>NC_140987.1:289783816-290188816 GCF_052327205.1 Somniosus microcephalus | reverse complement strand
CTTCCCCATGGCGTCAACAGCCCCGCCCGAGAGCCCGACCCAAAGCCACCAGGTCACCGGCCGCGGCGGGCCGTGCCGGGAGCCGCCGCGCACAAAACTTCCCCGCGGCGTCAACAGGCCCGCCCCAGAGCCCGACCCAAAGCCATCAATTGAGCAGTCGCGGCGGCCCAGTCTCTCTCTCTCTCTGTCTCACACTCCCAATCTCTCTCTCTCTCTCACACTCCCAATCTCTCTCTCTCACACTCCCAGTCTCTCTCTCGCTCTCTCACACTCCCAATCTCTCTCTCTCTCACACTCCCAATCTCTCTCTCTCACACACTCCCAATCTCTCTCTCTCTCACACTCCCAATCTCTCTCTCTCTCACACTCCCAATCTCTCCCTCTCTCTTTCACTCCCAGTCTCTCTCTCTCACACTCCCAATCTCTCTCTCACACACTCCCAATCTCTCTCTCTCACACTCCCAATCTCTCTCTCTCACATTCCCAATCTCTCACTCTCTCTCACACTCCCAATCTCTCTCTCTCTCTCTCACACTCCCAATCTCTCTCTCTCTCACTCCCAGTCCAATTCCAATTCAATTCCAATTCAAATGCTTTATTGGCATGAAAGTTTACAGAGAACCATATTGCCAAAGCTTACATAGCAAAAAGGTACAGTTTTCCAACATTCTGTAGGTGTCAATCGATTTGACATTTGTTGGGTACATACAATATTACTTTTAAACAATATTAATTTTAAACAGTCTTTGTACTTCATTTGGTACGTTCAATATTAATTTTAAACAGTCTTAATTTTAAACAGTCCTCAGGTTGTGACATGTTGTTACATATTTGGCCCCAAGGTATGGTCTGTCTCCTTCTCCTCGGACTAATCTCAATTTTGACAGGTCATCCAATTCCTTGAAATCTGGGGTTGTTTGGCTTAGCTTGTTGAATAATATGTTTCTTGATGTGTTGAATTTTTCGCGTTTTAGGAGGAAATGCATCTCTGTTTCAACCTCGCCAGCCAGACATTGATCGCATATTCTATTCTCTCTAGGCTGCCAGGATTTCTTGTATCTGCCTTTTTCAATCTCTCTCTCTCTCTCTCACACTCCCAATCTCGCTCTCTCTCACACTCCCAATCTCTCTCTCACACTCCCAATCTCTCTCTCTCTCACACTCCCAATCTCTCTCTCTCTCACACTCCCAATCTCTCTCTCTCTCACACTCCCAGTCTCTCTCTCTCACGCTCCCAGTCTCTCTCTCTCACACTCCCAGTCTCTCTCTCGCTCTCTCTCACAGACACTCCCACTCTCTCTCTCTCTCACACTCCCAGCCTCTCTCTCTCTCTCTCACACACTCCCAGTCTCTCGCTCTCTCTCTCTCGCACTCTCTCTCTCTCACTCCCAGTCTCTCTCTCACTCCCAGTTTCTCTCTCTCTCTCTCACTCCCAGTGTCTCTCTCTCACACTCCCAGTCTCTCTCTTTCACACTCCCTGTCTCTCTCTCTCTCTCACACTCCCAGTCTCTCTCTCTCACACACTCCATCTCTCTCTCCTCACACACTCCCACTCTCTCTCTCTCTCTCTCACACACACACTCCCACTCTCTGTCTCACTCTCTCACACACTCCCACTCTCTCTCTCACACTCCCAGTTACTCTCTCTCTCTCACACACTCCCACTCTCTCTCTCTCACACACACCCACTCTCTCTCTCTCTCTCTCTCTCTCACACACACTCCCACTCTCTCTCTCTCTCACACTCTCTCTCTCTCTCACACTCCCACTCTCTCTCTCTCACACTCCCACTCTCTCTCTCTCTCACACTCCCACTCTCTCTCTCTCTCTCACACTCCCACTCTCTCTCTCTCACACACACTCCCACTCTCTCTCTCTCTCACTCTCAGTCTCTCTCTCTCTCTCTCACTCCCAGTCTCTCTCACTCCCACTCCCAGCCTCTCTCTCTCACACTCGCAGTCTCTCTCTCTCTCACTCACACTCCCAGTCTCTCTCTCTCTCACACACACTCCCACTCTCTCTCACACTCCCAGACTCTCTCTCTCTCTCTCACACTCCCAGTCTCTCTCCCTCTCACACACACTCCCACTCTCTCTCACACTCCCAGACTCTCTCTCTCTCTCTCACACTCCCAGTATCTCTCTCTCTCTCTCTCACTCCCAGTCTCTCTCTCTCTCTCTCTCACTCCCAGTCTCTCTCTCACTCTCACACTTCCAGTCTCTCTCTCTCTCTCTCACACACACTCCCAGTCTCTCTCTCTTCCCCATCTCTCTCTCTTTCTCTTCTCCCCCAATCTCTCTCTCTCTCTTCTCCCCCCAATCTCTCTCTCTCTCTCTCCCCCAGTCTCTCTCTCTCTCTCACCCCGTCACTCTCTCTTTCCCTCTCTCTCTCTCCTTCCCCTTCGCTCTCTCTCCTTCCCCTCTCTCTCTCTCCTTCCCCCTCTCTCTCTCTCCTTCCCTCTCTCTCTTTCCCTCTCTCTCTTTTCCCTCCCTCTCTCTCCGTCCCTCTCTTTCTCTCTCCTTCCCTCTCTCTCTCTCCTTCCCTCTCTCTCTCTCCTTCCATCTCTCTCTCTCTCCTTCCATCTCTCTCTCTCTCTCCTTCCCTCTCTCTCTCTCTCCTTCCATCTCTCTCTCTCTCTCCTTCCCTCTCTCTCTCTCTCTCTCCCCTTCCCTCTCTCTCCTTCCCTCTCTCTCTCTCTCTCCTTCCCTCTCCTTCCCTCTCGCTCTCTCTCTCTCTCCTTCCCTCTCTCTCTCCTTCCCTCTCTCTCTTCCCCCCAGTCGCTCCCTCTCTCTCTACCAACAACAACATGCCCTCAAAAAAGCCTCGGCACCGCCGGGCACCCCCAGCTAGTCTATATATATAAAAGACCTCTTCTGTCTGTCTGTCCGTTCTCTATACGTTCGAAAGTTATAGAGAGTACCTACACGCGCGTTACATCAAAAGAGAGCTTACGATTACGGACCGGTCATAGGCGTATTTACTTTTCCGTCAGACAATAATCATGCCCACGGTATCCAAAAAACGTTCAAAATTCCGCTCATTAAATGGGAAAAGTTCCGCTCATTTGCTCATTAGCATTGAGTGACGTGAAGGTTGACCAATTGTACGGTCGAGCGACCTGACAGTTGACCGACGGTTGACCAATCGCTGCGTCACGGGGGCGGATTCATTGCGCGTGCGGGCGGGCCATCCGACAGTTGAGTGTTGAGTGACTTGATGATTGACCAGTCCTACAGTTCAGTGACCTGATGGTTGACCAATTGGTGTGTGTGTGGGTGGGCCTTATCATTCTGATCCGAGGTGAGTGGCCGCCATCTTGATTTTTTTCTCTCCACACTTTCTGTGTGTTACGGAACTAAGGAAAATAACAATTTATTTCAGTTTTAAATTGTATTTAGCAACAGTAGGAAATGAAGTGATCCCCTGCCCTTCGCCCGGAGGCTCACCTACTTTGATGGCCATTTCGAGCGGCTGTGCCGGCGCCGGGCGTGGTCTAGCAGCCCGGGAAGCCTGGCCATTGAGTTGCGGGCCGTGCCGGGAGCCGCCGCGCAAAAAACTTCCCCACGGCGTCAACAGCCCCCGCCCGAGAGCCCGACCCAAAGCCACCAGGTCACTGGCCGCGGCGGGCGGTGCCGGGAGCCGCCGCGCACAAAACTTCCCCGCGGCGTCAACAGGCCCGCCCCAGAGCCCGACCCAAAGCCATCAAGTGAGCGGCCGCGGCGGCCCAGTCTCTCTCTCTCTCTCTCTCAAACTCCCAATCTCTCTCTCTCTCACACTCCCAATCTCTCTCACACACTCCCAATCTCTCTCTCTCTCACACTCCCAATCTCTCTCTCTCTCACACTCCCATCTCTCTCTCTCTCTCACTCCCAGTCTCTCTCTCTCACACTCCCAATCTCTCTCTCTCACACTCCCAATCTCTCTCTCTCACACTCCCAATCTCTCTCTCTCTCACACCCCAATCTCTCTCTCTCACACTCCAATCTCTCTCTCACATACTCCCAAACTCTCTCTCTCTCACACTCCCAATCTCTCTCTCTCTCACACTCCCAATCTCTCTCTCTCTCTCTCACTCCCAGTCTCTCTCTCTCACACTCCCAATCTCTCTCTCACACTCTCCCAATCTCTCTCTCTCTCTCACTCTCCCAATCTCTCTCTCAATCCCAGTCTCTCTCTCTCACTCCCAATCTCTCTCTCTCACTCCCAGTCTCTCTCTGTCCCTCACTCCCAATCTCTCTCTCTCAATCCCAGTCTCTCTCTCTCACACTCCCAAACTCTCTCTCTCTCACTCCAAGTCTATCTCTCTCTCACTCCCAATCTCTCTCTCTCTCACACTCCCAATCTCTTCTCTCACACTCCCAATCTCTCTCTCTCACTCCCAGTCTCTCTCTCTCTCACCTCACACTCCCAGTCTCTCTCTCTCTCACTCCCAAACTCTCTCTCTCTCTCAGACTCCCAATCTCTCTCTCTCACACTCCCAATCTCTCTCTCTCTCACACTCCCAATCTCTCTCTCTCTCACACTCCCAATCTCTCTCTCTCACACTCCCAATTTCTCTCTCTCACTCCCAATCTCTCTCTCTCTCACACTCCCAATCTCTCTCTTCTCTTACACTCCCAATCTCTCTCTTCTCTCACACTCCCAATCTCTCTCTACTCTCACTCTCACACTCCCAATCTCTCCCTCACTCACACACCCAATCTCTCTCTCTCACACGCCCAGTCTCTCTCTCTCTCTCTCGCACTCCCAATCTCTCTCTCTCCCACACTACCAATCTCTCTCTCTCACATACTCCCAGTCTCTCTCTCTGGCACACTCCCAATCTCTCTCTCTCTCACACTCCCAATCTCTCTCTCTCTCACACTCCCAGTCTCTCTCTCTCACACTCCCAATCTCTCTCTCTCACACCTCCCAATCTCACACTCCCAATCTCTCTCTCTCACACTCCCAATCTCTCTCTCTCTCTCACATTCTCAATCTCTCTCTCTTTCACACTCCCAATCTCTCTCTCTCACACTCCCAATCTCTCTCTCTCACACTCCCATGTTCTCTCTCTCACACTCCCAGTCTCTCTGTCTCACACACTCCCAATCTCTCTCTCTCACACTCCCAGTGTCTCTCTCTCTCTCTCTCTCACACTCCCAATCTCTCTCTCTCTCACACTCCCAATCTCTCTCTCTCTCACACTCCCAATCTCTCTCTCTCTCACACTCCCAGTCTCTCTCTCTGATGCTCCCAGGCTCTCTCTCTCACACTCCGAGTCTCTCTCTCTCTCTCTCTCACACACACACCCACTCTCTCTCTCTCTCTCACACTCCCAGTCTCTCTCTCTCGCTCACACACTCCCAGTGTCTCGCTCTCTCTCTCTCTCTTACACTCTCCCTCTCTCTCTCTCACTCCCAGTCTCTCTCTCACTCCCAGACTCTCTCTCTCTCTCTCACACTCCCACTCTCTCTCTCTCTCTCTCACACCCCCACTCTCTCTCTCTCTCACACACTCCCAGTCTCTCTCTCTCACAATTCCAGTCTCTCTCTCTCACACTCCCAGTCTCTCTCTCTCACAATCCCAGTCTCTCTCTCTCACACACTCCGTCTCTCTCTCTCTCTCACACTCCCAGTCTCTCTCTCTCTCTCACACACGCTCCCACTCTCTCTCTCTCTCACACTCCCAGTCTCTCTCTCTCTCTCTCTCTCACACACTCCCACTCTCTCTCTCTCTCTCACGCACTCTCTCTCTCACACTCCCACTCTCTCTCTCTCACATTCCCACTCTCTCTCTCTCACACTCCCACTCTCTCTCTCTCTCTCTCTCACACTCCCACTCTCTCTCTCTCACACAATCCCACTCTCTCTCTCTCTCTCACACTCCCAGTCTCTCTCTCTCTCAAACTCCCAGTCTCTCTCTCTCTCTCTCATACATTCCCAGTCCCTCTCTCTCTCTCTCTCACTCCCAATCTCTCTCCCACTCTCACTCCCAGCCTCTCTCTCTCTCTCACACTCCCAGTCTCTCTCTCTCTCTCTCTCTCACTCCCAGTCTCTCTCTCTCTCTCTCACTCCCAGTCTCTCTCTCTCTCACACACACTCCCAGTCTCTCTCTCTCTCACACATTCCCAGTCTCTCTCTCTCTCTCTCACTCCCAGTCTCTCTCTCTCTCTCACACACACTCCCACTCTCTCTCTCTCTCTCAGACACTCCCACTCTCTCTCTCTCTCACACACTCCCACTCTCTCTCTCTCTCTCACACGCCCTCTCTCTGTCTCTCTCTCTCTCACACACTCACTCTCTCTCTCTCACACTCCCACTCTCTCTCTCTCCCACTCCCTCTCTCTCTCTCTCACACTCCCAGTCTCTCTCTCTCTCTCTCACACACACTCCCACTCTCTCTCACACTCCCAGACTCTCTCTCTCTCTCTCACACTCCCAGTATCTCTCTCTCTCTCTCTCACTCCCAGTCTCTCTCTCTCTCTCTCTCTCTCTCACTCCCAGTCTCTCTCTCTCTCTCACACTCCCAATCTCTCTCTCTCACTCCCAGTCTCTCTCTCTCTCACACTCCCAGTCTCTCTCTCTCTCACTCCCAAACTCTCTCTCTCTCTCAGACTCCCAATCTCTCTCTCTCTCACACTCCCAATCTCTCTCTCACACTCCCAATCTCTCTCTCTCTCACACTCCCAATCTCTCTCTCTCACACTCCCAATCTCTCTCTCTCACTCCCAATCTCTCTCTCTCTCACACTCCCAATCTCTCCCTTCTCTCACACTCCCAATCTCTCTCTACTCTCACTCTCACACTCCCAATCTCTCTCTCACTCACACACCCAATCTCTCTCTCTCTCACACGCCCAGTCTCTCTCTCTCTCTCTCGCACTCCCAATCTCTCTCTCTCCCACACTACCAATCTCTCTCTCTCACATACTCCCAGTCTCTTTCTCTGTCACACTCCCAATCTCTCTCACACTCCCAATCTCTCTCTCTCTCACACTCCCAGTCTCTCTCTCTCACACTCCCAATCTCTCTCTCTCACACTCCCAATCTCACACTCCCAATCTCTCTCTCTCACACTCCCAATCTCTCTCTCTCTCTCACATTCTCAATCTCTCTCTCTTTCACACTCCCAATCTCTCTCTCTCACACTCCCAATCTCTCTCTCTCACACTCCCATGTTCTCTCTCTCACACTCCCAGTCTCTCTCTCTCACACACTCCCAATCTCTCTCTCTCACACTCCCAGTGTCTCTCTCTCTCTCTCTCACACTCCCAATCTCTCTCTCTCTCACACTCCCAATCTCTCTCTCTCTCACACTCCCAATCTCTCTCTCTCTCACACTCCCAGTCTCTCTCTCTGATGCTCCCAGGCTCTCTCTCTCACACTCCCAGTCTCTCTCTCTCTCTCTCTCACACACACACCCACTCTCTCTCTCTCTCTCACACTCCCAGTCTCTCTCTCTCGCTCACACTCCCAGTGTCTCGCTCTCTCTCTCTCTCTTACACTCTCCCTCTCTCTCTCTCACTCCCAGTCTCTCTCTCACTCCCAGACTCTCTCTCTCTCTCTCACACTCCCACTCTCTCTCTCTCTCTCACACCCCCACTCTCTCTCTCTCTCACACACTCCCAGTCTCTCTCTCTCACAATTCCAGTCTCTCTCTCTCACACTCCCAGTCTCTCTCTCTCACACGCTCCGTCTCTCTCTCTCTCTCACACTCCCAGTCTCTCTCTCTCTCTCACACACGCTCCCACTCTCTCTCTCTCTCACACTCCCAGTCTCTCTCTCTCTCTCTCTCACACACTCCCACTCTCTCTCTCTCTCACGTACTCTCTCTCTCTCACACTTCCCACTCTCTCTCTCTCACATTCCCACTCTCTCTCTCTCACACTCCCACTCTCTCTCTCTCTCTCTCACACTCCCACTCTCTCTCTCTCTCACACTCCAATCTCTCTCTCTCTCACTCCCAGTCTCTCTCTCTCTCACACTCCCAGTCTCTCTCTCTCTCTCTCTCTCACTCCCAGTCTCTCTCTCTCTCTCTCACACACACTCCCAGTCTCTCTCTCTCTCACACATTCCCAGTCTCTCTCTCTCTCACTCCCAGTCTCTCTCTCTCTCTCACACACACTCCACTCTCTCTCTCTCTCACACACACTCCCACTCTCTCTCTCTCTCACACACTTCCCACTCTCTCTCTCTCTCTCACACTCCCTCTCTCTGTCTCTCTCACACTCCAAATCTCTCTCTCTCACACTCCCAATCTCTCTCTCTCACACTCCCAATCTCTCTCTCTCACACTCCCAATCTCTCTCTCATACACTCCAATCTCTGTCTCTCTCACACTCCCAATCTCTCTCTCTCTCACACTCCCAAACTCTCTCTCTCTCACACTCCCAATCTTTCTCTCTCTCACACTTCCAATCTCTCTCTCTCTCTCACTTCCATCTCTCTCTCTCTCACACTCCCAATCTCTCTCTCTCTCTCACGCCCAATCTCGCTCTCTCTCACTCTCACAATCTCTCTCTGTCTCACACTCCCAATCTCTCTCTCTCACACTCCCAATCTCTCTCTCTCACACTCCAAATCTCTCTCTCTCACACTCCAATCTCTCTCTCTCACTCCAATCTCTCTCTCTCACACTCCAATCTCTCTCTCTCACACTCCATCTCTCTCTCTCACACTCCCAATCTCTCTCTCTCACACTCCCAATCTCTCTCTCTCTCACACTCCAATCTCTCTCTCTCACACTCCATCTCTCTCTCTCACACTCCCAATCTCTCTCTCTCACACTCCCAATCTCTCTCTCTCTCACACTCCAATCTCTCTCTCTCACACCCCAGTCTCTCTCTCTCTCACACTTCCCAATCTCTCTCTCTCACACTCCCAATCTCTCTCTCACACTCCCAATCTCTCTCTCTCTCATACTCCAATCTCTCTCTCTCACTCCAGTCTCTCTCTCTCTCTGTCTCACACACCGTCCAGTCTCTCTCTCTCTCACTCTCTACTCTCTCTCCCAGTCTCTCTCTCTCTCACACGCTCAGTCTCTCTCTCTCACACACTCCAGTCTCCCTCTCTCTCACTCCCAGCTCTCTCTCTCTCTCTCTCTCTCACACACTCCACTCTCTCTCTCTCACACACTCCACTCTCTCTCTCACACACACTCACACTCTCTCTCTCTCCCTCTCTCTCACACTCCTCTCTCTCTCTCACATTCCCTCTCTCTCTCTCACACTCCCACTCTCTCTCTCTCTCATACTCCCTCTCTCACACTCCAGTCTCTCTCTCTCTCTCTCTCACACTCCCAGTCTCTCTCTCTCTCTCACACTCCCAGTCTCTCTCTCTCTCTCTCTCTCTCACACACTCCACTCTCTCTCAAACTCCAGACTCTCTCTCTCTCTCTCACACTCCAGTCTCTCTCTCTCTCTCTCTCACTCCCAGTCTCTCTCTCTCGCTCCCAGTCTCTCTCTCTCTCTCACACTTTCAGTCTCTCTCTCTCTCTCTCTCTCTCACACTCCCAGTCTCTCTCTCTCTCTCTCACACACACTCCCACTCTCTCTCGCACTCACAGACTCTCTCTCTCTTTCACACTCCCAGTCTCTCTCTCTCTCTCTCTCACTCCCAGCCTCTCTCTCTCTCTCTCTCTCGCTCCCAGTCTCTCTCTCTCTCTCACACTTCCAGTCTCTCTCTCTCTCTCTCTCTCTCTCTCTCTCTCTCTCACACTCCCAGTCTCTCTCTCTTCCCCCCAATCTCTCCCTCTTTTTCTTCTCCCCCCAATCTCTCTCTCTCTCTTCTCCCCAGTCTCTCTCTCTCTCTCTCTCTCTCCCCCAGTCTCTCTCTACTTCCCTCTCTCTCTCTCTCCTTACCCCCTCTCTCTCTCTCCTTCCCCCTCTGTCTCTCCTTGCCCTCTCTCTCCTTCCCTCTCTCTCTTTGCCTCTCTCTCTCGTTCCCTCTCTCTCTCTCTCTCCTTCCCTCTCTCTCTCTCTCCTTCCCTCTCTCTCTCTCCTTCCCTCTCTTTCTCTCCTTCCATCTCTCTCTCTCTCCTTCCCTCTCTCTCTCTCTCCTTCCCTCTCTCTCTCCCTCTTTCCCTCTCTCTCTCTCCTTCCCTCTCTCCTTCCATCTCTCTCTCTCTCTCCTTCCCTCTCTCTCTCTCTCTCCTTCCATCTCTCTCTCTCTCTCCTTCTCTCTCTCTCTCTCTCTCCTTCCCTCTCTCTCTCTCTCTCCTTCCCTCTCTCTCCTTCCATCTCTCTCTCTCTCCTTCCCTCACTCTCTTCCCCCCAGTCGCTCCCTCTCTCTCTTCCAACAACAACATGCCCTCAAAAAAGCCTCGGCACCGCCGGGCACCCCCAGCTAGTTATCGATAAAAGGGACCCTGCGTGGACATTTCTTTGAAATTAAAAAGAGTGCCCAAGATGGCGTCCGTGCCTCATGGCAGAAAGCCTGTGGGTCTCCAAAATGGATTCTGCAGCCCAGGCTGTTTGAGGTAAATCGAAACGAAGGCTGCAGGTTTCCTGTGAACAGAGCTTTGTGATTTGGGACCCAGACAAACTGTGAATTATGTATTAGGCTGAATCAGAGGCAGATCTGAATTCAATGAGGCCTACAGTTAAAGCCATGAAACAGTCTGCATAGTTAATCGGAAACAGATTAAACACATCCATGGACAAGCCCATCAAGGACTTTCAGGACAATACGAGTCCATTATCGGGCCGATAGAAGCAATTACCGGCCATCTAAAAACCCGTCAGTATAGATTGCTACCATTATTTTAACTAGCCCGCCAAAAATAAAACAAAGAACTAACCTGATTTGGCGGGCAGATAAGGTTTTTCGACGAAGGTATAATTGAAGGCCCCCAGGTAGCAATTGGGGGTAGTTGTTGGAAGAAGAAGAAGACTGCCGCTCGGCTGCTGTCGGTATCACTACTCCCCGGTCCTTCGGCCCCTCGCCCTCATGGCTGCCGCCCTTTCCCCCGTCCCACGCTTACCCCCCTGGCCTTTGCCCGTGCCCTCTCCAACTCCATCTAGACTCGCCCCGACACCGGGTCGGGCGAACACGGGCAATTCAGGCCAGGCGAAGTGGGACGTGACGAGGGGAGGAGGAGGAAGACCACCCGGGGAAGGCCAACTGAGGGTAGGCTTCGAATCATCGGGCCTTCAGCCTCAGCTGACCTGCGAGTATCTTCATGCAAACTCAAGCTATCGGCGAAGAATCATCCCTGCAAAGTAAAGTACCCAAGCAGAGACTGTAACTTTGGGGTACTCGAACCTGGACAACGCCCTTGCAGCACCCGGAGCCCATGTGACGATGGCAGGCTCCAGAGAGCACCAAGAGCGAACCTCGAACCCAACCACTGTTTTGAGTCTAACAAACCTTTTGGTTGGTGAGCATGAAGTTCTGACCCCTCATAGCTTAATCTAGTTAGGTATAGAGGGTGGGATAAGGATAAGGGGATTGTTAAGATAGTTGTTTTCCCTCGATGTGCCGTGTGATCCCCATTCCCTGTATAAGTATAGTATTATTATGACTCTCTTGTAATTTTTGCCTGTAGAAGTGTACATCAATGATTTTCCCTAAGATTGTATCAAGTTTTCCTCTTCAATAAAATCTTGGTTTTGTTTGCATCCAACCACTTGTCTACTCGAGTCTTCTCTGTATCACTGCCTGTATCTAAGTCCGGTGTCTAGAACCCAGGGGGCGAGCGATTCGAACCGCTCAAGGAGGGTAGTCAGAGGCAAAGCTGACTGACCCGAACATGCCTGTGCAAAACCCCCTGCAGTACTGATTTCTTTGCTCCTCTACCCCATTTAGACTCTTATTTTCCAAGGTTTAGCTGGACTCCTTATTCCTCCTACCAAAATGCACCACCTCACACTTTTCTACATTAAAATTCTTTTGCTATTTACATGCCCATTCTGAAAGTTTATTAACGTCTTCTTCTGTTTTGTTGCAGTCTCCCTCCATATTAACTATACCCCCCAATTTGATATCATCTGCAGATTTTGAAATTGTACCTCTGATTCCCGAGTCCAAATCGTTTATGTAAATATTGAACAACAGTGGTCCTAGTACCGATTCCTGTGGAACACCACTTCCCATCTTCCGGCAGTCTGAGTAAATACCTTTAACCCCTACACTCTGTCTTCTCTTTTGTAGCCAGCTTGCTATGCATGCTGCTACTTTCACCCTGACTCCATATGCTCTGACCAGGTCATTGAAGGCCTTAATCCAAGTATATTACATCCACTGGATTACCCTTATCTAATCTTTCTGTTACTACTTTAAAGAATTTAATAAGGTTGGTCAAGCATGACCATCCCTTTTGGAATCCGTGCTGACTATTCTTTATTATATTTTCCGTTTCTGTGTGTTTTTCTATTACATCTTTGAGTAAAAATTCCATTATCTTTCCTACCAGCAACGTTAAGCTAACTAGTCTATAGTTCCCTGGACTTGTTCTATCTGCCTTTTTAAATATAGGATGATATTACCAGAAATCATACCATGGATTGTAGGGTTAAATTATGAGAACAAGTTGCATAAACTTAGCTTGTATTCCCTTGAAGTTAGAAGATTGATGGGTGATCTAATTGAGGTGTTTAAAATGATAGAGGTTCAATTGGGTAGATACAGAACAACTATTTCCACTGTGGGGACGTGGGAGGGGGGTGGTGGGGGAGTCCAGAACAAGGGGGCACAATCTTAAAATTAGAGCTAGGCCATTTAGAAGTGAAAACAGGAAGCATTTTTTCACACAAAAGTTAGTGCAAATCTGGAACTCTCTCCCCCAAAAGGCAATGGTTGCTGGGTCAATTGAAATTTTCAAGACTGAGATCGACAGGTTTTTGCTAGGTATCAAGGGATATGAGTGAAAGATGGGTAAATGAAGTTGAGGTACAGATCAACCATGATCTGCGTGAATGGTGGAACAGGCTCAAGGGTCTAAATGGCCCACTCCTGCTCTTATGTTCCTATGAGAAGAAATGATTTGATTATCAAAGATAAACATCCCTTATATTCCATAGACCTTCTTGGGGTTTTCAAATCAATATTTACCTTGCTGCTAATATGTGCCAGTAAGGGTGCTGAGAGGTATTATCTTGTACATAATTTGTCATCAGAGACTATGGGCGGAATCTTAGCTGGAAGGCCGAGTTCAAGGCGGGACTGCTGGTTTTCGGGTTCCAGTCCCACCCCCAGCAACACCTGACAAGCTGACGCTATTTTGCCCTGATTGGCCTTGTTAAGTCCACCCTGCGGGCTTGCCGGCCAATTAAGGGAAAGCCGGTGTCAGAGGACGTCAGTTGATGACGCTTCATCTGCCAGTTTTCTTAAAGGAACATGCACCACACTTGTTTGACAGATGATTTGTGTAGGGGGTGGCGTGTGCCCAGTCAGCTCTGCCCCTGACTGTCTCTGAGCGGTTCGAATCGCTCCCACACCCCTTGGTTCTAGACACCGGACTTAGGTACAGGCAGCGATACAGAAAATCGAGTAGACAAGTGGTTTGGTGCAAGAAAACCGCAAATTTTATTAAAGGCACAATAAAACACAATCTTACTGAGAATTACTGAAATAATTACAGGCATATAAAATTACACTTATATGGGAATGGGGAACACACGGCACATCGAGGGAAACAAATACATTAAAAATCCCCTTATCCTTATCCCACCCCCAATACCTAACTAGATTAAGCTACGAGGGGCCAGGAATTCATGCTCACCAATTCAAAACCTGTTGATTTAACTGGTTGTGGGTTTTGAGGTTCACTCTTGTTGTCCTTTGGGGTTCGTCATTGCCACGTGGTCACAGGGTGCAGCGATGGAGTTGTTTGTGCGAAGCACCCTCCCTTTTCCTCCGTTAACGTCTTCGTTGAGTACCTTGTCGTGATGGGTCTTCTTCTTCTTTGGGCGGTTGGTCATCGATGGTTTTGCTGCGGTTGGGGCTCAGTTGGCGGTTTTTACTGTTACTATGATTTTCCTACCCAAGCTTCGAACGCCAGTTTATTCTTAATTGGGCTTTACTGTCCAAGCATCAAATGCCAGCTTATAACTAGGCCGTTTGTCTTGATTTCACTGTCCATGCTTCAAACGCCAACGTATTCATCAAACGCCAGCTTATAACTAGGCCGTTTGTCCCCCAACGCGTCTTTCCGCTGCCCTTCTCTGCCTTTACTGGGTTTACCGTTTTTTTTCTCGTCTCGTCTCGTCTGTTTGTGGCCCCGTATGTCCTGTGCATTTTCGATTCGGGTCTCGTTCTCCTCCCGCGTTTGGCCCCCGGTGTAGTAATGGGCGTCCTTGGTGTCGAGCGACGCGGGGAGGGAGAAGAGGGCCCGCAATGAGGCATGAAGCGAGAGCGAGAGGCAGGAGGCAAGAGACAAGAGGGTGAGAGCTACCGGTGGGCCTACAATTATACCCGGTTCTTCACCCCTTATCTGCGCGCCAAATCAGGTCAGTCCTTTGTCTAGCTTTTGGCTGGCTTGTCTAAAATGATTACAGCCATTTACTTTAATGACTTCTGGGGTGGTTGTCTCCTTGTTTAATGGCTTTGATATCCTGGCTGTTTGTTATTTATGAAATTTAATCATCTTTCCTGGCTTGGCAGCTACCTGTGAGTTGTTACCGATTATTTATGCGAAGAGTTGATGGCCTTCAGATTAGGGCCATCCTGACTTGATCTGTTCCAAGGTGAAAAATGCATATTCTGTGTTTACCTAGCTGTCTGGCTTTACAAAGTCTTTTCACAGATCCATGCATGTTAGGTTTTGTTTCGGAGCCTGCCTTTTGCAGGGCCTTGCTTTTAAAATCCTGTCAGTTTTGGTCACGAGGTTTCAGAAGCCATTTTGGGTACCCTTTTTAATAACTTGTCCATACAAGGTCCCTTTAACCATAACTTTTGGGGAATGTGGGAATTTTGAGAACTCTACACTTGACAGTGTTTGACAGCATTGAGGTGCTGTCAAACACTGACAATCGCTGTCCAAAGGTGAGCCCTTGCACTCAGGCTCTCCAATTACTCTCTCCTTAGGATAAAACAGATGGCAGCTGCAGCTGAGATTGCAGAAGCCATCTGTCACTTCTCCCGATGAGATGAGCCTACACAAACACTTCACAGCTTGTCACTTGCAGGAACATCTAAACACATTAAACATAACTTTCATAACTTTTCCTTACCTCTGATACTCACCAGTGTAGGGGGTGGTGTGGCGGGTGCTGGTGTTGCTGCCTGGCGCTTGCGTGCGCCCAGTCAGTTATGCCTCTGACTGTTTTGTGAGCGGTTCGAATCGCTCCCATGCCCCTGGGTTCTAGACACCGGACTTAGGTAAAAGGTGGTGGTACAGAGAAGACTCGAGTAGACAGGTGGTTGGATGCAAACAGAACCAAAATTTTTATTGAAGAGGAAAAAAAACTTACTTGATACAATCTCATGGAAAAGAATTACTAGTGTACACTTCTACAGGCAAAAATTACAAGAGAATCACAATAATACTTATACCTATGCAGGGAATGGGGAACACACGGCACATCGAGGAAAAACAATTATTTTAACAATCCTCTTATCCTTATCCCACCCTCTATACCTAACTAGATTAAGCTATGAGGGGTCAGAACTTCATGCTCACCAATCAAAAGGTTTGTTAGACTCAAAGCAGCGGTTGGGTTCGGGGTTTGCTCTTGGTGCTCTCTGGAGCTTGCCGTCGTCACGTGGTCTCCAGGCGCTGCAAGGGCGTTGTCCGGGTTCGCGTACCCCAAAGTTAAAGTCTCTGTTTGGGTACTTTACCTTGCAGGGATGGTTCTTCGTCGACAGCAGCCAGTTTGAGTTGGTGTGTAGATATTCGAAGGTCGGTCGACGCTGAAAGCCTGATGATTCAAAACCTCCCCTCGTTTGGTCTTCTCCAGCCGGTCTCCCCCTCGGTGGTTTTCCCTTCTCCCCTCATCGCGTCCCGCCTCGCCTGGCCTGAATCTGTCCGTGTCCGCCCGACCCGGTGTCGGGGCAGTTCCAGATGGAGTGAGAAAAGGACATGGGCAAAGGCCAGGGGGTAAGTGTGGGACGGGGAAAGAGCGGCAGCCACGAGGGCGAGGGGCCGAGGAGCAGCACCAGCACACCAACCAACGAACGCACCAAACTCCTCTGACCCACAACTCACCAACCCTCCAGACCACGAACCTACTCAATGCTACCCGGGGCCTTCAATTATACCTTCGTCGAAAACCTTATCTGCCTGCCAAATCAGGTTAGTTCTTTGTCTTAATCTTGGCGGGCTATTTTAAATAATGGTAGCAATCCATATTAACTGGTTTTGGATGGCCGGTAATCGCATCTACCGGCCCAATAATTGACTTGTATTGTCCTGAAAGTTCCTTGATGGGCCTTGTCCGGCCTCGATGGCTCGGTTAATCTGTTTCCGATAATATATGCAGACTGCTAAATGGCCTTAACTATAGGCCTAAACTGAATTTAGATTTTGTCTCCAATTCGGTCTAATGCATAATTCAGAGTCCTGTCTGGTTCCAAAATACAAAGTTTCTCTTCACAGAAAGCCTGCAGCCTTAGCTTCGATTTCTCCCAAGCTGTCTGCGTTGCAGAATCCATTTTGGAATCCCACAGGCTTTCTGCCATGAGGCACGGACGCCATCTTGGGTACCTTTTTTAACTTAAAAATGTCCACGCAGGGTCCCATTTATTAATAACAGCCTTTGGGGAAATGCAGAAATTTTGCGAATCTTACACCAGTGTTCCATTGAATCCTTTAAACCACCTCTGCAACTGTCATATATACACAAAAATTACAGTAGACCCACATTATGCCGACGTCGGGAAGCCCGCAGTGGCAGTGGAAAAATGGGAAAAAGCCTCTTAACTGCCTGTTAATTACCTGTTAACAGGCAGTTAAGTGGCTGTAATCCTCTTCCCGCCTCTAGGAGTTGGGACCCTGCGCAAATCGGGCCCTGACTCCCGGGAAGTTTGGTTGGAGTTTGGGACCCGCTCCCATTTTTGGAGATTTTCCAAGTAGTCTCGCCTCCAAACCCACCTCCTCAGGGCTGGTAAAATCCAGCCCTTTAAAACTCAGGGTAGCAGTCATGCAGATGGATGCCAAGGCAGGCAGCACACCATCCCGATTTCGGCAGCGTGAGGTCCGGGAGATTTTAACTCCCCGGCCTCACCTGCACACGGTCTGTTCAGCCACCCACCCAAAAAACAGCGGGGGCAGCTGGCGGAGCATTCCTGCTGCTCCGAGCACCACAAGGCAAGTCAATAGAGTAAAAACACTTACCTTTCTGGACCTCTTCTGGCCCCGACTCCTCTCCTCACTAGGTTGGCCTGGCAGGAAAGCTACAATGGCTTCCCCGCGCAGGCCTCTAATTAAATTAGCAGTCGAGCCCCGATGATGTTATTGGAGCCCAACCTGTATGTTTGAAGAAGAACCCTGTTGGTTTCTGCCAGATGTCCTTCTCGCCCGCTCAGAACGGCAGGTTAAAATCGGGACTTGCGGGAAGAAAGTGGCACAATAGCAGGTACGTCCTATGGGCCATTTTATGTCTGCCCTACCCAGCCGGTTTCTGCCTGGTGGGCTGGGTTAAAATTGCTCCTTATTACTAAGAAGTTACTGAAAATACATAACTGAAAAGAACTTCATTTTCTTTTCATGTGTTTGATGAATTTGTACATTGAGTAACTTTCATTAATACAGTTTTAGTATCTTGTTGTGTCTTTCCACTTCATTATTTTATACCACTTGCAAATAAATCTAACACATGTTAATAAATCCAACCATGGTGTTGCCCAGGACCATAAAAAAATGTTGTCTCTCTTTTCCTGTAACAGCTTCCCTGCTTGCCTTCCTTTATTTCTCTCTTTCGGATTGCCATTGCCACTCTAGACACAAAAGGCATCAAGGGGTATGGGGAGAGAGCAGGAATATGGTACTGAGATAGAGGATCAGCCATGATCATACTGAATGGTGGAGCAGGCTCGAAGGGCCAAATGGCCTACTCCTGCTCTTATTTTTCTATGTTTCTATATTTTCACACTTCCTTTTGTTGTTATCTTGGATTATTTTTCTTACTCTTTCTCTTTAATCTGTCCTTATCCTTGTGTCATTTATTTTTTATTTATATCTCTGCCATTGCCTCTGTATGGCTCTTAAGATCAATGTAGAATTCACACCTTCATGATCTTCCTCTGTGCTCTGTGTATATGGAAGTAATATGTCTTTTTAAATTAAAGGCAATTGTAAAAATTAGAAAGTAACTTATGCGTCAGCAGTTTATCATCCAGATTTTATGGTTACTCCATGAAGAGCGGAACAGAAACATACAGCCATGATTGTCATTACCAGGACAAGAAATGCTAGCTGATCTCCCATGGCATTGTTCCTGGATAGTCTAGGGTCTGGAGTACAGTCTTGATATTTAGCTGCTAAGGTGATGTTCCTCTGTCTCTATAAGGTCACTTCTCAACTATTCCATGCTCTAAATAGGCAGATCCTTAGATCAGTCAAAGGCCAGTTGCTGTTCAGGGAAATTTGTCTCTAGATTGGCAGCTGCTTGTAAATCCTTGGCTCCTTGCCTTACCAGGTAATCAAGATCAGCAGAAACCAGCAAGAACTAGTTCAGTTGTGATTTGTTGCTATTTTATGAATGTGATCTTTGAGCTAGTCAGTGTGACATACACTTTGTATGTGTAACACTTTCAAGTGTGATAGGTCACAGTGCGTGTGATAGATGTGCAAGACATAACACTTGTTATATATACTAAAGGATCTGCCTCCTGGCATGTTGAGAATACAGTCACTCTCTTACCTGTCTTTAATGATTTTGGGCTAGAAATTCAGTAGGCTTTGCGCCCAGTTTTCGCCCAAAGAGGGCTTTTGCGCCACTTGCTGAGATTGCGCCGATATTCAGCGCTGCGGTAATGGCGGCGTTAGCCAGTAGCGCTGCGCCGCCACCGATGACGTCATTGGTGTGCGCAGTGCCCCGCTAACGCCCCGCTACCGGCCCGACCGCCATATTTAGTTGCGGCCGCCTCTTCCGCAGCGGCCGCAAACAGCGATCTGAAAACGGGGCCGTCCTGCAGCCTTAGTGGGGCGAGTTAAGGCGGAGGTGCGGCCGGCCGCTTTTTCGGCGGCCGCCTGCCCACACCTCCTTCCCCGGCCTCCTCCACCCCCCCCGCGGCATTGCCGGCTGTTTTCCAGGAGCCCAGCACTTCTCCGTGGTGCCGGGCTCATTTGCCGGCACTAGCGAGCGGCGATCTCGCTGTTGCAGGCACCTCCCCCTTAAGAGAGGGAGGAAGGCCTGCAGTACCGCAGCCTGCCACTCTGCAGCGGGTGGCGCTGCGGCACCTAGCGCGCCGAAATTCAGTTTCAGCGCCCCAAGCGGGGGCGGCCACACCCTTGAATAGCGGCCGGCTTCGACTTGGGGCGCTGAAACTGAATTTCCGGCGGGCGCAAGTGGCTCCGCGCGCAGCGGTAACTTCTGGGCGCAAGCGAGCTGGCGGGCCCAAACTGAATTTCTAGGCCCTTGTGTTTCCGTTTCTGCTTCTCTCCCCATAACTTTCCTTTTCACTTCTCTCTCTAACCTCAACAGCTCCTCTTTGTATTTTTCTTCTCTTTCCATCTGTCTGGCACCTGGTAGGTGATTGATGGTGTGACAAGGAAAGGAGCCACCAATGGCTGCAGGCTGCATTTGTGAGGAAAATATGGCCCTCAGCAACTCCCTTCCCATCCCCTCCTTAATCACTCTTGCTTCCCCCACTACCTCATTTCTATCTTATCCCCTACACTTTCACCTTCCCATTTACCCATTAGCTTTCCTGCCACCATCACTATCCTAATGCCACCCTGAAGTCTTCCCCTTTGAACTACCCATCCAACCTCTGTATCATCCTCTTGTCAGGGTTGGGGAGCCACGGGGCCGTGTAGATACGGGGCCGTGCTCGCCGGGCAAGGTAGGTTCTGGACCCAAGTGCAGAAACCAGGCTAGAGGCAGGTATACAATCTTAAGGAACAGTACTTTATTCATTACTTAACTAGATTCACACATAACTAGATTCATACAAGGAACACAACAGCATACGTAAGAACTCAAGACAGGGACACCAGATCATACATAGAACTCAAGACAAGAACAATATACATAGAACTCGAGACAAGTTACAGAACGGCTAGTCAAGAATAGGAACTCAGGACAGCTTCCATGAGGCAACATACTTGTCCATACTGAGCTGGGATAAGCTTACCACAAGCGCAACCAGCTTGCCGAGACGAGACTCGAGACAAGCTATCATGAGGAGCTGCCGCAGGGGTAACAGGCTTCTCAATAGAGCTCAAGACAAGCGCCAGCATGGCAACACGCCAGTCCAGTTCAGCACCTTATCAAGACTAAGAAACAAGGACACAGACTTAGTTACATCTTAAACACAGAACTCGAGAGAACCATGGCAACCAGCTAGTCAAAGCCAGGAGCCACAGAATGGCGGCTAGTCCCCGGATTCCCCGGATAGGACTGAGCAAGGAAGGGAGCAACCACAGAACTTATATACCAAGAAAACCAGGTGCAACCCATGAACAGCTAACAGGCCGTTAAGAATTAACACAGGAGGCTAGGTAACAAAAGGCTGGAGCCAAAACAAGTGAAGGTGCCATCTAGAGGCTAGAGAAGGAACTGACTGGCACCGTCACACCTCTCTCCCGTGCTTCGTTGTCACTTACCTTATTCTTAACCTTCCATTCACAGTCCCCACTCTCACTCTTGTTCCCTCCATAGTTGGGCACTGAAAGGCCAGAGGCCACCTTATCCTCAATCTGTTTATTTCCTACCACCCCCTATCCTTTTTTTCTTATCTGTTTCCCTCAAAGAGGCTTTGTTTGCTTTTAAAGTTCAATTTGTTTCTTTGAAAAAGAATTCAAATCGGTCTGCACAGAGCGGGATTAAAACAGAGTGTACTTAAACAGAATGTTTTATTTGGAAATTTGGAAAGAGTGGGAATTTCTGGTAAGTATTGGGTAAGTATTAGATGCAAAAAGTGAAATTTAGTTTAACATTTTGATTTTAAACTAGAACTTTAAAAACTGTAGTTAACAGAAGCTGCCTGCCAGTGGCAGTTAACTGTCAGTCAGCTATAAGTATTTGTGTTGAACAGGCGCTAATCACCAGGAGCAGGGGAGCTGAGCCAACACTTGTAAATTGGGTGAGGCTCCTAGAGTATAAGAGTAAACAGGTCTGCAGAGCACAGAGCACAGAACACAAAGCGATCTGCACAGTGCAGGATTAAAATGGAGTGTACTTAAACAGTGTGTTTTATTTGGGAATTTGGAAAGAGTTGGAATTTGTAGAAGAGGGGGAAGGAGTTGCTGTTTTTGCCTACACAACTTGTAGTGCTTTGTGTTACAGGTAGATATTTAATTTCAGTACCCATAACTTAATCTAGATCAAGTAAGTAGTCAAGAAACTACACTGTAAACGAAGTTACCTAATTACAAATGTAATTAAATGTAATTAAATAAAATAAGGTCATATAGGGGTGGCAGTGCAGGTGGTGTGCCACAAGTGCAGCATATGGGAGTATGTGGAGAGCATTATGATCCCAGACAACCACATTTGCAATAAGTGCCTGCATCTTGAGGAACTTCAGCTCAGAGCTTTTGAGCTGGAGTCCGAGGTGCAGACAGTATGGGTCATCAGGGGTGGGGAGAGTTACCTAGACACTTTGATCCAGGAGGTTAGGTAGTGGTACAGGTCTGGTTAGTGGTCAGGGACAAGAGGGTGTGACTGCAACTCAGACAGGCAAGGGGACCCCAGGTACAATGCTGGAGGAGCCTCAGCCTTTGCCCTTGTCCAACAGGTATGAGGTTCTTACTGCCTGTGTGGATGAGGGAAAAGCCTGCAGGATGGATGAGCAAGCTGACCATGGCACCATGGTGAAGGAGGCCATTCAAGTGGGGGGGACTGAAAGGGAATGTAGTTGTGGTAGAGGACAGTATAGTCAGGGGGATAGATACTGTTCTCTGCAGCCGCGACCGAGAGTTCCGAAGGTTGTGTGGCCTGCCAGGTGCCAGGGTTAAGGATATCTCCTCGTGGCTGAAGAAGAATTTGGAGTGGGAGGGGGAGGATCCAGTTGTCGAGGTCCATGTAGGAACCAACTACATAAGTAGAACTAGGAATGAGGTTCTGCTGAGATAGTTTCAGGAGCTAGGGTCCAAATTAAAATGCAGAACCTCCAAAGGTAATAATCTCTGGATTGTTACCTGAGCCATGCACAAATTGGCACAGGGAGAAGCAGATCAGAGCGTTAAATGTGTGGCTCAAAGAGTGGTGTGGGAGGAAGGAGTTTCAGTTCATGGGGCACTGGCACCAGCACTGAGGAAAGAGGGAGCTGTTCCATTGGGACGGGCTCCACTTAAACCAAGCTGGGACCAGTGTCCTAGCAAACCGAATAACTAGGGCAGTAGATAGGGCTTTAAACTAATGAAGGGGGAGGTGGGAAGATTCAGGAAACAGTAAATTTAAAAGCAGCGAGAGAAATGTCAAGGCTCTAGAGCAGAGTAGAGTTTTGGGTAAAAATAAGCAGAGTGGGTCAGGAAGGGACAGAGAGAGTAACAAAGGTAATAAAGCATCAGCGACTAAGGTCACATCAGGGAAAAATAGAAATAAGTCAAAGCTAATGGCACTATATCTGAATGTGCGAAGCATTCACAACAAAATAGATGCATTAATAGCACAGATAGAAATGAATAGGTTTGATCTAATAGCCATTACGGAGACGTGGTTGTAATGTGGCCAAGGTTGGGAACTAAATATTCCAGGATACTTAACTTTTAGAAGAGATAGGCAAAATGGAAAAGGAGGAGGGGTAGTCCTGATAATAAAGGATGGGAGAAAGACAGTAGAGAGAAAGGATCTTAACTCCGAAAATCAAGAAGTAAAATCAGTTTGGGTGGAGCTAAGAAACAGCAAGAGGCAGAAAATATTGGAGGGAGTTGTTTATAGGCCCTGAAACAATAGTTGTAATGTAGGGCAGAGTATAAATCAGGAAATTAGAGGCGTATGTAACAAGGGTAATACAGTAATCATGGAGTCTTTAATCTACATATAGACTGGGCAAACCAAATTTGCAGTAATAGTGTGGAGGACGAATTCATGGAATGTAAACAAGATTGTTTTCTAGATCAGTATGTTGAGGAACCAACTAGGGAACAGGCTATTTTAGATCTAGTATTGTGCAACAAGAAAGGGTTAATTAATTACCTTGTATTAAAGGGGCCTTTAGGGAAGAGTGACCACAATATGATACAATTTTATATTGAGTTTGAAAGTGATTTAGTTAAATCTGAAACTAGGGTCTCAAATCTAAACAAAGCAGACTATAATGTGGAGAAATGTGAAGTTATCCACTTTGGTAGGAAAAATGGTGAGAGATTGGGAAATATTGGTGTTCAGAGGGACCTGGGTGTCCTTGTACATGAATCACTGGAAGTTAACATGCAGGTACAGCAAGCAATTAGGAAAGCAAATGGTATGTTGGCCTTTATTACAAGAGGATTTGAGTATAAGAGTAAAGACATCTTACTGCAATTATATAGGGCCCTGGTGAGACCACACCTGGAGTATTGTGTACAGTTTTGGTCTCCTTACCTAAGGAAGGATATACTTGCCATAGAGGGAGTGCAACAAAGGTTTACCAGACTGATTCCTAGGATGGGGGGATTGCCCTATGAGGAGAGATTGAGTAGACTAGACCTATATTTTCTAGAGTTTAGAAAAATGAGAGGTGATCTCATTGAAACATACAAAATTCTTACAGGGCTTGACAGGGTAGATGCAGGGAGGATGTTTCCCCTGGCTGGGGAGTCTAGAACCAGGTGTCACAGTCTTAGAATAAGGGGTCGGCCATTTAGGACTGAGATGAGAGGGTGGTGAATCTTTGGAATTGTCTGTAGAGGCTCAGTCGCTGAGTATATTCAAGACAGAGAGCAATAGATTTTTGGATATTAAGGGAATCAAGGGATATGGGGATAGTGAAGGAAAGTGAAGTTGAGGTAGAAGATCAGCCATGATCTTATTGAATGGCGGAGCAGGCTTGAAGGGCCAAATCGCCTACTATTTCTTATGTTCTTATGAGGATAGAAACTCCTATCTGCCTTCCTTTCTGCATATCTCCTATCACTCTTCCTCTGTCACATAGATGTTAGAAATTAGAATCTCTCTCTCACAGGTGTATATGTTTATCATTGGCCTCTTCTGTCAATGAAGCACAGGTGGAGATAGTGAGGTGACTTCAAAATTCAACTTTATATAAAAAAGTTGGAGTAATGTTAAATGATGTAAAACTGTCTCTCTCTCACTTTAATATATTTTTAAAGTTTGTAGAATATAAAACAAAAGCTACAACAGGTCAGTCATCAGAATAATGTTACTTTTCCTCTCTCTCTTTCTCACACACACAAACATACACACACGGATTCTCTTTAAAAAACTCAATATACATTTATCCTCTTGTTTTTCAAAGTTTGGAGAAAAGCTACTGGGCAGAAATTGCTAAAAGGTAAAGAAAAATATCCCAGCAGTACAGTTGACTGAAAGGTGCTGATGCATCCTGGAAAATTACACTGTGCGTGCTCAGATTGCAGAATCCAAATTGCATTCACAGTCTAGGCAAAAATATCAAGTCCAAGCCCCAGCATTTGGGAAAGGCTATGACCTTCAAGTAAAACTTTAATGAAGGCATTAAAAGACACAAAATAAAATTGGATACATTTTATAATATTATTGTGAGCTATTTAATTTTGAATATTAGAAATTTCAGGTACTGACAAAAGAAGGCGGCTAAAAAAATTCAGAACATGTTTTAAGTGATTTCTGGGAACCCAGTGGTCAGATTGTGCAATGTTAGAGTAATATGCACTGACTATGTAAAAAACTCTTACTGTGTCACAGAGAGTGACATTTCTAACATTGATGAGGCCTATTGCAACACCACTTACAGGAGTAACGGGTACTGCCGAGATTTATCCTAAATTTTCAACGAAACATGGCCTAGAAATTCAGTGGGCTGTGCCACCCGTTAGCACCTTAAGAGGGCGCTAAGTGTGTCGGAAGCCACTGGCCACGCCTCCCGCTAAATTCAGCGGGACGCTAATGGCGGCGCTAGCCATTAGCGCTGTGCCGCTACCGATGATGTCATCGGTGTGCGCAGCGCCCCGCTAATGCCCCGATCGCGATATTTAGATGCGCCCCCTGCTTTAACGCCAGACGCTATTTGCGACCGGTTCAGGGGGGCCTACCTGCGGCGGTAGAGGCGCTAATTAAAGGCCATTTTTTTTGCTGGCCGCCTGCCAGCACCTCTCCGCGCTGCCGTCCCTGGCCTCCTGAGCACCCCCCCCCCGCGGAGTACTGACTGCGTTCCAAGAGTTCGGCACTTCTCCTCAGTGCCGGGCTCTTTTGCCGGCACTCGCGATCCTCGATCACACTGCACAAGGCCCCTCCCCTTTAAGAAGGGGAGGAAGGCCTGCAGTATTGCAGCGCGCCGTGTGGCACTGCGGCACGTTGTGCAGCGATATTCAGCTGCAGCACCCCAAGAGGGATGCGGGGCGCCTCCAGTAGCGCCGCGCTTCCCTCTGGGGCGCGCAAACTGAATTTCCGGTGAGCGGCCGCGACTGTTTCCGGGGCGCTACTTTTAGCGCCCTGGCGAGGTTGGCGCCCCAAACGGGGCGCTACTGAATTTCTAGGCCCATATGCCATACACACTGAATTTAATGCATAATAGATTGTTGATTTCTAAACCACTTTGGCTGTATCTGTTTTTATCTTCGAGATTTGTTTATGGGAAGGGATATCTTTGAGCAGTAAATAATGCTTTTTATTAGATCAACATAATGGTTACACAAGGTTTTGATTTCACATGTTTCTCTTCATCAAGTGAAAAAAATAATTGGTTTCCAAACACAACCCCAGCCCAGTATTCTGAACTGTGCACCGCAGTCTTGCAGAGAAATCCACTGAGCAGCATTGCCGTTATTTTTCACCGCAAGGGGTGGCAATATGCTGCCTTCTTTCCGTTTACCCCTCGTCCTCATGTGAACAGGTTTCCCAGTTTAATAGAAGAATTGGTTCCAGGTGGGATATATTACACTGAGCAGCGGATTACAAACATGTCCCACCTGGGACCATTTTTCCTGCAAAACAATGCAACGCTCTGCATTCATTTTCTTCCACATTCCGTCAATATTGACCAAAGCCAACTTAACCCACGGGGAAAGTATTTTTGGGTGCCTGCCACTTTAAGAGCACATCATTTCAGTGGAATGTAAAAATCTGTTGGATGAGTTAAGCTGGTGATTATGCTTAAAGCTATTCATAGTATTTAATATGTGAATAATTGTGGCTGTTGTTAATGCCAATTTTGTTTTAAAGACTCGCATTTCTCATTTTTGGTCTTTCGAAAAGGAATGGATAATGCAAGCCATGACATGATTTCCTCTATCAATAACTAAAATGTCTCCATGTCATCTGCTCCTCACTTTTTTTTATCATATGTTGGCATTACTTCCAGGAGTACAACATTTTCTAACTGTTAACACCAAATTTGCTTCAGCCTTTGGGTATGAATCCCAGTTCTAGTTGTGAAACATTCCGAGAACTGTCCAAAAAAAAAGATCCATGTCATTTCTTGGCTTAAAAACCCAGGAAGATGTTACCTTAAATTTAAGGAAGATTTTCCCTGTTGAGAACAATATTTAGTAGTGTGTGTATCACAACTTTATTCTTTGTGAATTTTGAATTGGTTCCAGGGTAGCTGCAAAAAGAAATGTCTCCAGTAACCGGAGGAACTGAAAAAGTAAAAGATGGACTGCAATAGTCTTGCAAAATACACAATGCGTCATCTCCTTTACTTACATTTTCTTCCTGTTTAGAGGGAAAAATAGCCAAAAAGCATTAGGAGCATTCACAGATCTCCAATGGCATTGCTGACAGTAAGTCAGAGGTTAGGCTGTTGCAAGTAGAAAAGCATGGTGAATTAGTGAAGAAGTGCACATCCGCACTGATGACTTTGAACAAAGTTTGTAAAGGATCTACATCAGATTGTTTCTTTATTGAATTGTGGCAAATAAGTGAAGTGTTTTTTTCCCCTCCATACTGCAGGGATAAAGTAATTAAGATCAGTAAAAGAAAAGTACTTGAGAAGGTAATGGGGACTAAAAGCTGAAAAAGCCCCTGGACCTGATGGCCTACATTCTAGGGTTCTAAAACAGGTGGTTGCAGAGATAGTGGATGCATTGGTTGTAATCTTCCAAAATTCCCTAGATTCTAGAATGGTTCCAGCAGATTGGAAGATAGCAAATGTAACCCCGCTCTTCAAGAAAGGAAGGAGCGAGAAAACAGGGAACTACAGGCCAGTTAGCCTGACATCAGTCATCGGGAACATGCTGGAATCCATTATTAAGGAAGTACTAATGGTATTTAGAAAATCATAATATGATTAGGCAGAGTCAACATGGTTTTATGAAAGGGAAATCTCGTTTGACAAATTTATTAGAGTTTTTTTGAGGATGTAACTAGCAGGGTAGATAAAGGGGAACCAGTGGACGTAGTATATTTGGATTTCCAAAAGGCATTCAAAAAGGTGCCACATAAAAGGTTGTTATGCAAGATAGGGGCTCATTTTGTTGGGGGTAATGTATTAGCATGGATAGAGGATTGGTTAACGGACAGAAAACAGAGAGTGGGGATAAACGGGTCATTTTCTGGTTGGCAGGCTGTAACTAGTGAGGTGCCGCAAGGATCATTGCTTGGGCCTCAGCTATTTACAATCCATATTAATGACTTAGATGAAGGGACCAAGTGCAATGTATCCAAGTTTGCTGATGATACAAAAGCTAGGTGGGAATGTAAGCTGTGTGGAGGACACAAAGAGCCTGCAAAGGGGTATAGACAGGTTAAGTGAGTGGGCAATAAGGTGGCAGATGGAGTATAATGTGAGGAAATGTGAGGTTATTCACTTTGGTAGGAAGAATAGAGAAACAGAATATTTTTTAAATGGTGAGAAACTATTAAATTTTGGCGTTCAGAGAGATTTATGTGTCGTCATACAAGAAACACAGAAAGTTAGCATGCAGGTACTGCAAACAATAAGGAAGGCAAATGGCATGTTGGTCTTTATTGCAAGGGGGTTGGAGTATAAGAGTAAGAAAGTCTTGCTACAACTGTACAGGGCTTTGGTGAGACCACACCTGGAGTACTGTGCACAGTTTGGCCTCCTTATCTGAGGAAGGATATACTTGCCTTGGAGGTGATGCAACAAAGGCTCACTAGATTGATTCCTGGGATGAGAGGGCTGTCCTATGATGAGAGGTTGTGTAGAATGGGCCTATACTCTCTGGAGTTTAGAAGAATTAGAGGTGATCTCATTGAAACATACAAGATTCTGAAGGGGATTGACAGGGTAGATGCTGAGAGGTTGTTTCCCCTGGCTGGAGAGTCTAGAACTAGGGGGCATAGTCTCAGGATAAGGGGTCGGCCATTTAAGACTGAGATGGGGAGAAATTTCTTCACTCAGAGGGTTGTGAATTTTTTGAATTCTCTACCCCAAAGGGCTGTGCATGCTGAATCATTGAGTATATTCAAGGCTGAGATAGATAGATTTTTGGACGCTAGGGAAATCAAGGTATTTGGAGATCGGGCAGGAAAGTGGAGTTGAGGTTGAAGATCAGCCATGATCTTATTGAATGACAGAGCAGGCTCAAGGGGTTATATGGCCGACCACCTGCTCCTAATTCTTATGTTCTTATGCCAGAGGCGACATGAGGAAAAAACTTTTTACGCAGCGAGTTGTTGTAATTTGGAATGTACTGCCTGAAAGGTGATGGAAGCAGATTCAATAATAACTTTCAAAAGGGAATTGGATAAATACTTGAACAGGAAAAAAATTGCAGGGCTATGAGGAAAGTGCAGGGGAGTGGGACGAATTGGAGAGCTCCACCAAAGAGCTGGCAAAGAGGCCAAATGGCCTCCTTCTGTGCTGTATCATTCTATGATTCTATGAAGTAGAGCGGAGCACTGAGTAAAAATGTGACTGGTTTGCAAGATAAAGAACATAAATAGCAAGAAATATTAGTGCTGGCAAATCCAAGCCAAAAACTCAAGCTTATTTGTAAGTGGGAGGTTTGGTAGAATTGAGCCAAACCTAAACATTGCCGGTTTTGAGATTCTATAACCTTGAATTTTGAAAACTTGAAGCTCAGACACGTTTTCGCTTTGTTATTGAAGTGAAGGAAAGGATAATAATTTTACAGGAACTCCTTTGGTTCACTTTCACGTGGGAGAATTTGTCTTGGGCGATAGCGAAATGGCAGCTTGGTTTGCCCTCCATCTGATTTTAAATGGGTTGGAGTGCAAAACATGGTGTTGGTTTACTAGTGCCCATTTTACACTATGCCCTGATGAATTTTTATCTCATTAGATTATTCCTCCTATGCAGTATAGCCAATAGATGAGATTCCTTAAAAGTTTTCCACTGTTCCAAAACAATAGTTTTCCTTCTTTGCTATTCTTGTAATAAGTTGTTTGGCTAAAATAATACCAAAACATTGAAGATCGCTGTGTACAGTAGGTTTCTAAGGTCAGTGAGGATTATTTTTAGAGACTTTCAGTAAAAGTGATGTTTGGGAGGATGGATGCACAGCTGATTACAATTTTATGACTATAATAGAAACATAGAAACAAAGAAGATAGGAGCAGGAGTAGGCCATTCGGCCCCTCGAGCCTGCTCTGCCATTCGATGAGATCATGGCTGATCATCCAAACTCAGTACCCCGTACCTGCCTTCTCCCCATATCCCTTGATACCTTTAGCTCTAAGAAATATATCTTACTCCTTCTTGAATATATTTAAAGACTTGGCCTCAACCGCCTTCTGTGGTAGAGAATTCCACAGGTTCACCACTCTCTGGGTGAAGAAATTCTTCATCATCTCTGTCGTAAATGGCTTACCCCTTATCCTTAGACTATGACCCCTGGTTCTGGACTCTCCGACCATCGGGAACATTCTACCTGCATCTAGTTTGTCCAGGCCTGTCAGAATTTTATAGGTTTCGATGAGATCCCCTCTCATTCTTCTAAACTCCAGTGAGTATAAGCCCAATCGACCCAATCTCTCCTCATACGTCATTCCTGCCATCCCAGGGATCAGCCTTGTGAATCTTCGCTGAACTCCTTCCATGGCAAGAACATCCTTCCTCAGATAAGGTGACCAAAACTGCACACAGTACTCAAGGTGTGGTCTCACCAAGGCCCTGTACAACTGCAGCAGGACATCCTTGCTCCTGTACTCAAACCCTTTTGCTATGAAGGCCAACATACCATTTGCCTTCTTCACCGCCCGCTGCACCTGCATGCTTACCTTCAGCGACTGGTGCACAAGGACACCCAGGTCTCGTTGCACTTCCCCTTCTCCCAATCTATTGCCATTCAGATAATAGTCTGCCTTTCTGTTTTTGACACCAAAGTGGATAACCTCGCATTTATCCACGTTATATTGCATCTGCCACGCTTCTGCCCAATCACCCAACCTGTCCAAATCATCCTGGAGTTTGGCGGTATCCTCCTCGCAGCACACATGCCCACCCAGCTTTGTGTCATCTGCAAACTTGGAGATATTACATCTAGTTCCCTTATCTAGATCATTACTGTATGTTGTCAATAGCTGGGGTCCAAGGACCGATCCCTGCGGTACCCCACTAGTCACTGCCTGCCACTCGGAAAAGGACCCGTTAATTCCTACTCTCTGCTTTCTGTCCGCCAACCAGTTCTCTATCCAAGTCAATACCTTGCCCCCAATCCCATGTGCCTTAACTTTACACGCTAATCTCTTATGCGGCACCTTGTCGAAAGTCTTTTGAAAGTCCAAATACACCACATCTACTGGTTCTCACTTTTCTATTTTCCCAGTTACATCCTCAAAAAATTCCAGTAGATTAGTCAAGCACGATTTACCTTTTGTAAATCCATGTTGACTTTGTCTGATCCTGTCACTGTTTTCCAAGTGCTCAGCTATTACATCCTTTATAATGGACTTTAGCATTTTCCCCACCACTGATGTCAGGCTTACCGGTCTGTAATTCCCCGCTTTCTCTCTACCACCCTTTTTGAATAGTGGGGTAACATTAGCTACCCTCCAATCCATGGGTACACTTCCAGATTCCAGCGAATTTTGGAAGATGATCAGCAATGCATCTACTATTTCTAGGGCCACTTCCTTAAGTACCCTAGGATGTAGATTATCAGGCCCTGGGGATTTATCGGCCTTCAATCCCATCAATTTCCCCAACACCATTTCCCTACAAATACTGATTTATTTCAGTTCCTCCCTCTCATCAGACCCTATGCTCTCCAACATCCCCGGGAGGTTATTTGTGTCCTCCTTTGTGAATTGTTTTTTTCAAACTGTCTTTAGCTTTTAGCAACCATGACAACATAAGCAACTAATATAGAAACCAGCCAAGGTTTCCAAAAAATGTACACAAGGGAAAAGAGTATGTTTTCCTTTTAATTAAGTTACTAAAGGGTTGAGTTTCCTGTGAGCCTATTTGAGTTAAACTTGAATGGGTTTACTTTGCTCGGTGCATACTAGTTGCACATTAATTATGTTAACTTCCCTTCCTTTTTTGCTCATTCATAGTAATGCATGAGTAAACACAGCCCATTTACTTGGCTGTTGTGCGTGTTAATGCACAACTGAGCAACCAGTCAGAACAAAGCGATGATAATGCTGTTGACTGACCTATCAGCTGTCCTAATACAGATGTGAACTCCAAGTAATTTTCAGGATCTCAACCCAGCTGTGGAGCACACATATTTGGACGACCATGAAGGGAACAAGGGGGCAAATCCAAAAAGCTCACTTCATGGAGGAGGCCCTGTAGATCTTTGCAGACAGCGTGAAGGAATTTTGAAAGTCTCCCTACCGGCTGGAAAGACAGCCACTACAAAGCAGAGGGTCCAGCATGCGTGAGAGATAATAGCAGTGACTTCAAAAGATATGCATATGGAGGTTGTCATGGTCGTGTCGCTACACCTTCCCTCGCCACTGTTCCATGCAGGCTTTGGCTCGAGAGTTGCAGTCCCTCAGGTCTTTAGGTCTGCATGGCTCTGGTAGTAGGGGGTATTCTAGGAGATGCTCCATTGTTTGAGATGCCTCTCCATAGTCACAGTCGGTAGTATCAGTTTGGCTGTATCCTCACTACTGCAGGAGGGTTCTGCTGCAGTCAACACCAATCCTGAGGTAGTTGAGACACAGCCAAGTCTCACTGGCTCCTGTTGGAAGAGATTCCTCTGGATCAAAAGATAGCTTGTGTGGCTTTGTCTGCAGATCCTTTGACCACGCATCTAGTCTACAGCTGTGGAGTTACATTCCAAGAGCTGGACAGCATGTAGGAAACTGCTCCTGGACTTAGTTGCTGGCTGGTGTTGAATAAGTGGATGACGGGGATCACTTGTCTGTTTTGACCTTTCCACTCTTGATGATGAAACTCACATTCTTATGAAAGGTGGGACAATACCAGCAACAAGTAAAGATCATCCACCTTCATAGGTTTCAGGCAGCCAGAAATAGCTCTGCAGGCTGCGTTGAGGACTGGATCCATCTTCTTGGCATGCGAGGAGTGTTCCCAGACTGGACAGGCATATTCAGCTGCTGAATAGCACAGGGCAAGGGCAGTAGTTCGTAAAGTCCTTGGGTCAGTTCCCCATTTAGAGTTGGCCAACTTCATTAAGATGTTGTTTCTGGCTCCCACCTTTGCCTTTGCTTTGATGACATGGTCTTTGTAGCTGAGGGTATAATCTAGTGTTACGCCAAGGTATATTGGCTCAGAGTTGTGTGCCAGTCTTCTCCATATTGGAAAAATTCCCAAGTAACCAATTATCCCGCACCTCAATTGGATGGGCTTGATGGCTCAGCTCGTCTTTTCCTTTCCATCTTTGCTGTACGTTTCATATTTGTGAATTGACTATTAGTTGCCTTACAGTTGCCATATATGGATATGACTACTAATTATCTTGCATCAGTAGAAATAATATCAATGGGGATTGCAGGTATTGTTAGATCCGTGTATCTTGATGTTGTGTCCTTCAATAATTAGACAAGAGACTGCAGGGAACAATCAACAGGTGTTTACTGAATGAGGGTTACTCTAAAACTGACTTTACAGATCACTACTCAGGGTTTATATACAGGTGTGGTCACTGCCGGTACTACAGTATACAGGAGCTGTAAAAAGTAGTTCTCCCCTTAAAGGTACATACATTACAATTCCTCCCCTTTTAGATTAACAGTACCATGACATTCATTTAACAATTAAATATCAACTAATTACAATTAACACTTTTAACATGCAACATTAACTGAAAATAGTCTATTTATAAATTCAGTCTTTGGGGAGGCTTCCTGATCCTTTCTGGATAGTGCCTTTCCTGAGTGTCTTGCTCTTGGTGCGGAGGCGATTCTGGCCCCCTGTCGTCGGTTGGTTCATCCGCTTCCGATGCTACTGTTTCTGGGGTAGATGCTACCTGTACGTCGGGTTTATCACCAGGTACATATGGGCGAGACATGGGGTTGACTCATTCCTGTGACTCTAGGATCTGGTCAACATGGCGTCTCACAATGTTCTCCCCAACATCCACTCTGTACATTAGTGGCCCCTGCCGTGTGCATATCGTTCCTGGTTGCCATTTCCCTGTTCGGTAGTCGCGGGCCAAGTCTGGTTGCCTTACATTGAAGCTCCTTGTCGGCTTCTCATTGATGTGCTGGAATTGCTTATTCTCAACATCTCTTCGTACATTTGGTCTGAGCAAATCCAGATGAGATCTCAACCTTCGGTTAAAGAACATCATGGCCGGGGCCTGGTTGGTGACTGCATGTGTCGCATTTCTGTAGGCTAACAGGAAATTGTCCACCTTATGCTGCAGTGGAATGTCGTCGTTGCACATGGCCCTTACTGCTTTTTTAAAGGTTTGTACGAACCTCTCAGCCAATCCATTTGTGGCTGGATGATACGGGACGGATGTGTAATGCCTTACCCCATTCCTTTTCATAAATCTTCGAAATTCTTCGGACACAAACTGTGGTCCGTTATCAGAGCAAATCTGCTCTGGCAAGCCGTTCCTGGCAAATATGGTCCGTAGGACTGCAATCGTTTTCTCTGTAGTGGTTGAGGACATTTTTATCACCTCAGGCCATTTCGAGTGAGCATCCACTGCTATTAAGAACATTGAGTCCATGAATGGACCAGGAAAATCAATATGCACCCGTTGCCATGGAGAGGAGGGCCACTCCCATGGGTGTAGAGGGGCATGTGGTGGTGCATTTTGGACCTTCTGGCATCCTGAGCAGCTCTTGGTTAGGTCCTCGATTTGTTGACCGATCCCCGGCCACCACACATAAGCCCTAGCAAGGCTTTTCATTTTCACCCCTCCCAGATGACCTTCATGAAGCTCATTCAGCACTCTCTCCCTTAACTTGGGTAGAATCACCACTCGGGATCCACACATCACTGTCCCCTGGCATACTGACAGCTGTTCTCTTCTGGATGAGAATGCTGGCAACAGTGAGTCGCCATGTGTTGGCCATCCCCTCACCGTCAAATCATATACCCGAGACAGTGTCGGATCATTGCGGGTCTCCTTCTCTATATCCGCGTTCGTTACTGGCAATCGTTCAATTATTGACGAATAAAATATCTTGATAGGGTCCACTGCTGGTGCTTCCTCCACAGTAGGCAGTGGCAGGCGTGATAGCCCATCAGCATTTCCATGCTGTTTCGTGCCTTTATATTCTATTTCATATTGGTTCGCCCCTAGAAAAAGGGACCATCTTTGTAACCATTGTGCAGTCATCACCGGAATGCCCTTCTTTGGATTAAAGATGGAGACAAGTGGTTGGTGGTCAGTCAGCAAGGTGAACTTCTGCCCATGCAGATAGTTGTTAAATTTTTTTACTCCCCATACTAGGCTGAGGGCCTCCCTGTCAATCTGGGCGTAGTTGCGCTCGGATGAGGTTAGTGACCGTGACGCAAAGGCTACTGGCCTCTCCAACCCGTCTGGGAATTTGTGCGACAGCACCGCTCCAATACCATAGGGTGATGCATCACATGCCAAACGAATTGGTAGTGCTGGGTTGAAATGGGCCAACACCTCTTTTGATGTGATCAATACTTTGCACTTTTGGAAAGCTCATTTACATTCATCATTCCACTTCCATGGTACCCCCGTTTGCAGTAGGGTGTTCAGTGGGTGTAATAATGTAGACAAATTTGGTAAGAACTTATGGTAGTAGTTCACCAGCCCGAGGAACGACCTCAGTTGTGACACATTTTCCAGTGCTGGAGCCTTGACTACTGCCTCAATCTTTTCAGGGGACTTATGTAACCCCTCTTCATCAATAACGTGGCCACAATACAAGATCTGCTTCTGGAAAAACTCGCATTTGTGGCGATTAGCTCGGAGCCCATATTCCTTCAATCTAGTGATCACTGTCATTTTCGCCCGTGACCAGGATGTCGTCCAAATAACACTGGGTCCCTGGAATCCCTTGCAGGACTTGATCCATTGCCCTTTGCCAAATAGCCGGAGCTGATGCTACCCCAAACACCAGCCGGTTGTATTGGTAGAGACCTTTATGAATGTTGATCATGAGGTACTGTTTCGAGGCTTCTTCTACCTCCATTTGCAGGTACGCCTGGGCCAGATCAGTCTTCTTGAAGTGTTTCCCTCCAGATAGCGAGGTGAAAATATCTTCAATCCGCGGAAGCGGATATTGTACAGTGTGAAGGACTGGGTTCACTGTCACCTTAAAGTCCCCACAGATGCGAACCTTCTTTGGTTCCCCAGGCGTATTACTCAATGACCTCTTCATTACAGGAATGATGGGTGTAGCCCACTCGCTCCAGTCCACTTTGGACAGTACTCCTGAACGTTCCAAACCTTCCAGCTCTGCTTCGACGGCTGGGCGGAGCGCATAAGGTACCGGTCTGGCCTTAAAAAACTTTGGGCTTGCATTTTCCTCTATTTTGATCATCGCTGTTATGCCTTTTAGTGTTCCGAGTCCCTCCTGGAACACTTCTTGTGTGGCAGTTAGCATTTTTGACAGTCGTCCAGGTGTGACGTCGTCATCCTTTTTGGCATCTACAGTCAGTGCTTTTGTAGAATGCCAATCTAGCTGTATCTTACGGATCCATTCACATCCAAGTAGTGGTGGTCCTCCATCTGGCAATACATATAGGTCCATTTTTGGTGTTTCCTTGTCGTTATATATAACGTTCACCCTTATTTTTCCTTTGGGGTAGACTTTTTGCCCCGTGTATGTCTTCAAGACAATCTCTGTATCTCTCAAGGGTATATGTGAGAATAGCCGCTTGTAGTCCCTTCGGTTTATGACTGTTAGGGCTGATCCTGTGTCCAATTCCATTTTCACTTGGACTCCGGCTATCTTGAGCGTGACCCAGATAGTTTGGTGATCCTCCGTTTTGATCACATTATGTAGCTTCAGACAACCCAGCTCCTTGCTTCCAGAGTCTGTATCACTTTTCTGTTCGTCTGCACTACTCTCCGTCACCTTATGTACCTTCTTGTACTTCTCCTGTGGAGATTTCTTGCTGCTGGTTTTCTTTTCTGACCTGCAGACTCTTGCTATGTGTCCTACTTTTCCACACTGTCTGCACACTTTGTCCTTGAACCAGCAATCCTTATGGTCGTGTGTTGTTCTGCCGCAGCGATAGCACTTCACTGTTCCGTATGACATTTCATTTGTGCCATATTCTTGCGGTCTCTGTTGTATCTCAGTCGCGCCCCATGCTACTGCTTCGTGTGATACTGTCATGCTGAAAGCCTTGTCCAGCGTAAGACCCTTTTCTGATAGAAGCCATTTCTGGTTTCCTTCACTTTGAAGCCCACACACAAACTTGTCCCTTAAAGTATCTGCTCATCCCGTTCCAAACTGGCAGTGTTTCGATAGCTTGCGCAGTTCCGTTAAATACTCAGCATTACTTTCATCTTTATGCTGGTTCCTTTTGTGAAACTTAAATCTTTCTGCTATCAGCAGCGGTGTGGGATTTAAGTGGTCCTGTAGGATTGACACTATGTTTTCAAAATCCTTTTCCACTGGCTTCTCTGGGGTTACTAGGTTTCGCAGTAAGCCATACGTTTTTGCACCCATTGAATTCAACAATACCAGCGCTTTCTTGTCATCTGGCACTTCAATCACCTTGCAGTACACTTCTATGCGTTCGACATATGTCATCCAATCTTCGACTTCATTGTCGAACGCTGTGACACTGCCACTCTTCGGCATCCCTGGGTGTGGTTAGACTGGCTCAAAATGGCGTCTCCCGCGCTCTCCCTTCTTCCCCGCTGTGGCTCAAAATGGCGTCTCCCACGCTTTCCTTTCTTCCCCGCTGACGCTGCTCGGCCCTTGAACACTGGCTGCTCTCTGCGCATTTTCCTGCGCGCCTCTCTCTCCCATTGACGCTGCTCGGCCCTTGAACACTGGCTGCGCTCTGCTCCCTCTCGTTGACGCTGCTCGGTCCTGAACACCGGCTGCGCCCTGTGTGCTCTACCCTCTCTCTTTCCCCCGTCGACACTGCTCAGCCTTTTCCTGTGCCGTCGGTCGGCTCTAGCCGCCGCTGTCCGGGAAGGGTCTGCGCAGTACCTGTTGCCAGCCCATTTCGCTGGACCACCGTGACCGGAGAACCAAGCCTGGCTCTCGACAGCCTCCCCTGCGATGCTCAAATCTCCGCTGGATGACTGGGGGGTTTCCCGTGGTCGACGCCCGTGCTCCTCGACTCGGCCTTCTTCTTTCACTGTTCTCCAGGAGCGAATCCCTGGGAGGTGATGCAGAGTTGCAGGTAGGTTTGAATCTTCTCGTCGCCAATGTTAGATCCGTGTATCTTGATGTTGTGTCCTTCAATAATTAGACAAGAGACTGCAGGGAACAATCAACAGGTGTTTACTGAATGAGGGTTACTCTAAAACTAACTGTACAGATCACTACTCAGGGTTTATATTCAGGTGTGGTCACTGCCGGTACTACCGTATACAGGAGCTGTAAAAAGTAGTTCTCCCCTTAAAGGTACATACATTACAGGTATCAGCCATGTTTTCCTGCATAGTTTAACAGAAGAATATTGCTACCCCCAAAATATCCATTAACTTGCTGGAAGTGGAGCATAGAAGAGACCTAATGAAGATATTTCAAAAGTATTACAATTGGTCAGAAAAGGCAAACATGTTTACTCGCAGCTCTTAAGGACTGTTCACTAAGTATCGTTATACACAGATCAATACACTGTTACACAACCTTCGCTTTTCCTTTCAAAATCACATGCCCAGTAATGCATATTATTCTTTTCTCTGCAGAAGAAGAAGGTCCTTAGCAGGTGCCACAATGTTTAGATTGGTAGTGGCAGTCAGTAAATAAAGGGGTATAAATTTGCCTTGGGCGGTTTATGGGTGAAAAAGGAATAGAGATGGTGGATGGAGAAGGGCTGGCTGTAGCTGTGTGCAAGTACAAGCTCTACTGAATTACTTTGTGATTCTAACCTAATTGGTCCACTGGTAATATGGACAATCTTTCACGAAACTTGTGAGCAACTTCCTTGCTTCTTTGAAAAAGTCCACACAATGACAGGATGTTTAGTAACTTGAGGACACAGATTTAAGATAATTGCCAAAAAAGCCAGGGAGGGGGGAGATGAGAAGAAATATTTTTTACTCAGCGAGATGTTATGATTTGGAATCCATTGCCTGAAAGGGCGGTGGAAGCAGATTCAATAGTAACTTTCAAAAGGGAATTGGATAAAAACTTGAAAAGGAAATATTTTTTGGGCTACGCGGAAAGAGCAGGGGCAGTGGTACTAATTGGATTACTCTTTCAGAGAACTGGCACAGGCATGATGGGCCGAATGGCCTCCTTCTGTGCTGTATGATCCTATGAATGCTCCCAACTGATGGTGTGAAAAGTTTTGAAGCTCACAGTCTTGAGCAATAAAGACAGGTTTTAACATGTCTTTCCACCATCTACAAGGCACAAGTCAGGAGTGTGATGGAATATTCTCCACTTGCCTGGATGAGTGCAGCTCCAACAACACTCAAGAAGCTCGACACCATCCAGGACAAAGCAGCCCACTTGATTGGCACCCCATCCACCACCATAAACATTCACTCCCACCACCACCGGTGTACCATGGCTGCAGTGTGTACCATTTACAAAATGCACTGCAGCAACTTGCCAAGGCTTCTTCGGCAGCACCTCCCAAACCCGCGACCTCTTCCACCTAGAAGGACAAGGGCAGCAGGCGCATGGGAACACCACCACCTCCAATTTCCCCTCCAAGTCACACACCATCCTGACTTGGAAGTATATCGTCGACTCTTCATCGTCGCTGGGTCAAAATCCTGGAACTCCCTCCCTAACAGCACTGTGGGAGCACCTTCACCACATGGACTGCAGCGGTTCAAGAGGACGGCTCACCACCACCTTCTCGAGGGCAATTAGGGATGGGCAATAAATGCTGGCCTTGCCAGCGACGCCCACATCCCATAAACAAATTTTTAAAAACCCTCGGGACACTCTAGGGATTCAGACACCTCATAGCAGTGCAGTGGTCTGCATACAGTGATCAGTGGGTGCGCTCAGAAACTCAGCACGCAGAAACACAGGAGCAGTTACCGCTGTAGCGTCAAAAAGATTTTTTCATCCTTTTAAAATATATCTCCTTTGACGGTGTACATTCTGTGTGTTGTAATGACAGTTAATGACTGCAGCCATTGAAAATATAGCATGATTCTTAGTCGCCACTTACAGAGCGGCATTAGCAAGTCACCTTGCCTGCTATCTCAGCCAGGCAACGTGTATAAAAGAGACCTGTTAAAAAAAGAAGTAAAAACGTGTAGAAAAAAAAAGCCACAGCAGTCTTGTGCGATCAAAGCTGTTAACTGTTATAAATATGTTAGAGTGAAACCAGTGAGATAGTTTGCAATAAGTGGGAGATGCTCAAATTAGAACAAATAAATCATGAGAAAAATAATTTTACGAGGCCGACATCAGTAGTGCTGGAAGCTGATGGAGCAGTTGAGTGCCCAGTGGGGATCAGTGGCTTAAATATATCACTTGTGATTTCTGGATGACATTTCTTGGCCGTTTAGTCTTTGCAGAATATAATCAGCTACCGTCCATCTTTCAGCATTATGCATAAATTACAGTATTGCTCCCTCTCTCCTCCATTCTCCCTTTCCTCTCCATCGCAAAACAAATTCAGTCACTCTCAATTGTCCACAACACGCTATAAATAAAGCGATCTTCAACAATCTGCACACTGGCGTGTCAGAGTTTACCTATATTCCAAGATATGTACTAATTTATTAAAACACTAGCTGGAGTGCCCGGCGGTGCCGAGGCTTTTTTGAGGGCATGTTGTTGTTGGAGGAGAGAGAGAGAGAGCGACTGGGGGAAGAGAGAGAGAGTGACTGGGGGGAAGAGAGAGCGACTGGGGGAAGAGAGAGAGCGACTGGGGGGAAGAGAGAGAGCGACTGGGGGGAAGAGAGAGAGCGACTGGGGGAAGAGAGAGAGAGAGAGACTGGGGGGAAGAGAGAGAGTGACTGGGGGGAAGAGAGAGAGAGAGAGACTGGGGGGAGAAGAGAGAGAGAGAGACTGGGGGGAGAGAGGGAGAGACTGGGGAGAGAGAGAGAGAGAGACTGGGGAGAGAGAGAGACTGGGAGAGAGAGAGAGAGAGAGACTGGGGGGAGAGAGAGAGAGACTGGGGGGGAGAGAGAGAGAGAGACTGGGGGAGGGAGAGAGAGAGAGATTGGGGGGAGAGAGAGAGAGAGAGAGACGGGGAGAGAGAAACTGGGGGGAGAGAGAGTGAGGGTGGGAGAGAGAGAGGGGGAGAGAGAGAGGGGGAGAAAGAGAGAGGGGGAGGGAGGGGCAGAGAGACAGGGAGGGAGGGAGGGGGGAGGGAGGGGGAGAAAGAGAGGGGGAGAGAGGGGGAGGGAGGGGGCGGGGAGAGAGGGGGAGAGAGGGGGAGGGAGGGGGTGGGGAGAGAGGGGAGGGAGGGGGCAGGGAGAGAGGGGGAGGGAGGGGGCAGAGAGAGAGGGGGAGAGAGGGGGGAGGGAGAGAGGGGGAGGGAGGGGGGAGAGAGTGGGGGAGGGAGGGGGAGAGAGAGAGGAGGAGGGAGGGGGAGAGAGAGAGGGGGAGGGAGGGGGGAGAGAGAGAGGGGAGGGAGGGGAGAGAGAGAGGGGGAGGGAGGGGGGAGAGAGAGAGGGCGAGGGAGGGGGAGAGAGAGAGGGGGAGGGAGGGGAGAGGGGGAGGGAGGGGGGAGAGAGAGAGGGGGAGGAGGGGGGAGAGGGGGAGGGAGGGGAGAGAGAGAGAGAGAGCGACTGGGGGAAGAGGGAGCGACTGGGGGAAGAGAGAGAGTGACTGGGGGGAAGAGAGTGAGTGACTGGGGGGAAGTTAGAGAGTGACTGGGGGGAAGAGAGAGAGCGACTGGGGGAAGAGAGAGAGCGACTGGGGGGAAGAGAGAGAGCGACTGGGGGGAAGAGAGAGAGCGACTGGTGGGAAGAGAGAGAGAGAGAGACTGGGGAGAGAGAGAGAGAGACTGGGGGAGAGAGAGAGAGAGAGACTGGGGGAGAGAGAGAGACTGGGGGGGGAGAGAGAGCGAGAGACTGGGGGGAGAGAGAGAGAGACTGGGGGGAGAGAGAGAGAGAGACTGGGGGCGAGAGAGAGAGAGACTGGGGGAGAGAGAGAGAGAGACTGGGAGAGAGAGAGAGAGAGAGAGACTGTGGGGTGAGAGAGACTGGGGGAGAGAGAGACTGGGGGGAGAGAGAGACTAGGGGGAGAGAGCGACTGGGGGGAGAGCGAGAAGGGGGAGAGAGAGAGGGGGGGAGAGAGAGGGGGAGGGAGGGGGCAGAGAGAGAGGGGAGGGGGGGAGGGAAGGAGGGGGGAGGATGGGAGGGAGGGGGGGTGGAGGGAGGGAGGGGGAGGGTGGGGGCAGAGAGAGGGGGAGAGAGAGAGGGGGAGAGAGGGTGAGGGAGGGGGCGGGGAGAGAGGGGGAGGGAGGGGGCAGGGTGAGAGAGGGGGAGGGAGGAGGCAGAGAGGGAGGGGGAGAGAGGGGGAGGGAGGGGGCAGAGAGAGAGGGGGAGAGAGAGAGGGGGAAGGAGGGGGAAGAGAGAGGGGGAGGGAGGGAGAGAGAGAGGGGGAGGGAGGGGGAGAGAGAGAGGGGGAGGGAGGGGGAGAGAGAGAGTGGGAGGGACAGCGGAGAGGGAGAGGGGGAGGGAGGGGGCAGAGAGAGAGGGGGAGAGAGAGAGGGTGAGGCAGGGGGTGAGAGAGGGGGAGAGTGAGAGGGTGAGGCAGGGGGGAGAGAGAGGGGGAGAGGGGAGGGGGAGAGGGGAGATGGGGAGGGGGGAGAGGGGGGAGGGAGGGGGGAGAGGGAGGGGGGGAGAGGGAGGGGGAGGAGAGAGAGACAGAGGGAAGGAGAGAGAGAGGGAGAGTGGCCCGCGGCCGCAAATGGAAGCTAAGCCCCGGGAACGGGCGTGAGCCGGCTTGAGGCTGTGAGAGACGGCCGGGCCTGGTTGCCGGGGTAACCCCTTCCCCCCCCTTGCCGAGCCCCGCCCCCTGCCCTCCCGAGCCCCACTCTCCGTCCTCCCAAGCCGCGCCCTCCCGAGCCGGCTTCAAGACCGCCGATTGCGGCTGTGTCTGCGCTGGAGCCAAGCCCCGGGAATGGGCGTGAGCTGGCTTGAGGCTGTGAGAGAGGGCCGGGCCCAGTTGCCGGGGTAACCCCCCCCATTCCCGCCCTCCCGAGCCCCACACCCCGCCCGAGCCGGCTTCAAGACCGCCGATTCGCTCGTGCTCCAGGCCGACGTTGACGCGCGCGCTGACTCCCGCCCCACCCACCTTTACTAAGATGGTGGTGATGGCTACGCTCGCCCCTGTCCCGTGCCGCCAGCCTTTAGAAAGATGGCGGCGATCGCGGGCTGCTTGTTGAGCGGGACGGGAGGTGCGTAGCTCGGGCGTGGCTGGGCAACAGATGCCCAGGCTTCGAGGCATGCCTGCAAAAACGGTGAAAGGTAGGAAAATTATAGAGGTTAGAGAAAAGATTTACAAATTAATTAACTTTTTAAAAAACAATTTGTATTTTAAAAGCACCTTTTTTTTTGCTGGAAATCTAGATTTGAAAAGAAACACGCAGAAAGTGGGAAAAAGAAATTAAGAGTTTGGAATCAAGATGGCGGCCACTCACCTCAACTCAGAAGCATTAGGCCCGCCCACACACGCACCGATTGGTCAACCATCAGGTCACTGAACTGTAGCATTGGTCAATCGTCACGTCACTCGACTCTAGGATGGCCCGCCCGCACACGCAATGAACCCGCCTCCGTGACGCAGCGATTGGTCGACTGTCGGGTCGCTCGACTGTATGATTGGTCAACCTTCACATCACTCGATGCTAATGAGCGGATAATGAGCGGAATTTGGAACGTTTTCTGGATACCGTCGGCACAATTTTTGTCTGACCAAAAAGTAAATATGCCTATGAGAGTCCCCTAAGGATAAGCTTTCTTTTGATATAACATATGTGTAGGTACGCGCTATAACTTTTGATTGTATAGCCGGACAGACAGAGAGACAGACAGAGAGACAGACAGAGAGACAGAGAGACAGACAGACAGAGAGACATACTGTTTTATATGTATAGATACCTACGCAATTACATGATTTCTAGTGCAATGGATTTCTGCAGCAGAAAAAGAGATATTCATAATAACACATTTAATTTCAGTAGGGAGCGTGTGTGGGGATATGGTGCATCCAATGGTAAGGCATTTAATGAAAGTAAAAGCCTTGAAGACATGTGATGCCAAGGTCAAACAAAGCAACGTTTCTGCACGTTAGTGCTCCCAGCATCTTCCAATAAAAGCAGTTAACAAGGAAAATAAGCTGATTTTGTTTTTTTTTTAATTAATGAAATCTCCACTTCTGCCCCAGTGATATCGTACAGTGAACAGTAATACATTTCTGGAACCAGATCAAAAGAAGCGTCTACACCTGAAATATTAACATATCTTTACTCTTCTCAGACACGGATGGTCTCACTGTGTATTTCTGTAATTTTCTGTCCCATAAGGAATAACTTTACTCAGGCAATTGAGGAGGAAAGGAGAGGTTGCCTGGTGAAAAGCATTCTTCCAGCACTTTATACTCCTCAGTTAACACGGAGGGGCATTCCAATATCTGCGCAGATGTCTGTACACTGAATCACCTGAAATAGGTGATGGAATAGATGGAGCAGGGGTATTAACTTATGTGACGTGTCAGCCAGGATTACCTGCTTTAGCGAAATCCCCCTGCATCTTCAGCAGGGCAAAATTTATTTATTCATGGGATGTGGGTGTCGCTGGCAAGGCCAGCATTTATTGCCCATCCCTAATTGCCCTTGAGAAGGTGGTGGTGAGCCACCTTCTTGAACCGCTGTAGTCCGTGCGGTGAAGGCACTCCATCAGTGCTGTTAGGGAGGGAGTTCCAGGATTCTGACCCAGTGACGATGAAGGAATGGCAATATATGTCCAAGTCAGGGTAGTGTGTGACTTGGAGGTGGTGGTGTTCCCATGTGCCTGCTGCCCTTGTCCTTCTAGGCGGTAGAGGTTGCGGGTTTGGGACGTGCTGTCAAAGAAGCCTTGGCGAGTTGCTGCAGTGCATCTTCAGCCACTCCTCCTTCAATGGGATGGTGAATTCTCCAATAAGAATCCCCTTCCGGTTCTGCTCCACAGCCCAATGTCCTGATGGAAATTCATCCAAATCATTTTGCTGCAGAAAATCCACGATCATCCTTTATGACCATACACGCCTCTCTCCAACAGGCCTGCCTTCTGGTAACTTTGACTTTTCTCCTTCAGACAAAGACATTTCTCTTTACAGGAACTTCTGGGCTTTCATGTAAAATGTTACTGTTAGTCCTGTTTTTCTGAGTCTTGACTGAATGGTCTCACAATGGAAGTGAAGCGTTCAATTTGCAGGAGAGGAAGGAAGCGTTTTAGAGGTCTGTGGTACATGTCACTTCCTGTAAGGAAAGCAGTGTGCTAGTGAGAGGCAGCAGTGAATGAGCAACCTAAAAAGGGATGGGGAGGGGAGAATAAGAGAACAACATTAAACAGTATATATCATTTGTTACAAGACTAAATGTTCAGCTCTCAAGTTTCACTTCACCTGATCGAGGCTGAAGTTGTTTGGGTCGCTGATAAATTGGCATTCAAGAGAGCTGAGACAATTCAACATTAGTTTTGGATTCAGAGCATTTTGACAAAATCAATGCCAGACTTTAAGTGGTAAACCTGGAGCTGAAGATAAATGCTTCTCCTGAATCTGTTACCAATTACATGTTTTCTAGTATTTATAATAGCTATGTAGAGATATCTGTCCTGTTAAAACTTTTTTTAACAAGAAAGTTTTCTTATTTTAAAAAAAGTTTTAAAAAAAGGATTTCAATACTTACTCATCAAGGTGCTAGGGAATGTTTTAGTCTCCTCCGAGTCAGGTATAGCAGGCCAGACACTCTGCCCCAAAACCTCAGAGGAATATTTCCTAACTCCTCAGTGCAAAAGTTCTGAATTTCCATATCATCTATTCTTATGGCCTCCCTGAGGAAGACTGGCAACTTAATGCCAATTTGTGCCAAAATGTATGCCCACTGGAATTGGGATGTGGCGTCCAAAAACCTTTTTGTCGTATTCAATTAGTGATTTGAATTCTTTATTACTAGTAACAGTGCACTCAGGATTATGGTATCTGAGAGTTGTTTCTACAAGATACAGAAAATGCAAGTGTTTTTTAGGTTAATTAAGATGCATCGGGGACTTGGGAGGATGGGGAGAATTTTAACTCCCCCTCCCCACAATGGGTGGGAGAGGGGCAGGGGTTAAATTGGCAAATTTGCGAAACCCAACACCAATCTGCTGCAAACACACCTGCTCCTGTTTTAACGGTTTGGGGGCGTCCAAGTAACCTGCACTGGAGAGGCGGGCCCGTGATTATAATAGATGAGGCAGCCATTCAAATTTAACAGCGGCTGGCCAGGTTTCCCAGGGCTCGGGAAACCTGGCAGCTAGAGAGAGGCGAGAGCTGCCAGATCCAGCAGCTAAGTGCTTTTTATAGCACCGATTGTAGGCCAGGAGGAGCAGGAGTGCTCCTCTCCCTGGACACCCCCTCAAGCAAATCTTCTGCTGCGATCGGCCGCCCCTCCCCAGCCCTGCTCCAAACACGTGATGTCTCCAGGTCCCCTCTCCTTCCTGACTGCTGGTCCAACCCCCCCGCCACCACCTCCTCCCAATCAACCCGCAATGTTTCCCAGTTGCTGAGAACCATCCCCAACTCTCCCTGGCTGCTGCCTTCTACAGCAGGCTTTCCCACTCGGCAGACACCCAACCCATCAATCTGGCTGGCTGCCGGGTGGGAAACGGAGTAAAAAAAAATACCCCTAAATCCGGCAGGACGTCCATGTTCCCAGCGTTTCCGGGTTCCCCCCGCAAACACTCGTGCCCCCGCCCCCCGCTCCTTCCCCCAGCCAACCCGTAAATATCAGGGCCTTTGTTTCTGTCAAACAAAGGTGATTTTAACATGATATTGTTGTCTGAATGCAAAGACATTGGCCAGCAATTTCCTCAGAGTTGCTCCCTCTTCGCTGCCATAACTTCACTGGAAGTGCAGCAGAAAAACCTGCTAAAACATGTGGTTGCCGCAGCACTTCCTGTGAAGTTACGGCAACGGAGACGGAGCAGTTCCAAGGATATTCACGGCTATTGGGTGGTACCAGTTTTATAGTATCTTTGATGGCAGGTGGGCAAAGCATTGAGTTCCAACGATCGCAAGTGTTTGTCCCTCAGTTTGAAACATTCCAGTTACATAAGCAATGATTGCCTTATCAATCTAATACAATCAGGGGAAATGCAGATTTCTCTGAATGGGCTTTGTTTCCGTACACCTTCAAATTAAAAATCTGCTAGTGTGTTTACCTCAAAAGTCAGTCTACAGTCTGAGGCCAGCAGAGAGGCCATGTTAAGTTAGTAATGCTGCAGTGGAGTGGTAGCCATGTTATTAAGCATGTAGCATTCTGCATATACAGAAAAAAACAAAATTATGAGTTGTTTTGATAAAATAAATAGGGAGAAACTGTTTCCATTGGCAAGAGAATCAGTAAATAGAGGACACAGATTTAAGGTCATTGGTAAAAAAAAACAGGAGGGGAGATGAGGAGAAATTGTTTTACGCAGCGATTTGTCATGATCTGGAATGCACTGCCTGAAAGGGCAGTGGAAGCAGATTCAATCGTGGCTTTCAAAAGGGAATTGGATAAATACTTGAAGGGGGGAAATTGCAGTGCTATGGGGCAAGAGCAGGGGAGTGGGACTAGTTGGATAGCTCTACCAAAGAAATGGCACAGGCACAATGGGCTGAATGGCCTCCTTCTGTGCTGTATGATTCTATAAGTGTGCAAATTGCCTGCCACACTTGCCTACACAACAACAGTAACTACACTTCAAAAAATAATTAATTGTCCGTAAAGCACTTTGGGATGTCCTGAGAATGTAAAAGGTGCTGTATAAATACAAGTTCTTAGGGGGAGAAATTCACTATCGCCCCGTTTGGGGCGCTACTTTTTAAAAGTTAGCGCCAGGCACTAAGGATTTGAAACTTTTGAAAAATTCGCCGTTTGCGCTCCAGGAAGGAAGTAGAGCAATAAATCAAGCCCTCCACTTCCTCCTTGGATTGCAATCGGCAGCAGGTGGAGACTTCAGCAGCCCTGCACACTGGGCCGTGCAGCGCTGCCGTGTTCAAAGGCTCCTTCCCCCCTTAAAGGGAAGGGCCATCGCTGCAGGCTCTGCAATAGAAAAGGTACCTATCTGGACCACCAAGGCAGCCGCGATCCCGCGCGATCAGCCCGGCACTCAAAAAAAACCTGGAACAAGAAAGGTAAGTTTTTTTTTACTTACCTCAGCCAGCTCGCCTTTAATCATCACCCCCAAAGCAGCCGCCTGCCCGATGCACGCCTCCTGCAGCTGTCGGTGCTTTCGACCGGCGCTATCACAAGTCAATTTCGGGTCTGGGGTGCTACCGGGGCGATGCGCACAACAATGACGTCACGATCCCTGGGCGAAGGAGATTGGGGCACAACGCTGTAGCACCACTGCAAAACTCCTACCGAATATGGTGGGAGTAGATGTCGGCGCTAACAGGAGGCGCAAAGGCACCCAATTTCGCCCCCTTTCTTTCTGTGTGTCATAGTTATTGCAGTATCTGCTTATCTGCTCCCCTTCAAGTATTTATCCAATTCACACACGGTTTCCTCTGGTGTCCCCCAAGGATCTATCCTTGGCCCCCTCCTATTTCTCATCTACATGCTGCCCCTTGGCGACATCATTCGAAAACACATCGTCAGTTTCCACATGCACGCTGATGACACCCAGCTCTACCTCACTGCCACTTCTCTCGACCCCTCCTCTGTCTCTGAATTGTCAGACTGCATGTCCAGGATGAGCGGAAATTTCCTCGAACTAAATATTAGGAAGACCGAAGCCAATTTTTTTGGCCCCCTCCACAAACTCCATTCCCTGACCACCGGCTGCATCCCTCTCCCTGGCAACTGTCTGAGGCTGAACCAGACCGTTCACAATGTTGGTGTCGTATTTGACCCCGAGATGAGCTTCCGACCACATATCCGCACTTTCACGAAGACCGCTTATTTCCACCTCCATAAACTCTGCCCCGCCTCAGCTCATCCACTGCTGAATCACTCATCCATGCCTTTGTTACCTCTAGTCCAACACACTACTGGCGGCCTCCCATCTTCCACCCTCCAAAAACTTAAGCTCACCCAAAGCTCTGCTGCCCATGTCCTAACTTGCAGCAAGTCCTGTTCATCCATTACCCCTGTTACGTCCGTGTACAATCAGACACAGACTGCGGAGAACGGTACAAACGGTATTTATTCAACGTGGCTCAGACTGCAACTGATCTGTACAGATTACTACTCAACGTTATATACAGGTGTGGTTACTGCCGGTACTACAGTATACATGAGCTGTAAAAAGTAGTTCCCCCCTTAAAGGTACATACATTACAATTCCTCCCCTTTTAGATTAACAGTACAATAACACTCATTTAACAATTAAATATCAAACTAATTACAATTAACACTTAGCTGAAAATAGTCCATTATAAATTCAGTCTTTGGGGAGGCTTCCTGATCCTTTCTGGATAGTGCCTTTCCCGAGTGTCTTGCTCTTGGTGCGGAGGCGATTCTGGCCCCCTGTCGTCGGTTGGTTCATCAGCTTCTGATGCTACTGTTTCTGGGGTAGATGCTACCTGTACGTCAGGTTCATCACCAGGTACGTATGGGCGAGGCATGGGGTTGACTTGTTCCTGTGACTCTAGGATCTGGTCAGCATGGCGTCTCACGATGCTCTCCCCAACGTCCACTGTGTACATTAGTGGGCCCTGCCGTGTGCATATCGTTCCTGGCTGCCATTTTTCTGTTCGGTAGTCGCGGGCCAAGACTGGTTGCCCTACATTGAAGCTCCTTGTTGGCTTCTCATGGATGTGCTGCAATTGCTTACTCTCAACATCTCTTTGTACGTTTGGTCTGAGCAAATCCAGGCGAGATCTTAACCTTCGGTTAAAGAACATCATGGCTGGGGCCTGGTTGGTGACTGCATGTGTCGCATTCCGGTAGGCGAACAGGAAATTGTCCACCTGGTGCTGCAGCGGAATGTTGTCATTGTACATAGCCTTTATTGCCTTCTTAAAGGTTTGTACGAACCTCTCAGCCAATCCATTTGTGGCTGGATGATACGGGGCGCATGTGTAATGCCTTACCCCATTCTTTTTCAAGAACCTCCGGAACTCTTCGGACACAAACTGTGGTCCGATGTCGGACCAAATCTGTTCTGGCAAGCCATTCCTGGCAAAAATAGTCCGTAGGACTGCAATAGTTTTCTCCGTGGTGGTGGAGGACATTTTGATGACCTCAGGCCATTTCGAGTGCGCATCCACGGCTATTAAAAACATTGAGTCCATGAATGGACCAGCAAAATCAATATGCACCCGTTGCCATGGAGATGAGGGCCACTCCCATGGGTGTAGAGGGGCCTGTGGTGGTGCATTTTGGACTTTCTGGCATCCTGAGCAGCTCTTGGTCAGGTCCTCGATTTGTTTATCGATTCCCGGCCACCACACATAAGCCCTGGCTAGGCTTTTCATTTTTACCCCTCCCAGATGACCCTCATGAAGCTCATTGAGCACTCTATCCCTTAACTTGGGTGGAATTACCACTCGGGATCCACACATCAAGGTCCCCCGGCACACTGACAGCTGTTCTCTCCTTGTCGAGAATGCTGGCAACATTGAGTTGCCATGTGCTGGCCATCCCTTCACTGTCAAATCATATACCCGAGACAGTGTCGGGTCATTTCGGGTTTCCTTTTCGATACAAGCGTTAGTTACCGGTAGGTATTCAACTATAGTCGAATGGAATATTTCGACAGGATCCACTGCTGGTGCTTCCTCCGCAGTAGGCAGTGGCAGGCATTTCCATGCTGTTTCGTGCCCTTATATTCAATCTCATAGTGGTGCGCCCCTAGAAAAAGTGACCATATTTGTAGTCGTTGCGCAGTCATCGCTGGAACGCCCTTCTTTGGATTAAAAATGGAGACAAGAGGCTGGTGATCAGTCAGCAAGGTGAATTTTTGCCCGTGCAGATAGCGATTGAACTTTTTCACTCCCCACACTAGGCTGAGGGCCTCCCTGTCAATATGGGCATAGTTACGCTCGGCTGAGGTTAGTGATCATGATGCAAAGGCTATTGGCCTCCCTGAGCCATCCGAGAATTTGTGCGACAGCACCGCTCCAATGCCGTAGGGTGACGCATCACATGCCAACCGAATTGGTAATGCTGGGTTGTAATGGGCCAATACCTCTTTCGATGTGATTAGTGTTTTGCTCTTCTGGAAAGCTCGTCTACATTCATCACTCCACTTCCATGGCACCCCAATTTGCAGTAGGGTGTTCAGTGGGTGTAGTATTGTAGACAAATTTGGCAAGAACTTATGGTAGTAGTTTACCAGCCCGAGGAACGACCTCAGTTGTGACACATTTTCCGGTGCTGGAGCCTTGACTACTGCCTCAATCTTCTCTGGGGACTTATGTAACCCCTCTTTATCGATAACGTGGCCACAATACGAGATCTGTTTTCTAAAAAACTCGCATTTGGGGCGGTTAGCTCGGAGCCCATATTCCTGCAATCTAGTGAGCACCTGCTGCAGGTTGGCAAGGTGATCACTTTCATTTTCACCCGTGACCAGGATGTCGTCCAAATAACACTGGGTCCCTGGGATCCCTTGCAGGACTTGTTCCATTGCCCTCTGCCAAATAGCCGGAGCTGATGCTACCCCGACTACCAGCCGGTTGTATTGGTAGAGACCTTTATGGGTGTTGATTGTGAGGTATTTTTTTGATGCTTCTTCTACCTCCATTTGCAGATACGCCTGGGCCAGACCAATCTTAGTGAAGCGTTTCCCTCCAGATAGCAAGGCGAAAATATCTTCAATCCGCGGAAGTGGATATTGTACGGTGTGAAGGACCGGGTTCACTGTTACCTTAAAGTCCCCACAGATGCGAACCTTCCTTGGTTCCCCAGGCGTGCTGCTCAACGACTTTTTCATCACAGGGACGATGGGTGTAGCCCACTTGCTCCAGTCTACCTTGGACAGTACACCTGAACGTTCCAGACTCTCCAGCTCTGCTTTGACGGCTGTGCGGATCGCATAAGGTACCGGTCTGGCCTTAAATAATTTTGGACTTGCGTTTTCTTCAATTTTAATCGTCGCTGTCATGCCTTTTAGTGTTCCGAGTCCTTGCTGGAACACTTCTTTCGCGTCAGTTAGGATCTTTGACAGTCGCCCAGGTGTGACGTCGTCATCCTTTTTGTCAGCCAAGTCAGTGCCTGTATGGAATGCCAATCCAGTTGTATTTTTCGGATCCATTCACATCCCAGTAATGGTGGTCCTCCATCTTGCAATACATACAGGTCTAGTTTTGGTGTTTCCTTACCGTTATATATAACGGTCACCCTTATTTTTCCTTTGGGGTAGACTTTTTGCCCCGTGTACGTCTTCAAAATAATTTTTGTGTCTCTCAAGGGTATGTGTGAGAATAGCCGCTCGTAGTCCCGTCGGTTTATGACTGTTAGAGCTGATCCTGTGTCCAATTCCATCTTTACCTGGACTCCTGCTAGCTTGAGAGTGACCCAAATGGTTCGGTGATCCTCCGTTGTGATCACATTATGTAGTTTCAGACAACTCAGTTCCCTGCTTTCAGAGTCGTTATCACTCTTTTGTTCATCTGAACTATTCTCCGTTGTCTTATGTACCTTCTTGTACTTCCCTTTGGTCGGTTTCTTATTGCTGGTTTTCTTTCCCGACCTGCAAACTCGTGCTATGTGTCCTACTTTTCCACACTGTCTGCACACTTTGTCTTTGAACCAGCAATCATTGTGGTCGTGTGTTGTTCTGCCGCAGCGATAGCACTTCTCTGTTCCATATGACATTTCGTTGGTGCCTTATTCTTGCGGTCTCTGTTGTATCTCTGCAGCGCCCCGTGCTGCTGCTTCATATGATACCGCAATGCTGAAAGCCTTTTCCAGCGTAAGGTCCTTTTCAGATAAAAGCCATTTCTGGGTTCCTTCACTTTGAAGCCCACACACAAACTTGTCCCTTAAGGTATCTGCCAGTCCCGCTCCAAACTGGCAGTGTTTCGATAGTTTGCGCAGTTCTGTTAAATAATCAGCATTGCTTTCATCCTTATGCTGGTTCCGTTTGTGAAACTTGAATCTTTCTGCTATCAGCAGTGGTGTGGGGTTTAAATGTTCCTTTAGTATCATTACTATGTCTTCAAAACTCTTTTCCATTGGCTTCGTTGGGGTTACTAGATTTCGCAATAACCCATACGTCTTTGCACCCATTAAATTCAACAATACCGACGCTTTCTTGTCATCTGACACCTCATTTGCCTTGCAGTACACCTCTATTCATTCGACATATGTAGTCCAATCTTCGACTTCATTGTCAAATGCGGTGATACTGCCACTCTTTGGCATTTTGGGTGTGGTTTAAAATGGCGTCTCCCAATGGCTTAAAATGGCATCTCCCGCGCTTTCCTTCCTCCCCCGCTGCCACCGACGCCGCTCCCGGCGGTCCTCGTGGAAATGGCGGCGCCTCGCGGGTTTCTGCGCCTCTCTCTCTCCCTCTCTCCGATGCTGCTCGGCCCCTGAACACCGGCTGCGCCCTGTGCGCTCTGCCCTCTCTCTCTCTCCCCGTCGATGCTGCTCGGCCCTTTGCTGTGCCGCTCGGTCGGGCTCTAGCTGGGAAGGGTCTGTCCGGGAAGGTTCTGCGCACTACCTGTTGCCAGCCTGTTTCACTGGACCACCTCGACTGGAAAGCCAAGCCTGGCTCTCGACAGCCTCCCCCGCAATTCTCGAGTCTCTGGCCTTGACCTCCAATCCACTGATCTCCAGGAACGAATCCCCAGGAGGTGATGCAGAGTTGCAGGTAGGCTCGAACCTGCCTCATCGCCAATATTACGTCCATGTATAATCAGACACAGACTGTGGAGAACGGTACAAACGATGTTTACTCAACGTGGCTCAGACTGCAACTGATCTGTAGAGATTACTACTCAACGTTATATACAGGTGTGGTCACTGCTGGTACTACAGTATACATGAGCTGTAAAAAGTAGTTCCCCCCCTTAAAGGTACATACATTACAACCCCTGTGCTCGCTGACCTACATTGGCTCCCAGTTAAGCAATGCCTCGATTTTAAAATTCTCATCCTTGTTTTCAAATCCCTCCATGGCCTCGCCCCTCCCTATCACTGTAATCTCCTCCAGCCCTACAACTCTCCAAGATATCTGCGCTCCTCCAGTTGCTTATTGCGCATCTCCAATTTTAATCGCTCCACCATTGGTGGCTGTGCATTCAGTGCCAAGGCCTCAAACTCTAGAATTCCCTCCCTAAACCTCTCCGCCTCTCTACCTCGCTTTCCCCCTTTAAGATGCACCTTAAAACCTACCTCTTTGACCAAGTCTGCCCTAATATCCCCTTCTGTGGATCGGTGTCAAATTTTGTCTTATAACGCTCCTGTGAAGTGCCTTGGATCGTTTTACTATGTTATAGGTGCTATACAAATGCAAATTTTGTTGTATTTTCTGTTTTTGGTTTCAGGCCTTCAGTGAAACACTTCACACACCTTAGTCCCCCTGAGTTTTGGATTTATTATTCGTTAAATGTAGATTCCACAATAATACAACTCATATACTAATGAGTGCAAAATATCTATCATATAAAAGATTCTACAAAATGTCATGTAGTATCAAATTCATGCAATATTACAGTTGTACCAGCCGTGCCTTAGTGTGTAGCACCCTTGCATCCGAGTCAGAAGGTTGTGGGTTCAAATCTCACTCCAGACACTTGAGCACTAGATCTAGGCTGACTCTCCAGTACTGAGCGAGTGTGGCACTGTTGGAGGTGCCGTCTTTCGGATGAGATGTTAAACTGAGGTCCCCATCTGCCCTCTCAGGTGGACGTTAAAGCTCCCATGGCACTACTTTGAAGAAGAGCAGGGGAGTTCTCTCTGGCGTCCTAGCCAATATTTATCCCCAACCAACATCACTGCAGCAGATTATCTGGTCATTATCACATTGCTGTTTGTGGACTCTTGCTGTGCGAAATTGCATGCCGTGTTTTTTTAATTCTATTCGTTTATGGGATGTGGGCATCGCTGGCAAGGCCAGCATTTATTGCCCATCCCTAATTGCCCTTGAGAAGGTGGTGGTGAACTGCCTTCTTGAACTGCTGCAGTCCGTGTGGTGAAGGTACTCCCACAGTGCTGTTAGGTAGGGAGTTCCAGGATTTTGACTCAGCGACGATGAAGGATCAGCGATATACTTCTAAGTCAGGATGGTGTGTGACTTGGAGGGGAACTTGTAGGTGGTGGTATTCCCATGCGCCTGCTGCCCTTGTCCTTCTAGGTGGAAGAGGTCGCGGGTTTGGGAGGTGTTGCCGAAGAAGCCTTGGCGAGTTGCTGCAGTGCATCTTGTAGATGGTACACACTGCAGCCACGGAACACCGGTGGTGGAGGGCGTGAATGTTTAAGGTGCTGGATGGGGTGCCAATCAAGCGGGCTGCTTTGTCCTGGATGGTGTCGAGCTTCTTGAGTGTTGTTGGAGCTGCACTCATCCAGGCAAGTGGAGAGTATTCCATCACACTCCTTACTTGTGCCTTATAGATGGCGGAAAGGCTTTGGGGAGTCAGGAGGTGAGACACTCGCCGCAGAATACCTAGCCTCTGACCTGCTCTTGTTGCCACAGTATTTATGTGGCTGGTCCAGTTAAGTTTCTGTTCAATGGTGACCCCCAGGACTTTGATAGAAACATAGAAACATAGAAACATAGAAGATAGGAGAAGGAGTAGGCCATTCGGCCCTTCGAGCCTGCTCCGCCATTCAATGAGATCATGGCTGGTCATCCAATTTCAGTACCCTGTCCCTGCCTCCTACCCATATCCCTTGATCCCTTTAGCCTTAAGAAATATATCCAACTCTTTCTTGAATATATTTAATGAACTGGCCTCCACTGCCCTCTGTGGCAGAGAATTCCACAGGTTCACCACTCTCTGGGTGAAGAAATTCCTCCTCATTTCAGTCCTAAATGGCTTACCCCTTATCCTTAGACTATGACCCCTGGTTCTGGACTCCCCGGCCATCAGAAACATCCTTCCTGCATCTAGTCTGTCCAGGCCTGACAGAATTTTATAGGTTTCGATGAGATCCCCTCTCAATCTTCTAAACTCCAGCGAGTATAAGCCCAATCGACACAATCTCTCCTCATACGTCATTCCTGCCATCCCAGGTATCAGTCTGGTGAATCTTCGCTGCACTCCTTCCATGGCAAGAACGTCCTTCCTCAGGTAAGGCGACCAAAACTGCACACAATACTCAAGGTGCGGTCTCACCAAGGCCCTGTACAACTGTAGCAAGACATCCTTGTTCCTGTACTCGAACCCTCTTGCTACGAAGGCCAACATACCATAATCTGCCTTCCTGTTTTTGCCACCAAAGTGGATAACCTCACATTTATCCACATTATACTGCATTTGCCATGTTTCTGCCCAATCACCCAACCTGTCCAAATTGTACTGGAGTTCCACGACATCCTCCTCACAGCATACCCTCCCACCCAGCTTTGTGTCGTCTGCAAATTTGGAAATATTACCTCCAATTTCCTTGTCCAGATCATTAATATATATTGTGAACAGCTGGGGTCCTAGGACTGGTCCTTGCGGTACCCCACTAGTCACTGCCTGCCACTCGGAAAATGACCCGTTTATTCCAACTCTTTGCTTTCTGTCCGCCAACCAGTTCTCTATCCAAGTCAATACCTTGCCCCCAATCCCATGTGCCTTAATTTTGCACGCTAATCTCTTATGTGGGACCTTATCGAAAGCCTTCTGAAAGTCCAAATACACCACATCCAATGGTTCTCCCTTATCTATTTTACCAGTTACATCCTCAAAAAATTCCAGTAGATTAGTCAAGCATGATTTACCTTTTGTAAATCCATGTTGACTTTGTCCGATCCTGTCACTGCTTTCCAAGTGCTCTGCTATTGCACCTTTTATAATGGACTCTAGCATTTTCCCCACTACCGATGTCAGGCTTACCGGTCTATAATTCCCCGCTTTTTCTCTACCACCTTTTTTGAATAGTGGGGTAACATTAGCTACCCTCCAATCCATGGGTACTGTTCCAGAGTCTATCGAGTTCTGGAAGATGACCAGCAATGCATCTACTATTTCTAGGGCCACTTCCTTAAGTACCCTGGGATGTAGATTAGCAGGCCCTGGGGATTTATCGGCCTTCAGTTCCATCAATTTTCCTGACACCATTTCCCTACAAATACTGATTTCTTTCAGTTCCACCCTTTCATCAGACCCTATGTACCCCGGCATCTCTGGGAGGTTATTTGTGTCCTCCTTTGTGAAGATAGAACCAAAATATGTTTTTAGTTGGTCTGCCATTTCTTTGTTCCCCATTATAAATTCCCCTGATTCTGACTGCAAGGGACCTACGCTTGACTTCACCAATCTTTTTCTCTTCACATATCTATAAAAGCTTTTACAGTCAGTTTTTATGTTCCCTACAAGCTTACTCTCATATTCTATTTTCCCTTTCTTAATTAATCTCTTTGTCCTCCTTTGTTGAATCCTAAACTGCTCCCAAACCTCAGGATTATTGCTTTTTCTGACCAATTTATATGTCCTCTCCTTGGATCTTATGCTATCCTTAATTTCCCATGTTAGCCACAGTTGAGTCACCTTTTGTGTTTTATTTTTATGCCAAACTGGGATGAACAAATTCTGTAGCTCATCCATTCGGTCTTTGAATGTTTGCCATTGCCTATCCACCGTCAACCCTTTGAGTGCCATTCCCCAATCAATCCTACCCAACTCGCTCCTCAGACCATCGTAGTTTCCTTTATTTAAATTGAGGACCCTAGTCTCTGAGTCAACTGCTTCATTCTCCATCTTAATGAAGAATTCGATCATATTATGATCGCTCCGACCCAAGGGGCCTCGTACAACAAGATTGTTAATTAATCCTTTCTCGGTGGTGGGGGATTCGGTGATGGTAATGCCATTGAATGTCAAGGGGCGGTGGTTAGACTCTCACTTCTTGGAGATCGTCATTGCCTGGCACTTCTGTGGCGCGAATGTTATCTACAAAGCTATAAAACACTTTGGGATGTTCCGAGGCTATATAAATACACGTTCTTTTTTCATCTAACAAGTTGTATCTGTAAACTGAACAGATTGATAATGGCCAAATCTGGGAGGCACCAGAAGATGTTCCACCTAAGCTGCAGCTGTCAGCTTTCTTATCCCAGGTGCTTCAGACTCAACTACGCTGCTAACTGTCTCTCTATTTAAATCCTGAAGCTACAGAACACCTAACTACCAGCACACCTGCCCAGTTAAACCATCCCATGGAAGAAAAGTTACAAAGCAAGCAACCATAAGTGATAGCATTAGTGGGCCAATAAAGGCCTTTGATCTAACTGAAGGAATGCTGCCTCCTTACTACCTGACTGCATTCCTTTCACACAGATGGCCTTGTCGGATTGTTTCTGTAATTAGACTGCTAGGGCAGCCACCATTCCAGAGCTTCGATGGTGTGCAGAGTACTGTACTTTCATTCAAAATCCAACAGCCTCTACCTTAAACATGCACATACATAAAATAAAAGAGATCTGGCTGGTGATTACATTTTCATTCTAAATCGAATTTACTAGTTGAAGTGTGACTGGTCGACTGAAGATTCCATGCAGATAGGTGAGTGGCAGCACTTCTTCCCTAAGTTAGGACAGGCTCGTACCAATACTTAAAATTTAAAGAACGCTGAATTATAGGACATGTTCTCGCCCCAGTCATTTTATATTCCCTCTCCTTTTACTTTACTGAAATACGGAATAATGTTAAGCTGAAACCCAGCGCGGTGCTCAAATCAAGAGCAAGGGCTGGTTCTGACATCGTGGCATTTCCCGCGTGCCCTGCATATATCGGTTGTTCCGCACGTGCACTTTACATGCCGTTTCTAAAAGGTAAGACTCAAAACACATTTTCGTGACACAAGTGCCCATCCCAGTTGAGCTTCTCCCTCTCAGCATTTGGACAGCTGCGCTCATATTTCTTCCTGCCATTTCAACATTAGTCTGAAAGTTCTTGGTGACGTAGAACGTGAGTACGTGGCGGGGGGGGGGGGGCAGGGGGGGGGATGGGGTCACCCTCACTGGCATTGTGAGGAAACAGTCGGTGTGAACCTGACACTGCAAATCCTTCACAGAGGTCATGCAGCATTTATGCTCATTAAATCGATGTCTCCACAAAGAATGGGCACCTCAGAGTCAATAAAACAAATGCGACGTGTATAATTCCTAAGGCGTACATCTCTCACTGCGTTTATATCTTACTTGTAGCAAGTAAGGGTTGGCATCCATTTTGAAAATTGTATCAAGAAACAAAACCACATTTAGCAGCCATCTTATACACTGCCTTGTAATTACTCCCCTGCAGAATGGAGGAATGCAACCAAAAGCTGTGCCTTTACAGATTTATTTTTGTGTAGGAAAAATATTTACTATCTACTAGTGTCAAAATATCTAATTTATGTGTTGAAAAAAGAAAATATGGCACACGTTTCAGAGTAACATACAACTCTTTAGATTTCAGTGCACAATATAAATGCTTTGACTGGCTGGCTTAGAATTTAAGCCCTGAGAGCATTTTAAAAAACACCGAGCTCGTGAAGCAATTACTTTTCCCATCAGTAGGAGAAAGATTCAAAAGGTTTGTTGATCCTTACTCGAAAAATACCCCAATGTCAGAACTATATTTTTTTGGTAATCTGTAATGTAGAGTAATAACTGTATGTGAAATTTGAGAAGCAAAAAGCCCTATTGTAGGGGAACCTAAAGAAAACAAAACACCGAAACCATGCAGGATATGTGTATGTTAGTGTGTGTGTTGGGGGTGGAGGGCGGTGGTGGGGTGGGGGGATGAGAATGGCATCATATTTCACACACATTGAATGAGACGGAGAGGATGTGGTTACACTAGAGCAAGGACAAGTTGTCAAGCAGCAAAGTTTCAGGGAATTCTGAATATGTTGTCCCAATTAAGCAGTGGTGCACAAACATCTGTTTGCCTATGAGACCTCTTGTGATCGCAGAATTTCCATTAACATTGCTGCTAATTTAGCATTGGTAAATTTGTACCACACAGACTTCTGCTTATGTTGTTAACTATCCACAATAATACTTCATTGATAACTTGCAGCAGTATGAACCTGTTGACTTCTGGACATCCTGGTTTATTGTGAACAGGCGTTTGGGCTTACAGTATAAAACCTCAGGACGAGAAGTGACTTTTACATTATTGCGCCCTTTTATAGTAAAGGATAGCTTCTGAAGGCAAGAGAACCATCAGAGGCAGCCTTGTACCATAAACAACCTGACATTCGTGCCTTTGGAGGCAGAAAAATACTTCCTAGATTGGGGGTTTCACTCCCTGTTCTTACAGAATGTGCTGCTAGCAGCAAATATAAATAACTTGTGCCAACAGCCCTTGAGGTTAGATTACCATTTTGGGTCTTGATACGGGCAGACTGACGTCTTACACTGCAATTTCTACATTGTTGGCCTATATAAACATTCCCCGACATTGATACATGCACAGCAGCAGTAAAGCAGTAATCGTGACTTCGGAGCGACTGTACATGCACAATATAAATGGACCAGATTCGAGACAATGCAATCCAGCGGAGCGACTGTGCATGCAATGCTAGAATCTATTATTAAGGACGTGGTAACAGGGCACTTAGAAAATAATAATGGGATTGGGCAGAGTCAACACGGATTTGTGAAAGGGAAATTGTGTTTGACAAATCTGTTAGAGTTTTTTGAGGTTGTAACTAGCAGAATAGATAAGGGGGAACCAGTGGATGTGGTGTATTTGGATTTTCAGAAGGCATTCGATAAGGTGCCACACAAGAGGTTATTAAACAAAATTAGGGCTCATGGGATTGGGGGTGATATACTAGCATGGATTGAGGATTGGTTAATGGACAGAAAACAGAGTAGGAATAAACGGGTCATTTTCGGGTTGGCAGGCTGTAACTAGTGGGGTACCACAAGGATCAGTGCTCGGGCCTCAGCTATTCACAATCTAAATCGCTGATTTGGATGAGGGGACCAAATGTAATATATCCAAGTTTGCTGATGATACAAAGCTGGGTGGGAATGTAAGTTGTGAGGAGGATGCAAAGAGGCTTCAAGGGGATATGGACAAGCTAAGTGAATGGGCAAGAATATGGCAAATGGAATATAATGTGGAGAAATGTGAAGTTATCCACTTTGGTAGGAGAAATAGAAAAGCAGAGTATTTTTTAAATGGTGAGATATTGGGAAATGTTGGTGTTCAGAAGGACCTGGGTGTCCTTGTACACGAATCACTGAAAGTTAACATGCAGGTACAGCAAGCAATTAAGAAAGCAAATGGTATGTTGGCCTTTATTACAAGAGGATTTGAGTATAAGAGTAAAGACGTCTTACTGTAATTATATAGGGCCATGGTGAGACCACACCTGGAGTATTGTGTACAGTTTTAGTCTCCTTACCTAAGGAAGGATATACTTGCCATAGAGGGAGTACAGTGAAGGTTCACCAGACTGGTTCCTGGGATGGGGGGATTGTCCTATAAGGAGAGAATGAGTAGACTAGGCCTATATTCTCTCGAGTTTAGAAGAATGAGAGGTGATCTCATTGAAACATACAAAATTCTTACAGAGCTTGACAGGGTAGATGCAGGGAGACTGTTTCCCCTGGCTGGGGAGTCTAGAACCTGGGGTCACAGTCTCAGAATAAGGGTTCGACCATTTAGGACGGAGATGAGGAGAAATTTCTTCACTCAAAGGGTGGTGAATCTTTGTAATTCTCTACCACAGAGGGCTGTGGAGGCTCAGTTGTTGAGTATATTCAAGACATAGATCGATAGATTTTTGAATATTAAGGGAAATCAAGGGATATGGGGATAGTGCAGGAAAGTGGAGATGAGGTAGAGGATCAGCCATGATCTTATTGAATGGCGGAGCAGGCTTGAGGTGCCGATTGGCCTACTCCTGCTCCTATTTCTTATGTTCTTATGTATAAATGGACCAGATTCGGGTCAATGCAAACCAGCGGATTTTATTGAGGTGCTCCCAGTGGGAGTAGTTTGATAATTTAACAGCAGTATAAGATTTGGGATGCTTATTTCTCAACTCATTTTGCACTTGGTTCGTATCTTTTTTTAACAAAGTTGCAGTTTCGTCTCTAGGTTTGGAGAATAGGAAAAATCATATGTAAAGACAAAAATCAATATTGAATTTCATATAAGATGTTAACCCAAGGCGATGTTTACCTGTTCAGGTAGATGTACAAGATCCCTTGCCACGATTCGAAGAAGGGCAAGGACTTCTCCCAGTGTCCTGTCCAACTTTGTTCCTTCAACCAACACTATTAAAAAACAAAATCATACGAAGCACATGCCCAAATTTCCAGTACATGTGGCTAGTGGGCAAGACTCCTAGCTCAGAACACAAAGTTGGAAGATTATCTGTCTCACCCTCATCTCTTGGACAACGTTTTGTTTGTTATTTTCTTCCTGATTTTATGCTTTTGTCTCTTTTTCTCATACCCTGAAAGCAGTGGGTTCTAGTATGGTACGGTACAATGAATGCCAAAAGCATTTTGTACCTTCATACTCTTCATGTGTGATGCTGGGCAATGACTGTTGGCTGTGGGGCACATTACAGCTGAACAACATTCTGATCTTGCCATCTTCTAAAACCTTGACTGATTTTACTCACTTTAATCAAAGCAAACCAAGCCCAACTATATTAACCCCGCTGTCATCCTAGTTGAGATCAGCTAACTCAACAAAGGGATTGAACACAGGACTTTTCATGGTCTGAATGACTCAGTACTAAACCACCCAGTGCACTTACCCACTGAGCTATTGAGGGAGCCAAGAATGCATTCTTCACGAAAAATCTATTTTTTTTTATCCACCAATTTTTCCCTTCCTTGTTTAAGCTAATTAAGGAGAGCCAACACGGATTTGTAAAAGGCAGATCGTGTTTGACTAATCTAATTGAATTTTTTGATGAAGTAACAGGGAGGATCGATGAAGGGAATGCAATGGATGTTGTCTACATGGATTTTAGGAAGGCGTTTGACAAAGTACCACATAGAAGGCTGGTTAACAAAATTGAGGCTCATGGAATAGGTGGATCAGTGACAGCTTGGATAAAGAATTGGCTTAAGGACATAAAACAGCGAGTTGTGGTAAATGGCTGTTTTTCAGACTGGAGGATGGTAGACAGTGGTGCTCCCCAGTTCCCCAGTACTGGGGCCACTGCTCTTTCTGATATATATAAATGACCTAGATATTGGAATACAGAGTAGAGTTTCTAAATTTGCCAATGACACCAAACTTGGGGGTGTGGCAAACAGTGAGGATGATACCAATCGACTGCAACACGACATAAAAAGGCTAGCAGAATGGGCAGACAAGTGGCAGATGGAATTTAATACAGAGAAGTGTGAGGTGATGCATTTTGGCAGAAGGAACAGGGAGAGGCAATATACACTTAATAGCACAGTTTTAAAGAGTGTGCAAGGACAGAGGGACCTGGGAGTTAATGCGCATAGGTCCCTGAAGGTGGCAGGACATATTGAGAGAATGGTCAACAAAGCATATGGGATCTTGGGCTTTATAAATAGAGGCCATGGTGTGGAGATGCCGGAGTTGGACTGGGGTGGACAAATGTAAGAAATCACACAACACCAGGTTATAGTCCAACAGCTTTATTTGAAATCACAAGCTTTCGGGGCGCTGCTCCTTCTTCAGGTGAAGTGGAGAAAATTTTCTCCACTTCACCTGAAGAAGGAGCAGCGCCCCGAAAGCTTGTGATTTCAAATAAAGCTGTTGGACTATAACCTGGTGTTGTGTGATTTCTTACATTTATAAATAGAGGTATTGAGTACAAAAGTAGAGAAGTTATGCTGAACCTTTATAAAGCGCTGGTTAGGCCACAACTGGAGTACTGCGTCCAGTTCTGGTCACCACACTTTAGGAAGGATGTGAAGGCTCTTGAGAGGGTGCAGAGGAGATTTACCAGAATGGTTCCGGGGATGGGGGATCTTAACTACAAGGACAGGTTGGAGAAGCTGGATTTGTTTTCATTAGAGCAAAGGAGGTTGAGGGGTGATTTGATAGAGTTGTACAAGATTATGACGGGTTTGGATAGGCTAGACAGGGAATGGCTGTTCCCACTAGTTGATGGTACAAGGACTAGGGGACACAGATTTAAGGATTTGGGCAAGAGATACAGGGGGGATGTAAGGAAAAACATTTTTACGCAGTGAGTGGTGATGACCTGGAACTCGCTGCTGACGGAAGTGGTGGAAGTGGAGATACTCTGGGGAAAGAGGGCGCTAACAGGGTGCAAAACAACTAGCCCCCGGGCGCAGCGATGTTTGTGCCACTCACGAAATTGACCAGACATTTTGCAGCGGCGCTAAACACTACCTCCACGATCCCCTGCGTCCGCAGATCGTGATGTCAGTCGAGTGTGCATTGCCCCGGTAGTGCCTCGGACTGGATATTAAGTGGCACCCCCTGCCTTTCCGCCTGCCGCTAGCAACGACAGGTTGAGAAGAGTGTTTTGCAGTCAGGAAGGGACTGGGGGAGTGCTATTTAAAGGCGGCCTCTTCCTGCCTTTCTTTGTCTGCGACATTTCTGCACCACACATTCTGAGAGAGAGAGACTTCTGGAGAGATTCAACGCTGTGTGAAGGAGTTTTGGGTACTGAGCAGCACTTTGCAGGTTCATTTTGATTTGACTTTCCTTGCATCGATTTAGAAGAGACTATGGGGGCTGCACTCTGAGCTCTTTCCCTAGGCCTCTCCATTGTTCTTTCCTGCAGAATTGATGTACAGGTCTCTCCAGTCCGAGATTCAAGGCTGCAATGAGCAGAGTGTGGATGGAAAGCAAAATCCACTCTCTCCTTTAAGAACTGGCCGGCGCCAGTGTGTCTGTGTTCCATTGCTAACTGACATCACATGAGCTTCGCCAGCGCTCTGAGGTAGTAAATCGTCCCTCGGTGTTAGCGCCTTAAGAGAGGTGTGTAGCACCTGATTTAGCGCTCCAATCACCTCCAGGGACGATAGAAGCCAAGTTTGCAGTCGGAGGCGATAATTAGTGCCAGGTGCTAAACTTTGTGCCCGGCCGATAATTGCGCCCCAAACAGGGCGCCCCTCAATGTTTTCAAGGGGTGACTGGATAGGCAATTGAGGGAAATAAACTTGCAGGGCTACGGGGATAGAGCGTGGGAATGGGACTGACTGGATTGCTCTATAGAGAGCTGACATGGACTCGATGGGCCGAATGGTCTCCTTCTGTGCCGTTATAACTCTATGATATAGTAATACCCTAGGCATGGGAATGAAGATAATACAGATAAGAAAAGAAACCTTATGGGGGATAGATTTCTTCAGGGATTCTCCCACTCCAGTAACTTCAGTGGAGATTTGGCAGCAACCCCGTTTACGCAACACAAACAGGCTTTCTGGGGAAGTTATGGCAGGGGAGCGGGCGAAGCACTGAGGAGGTTCACCCCTGTGGGTGTGCTCACCGAGAAAAGAGATGAATTACAAATAACTATAGAAGACATTTTGTAGATTTGACATTGTATCCTGTGAAAATTCTGGCAGATAACCGGGGTCCCTAGCCATCGGTTGCATCCCCCCCTCTAGCCACTGTCTGAGGTTGAACCAGACTGTTCGGAACCTATATGACCCTGAGCTGAGCTTCCGACCCCATAACCTCTCCATCACCAAGGCCACATACTTCCACCTCTGTAATATGCTCTGTCTCCTCCCCGCCTCAGCCCACCTATTGCTGAAACCTCCATCCATGCTTTTGTTACCTCCAGACTCCACTACTCCAAAGCTCTCCTGGTTGGCCTCCCATCTTCCACCCTTCATAAACTTGAGCTCATCCAAAACTCTGCTGCCTGTATCCTGACTCGCACCAAGTCCTGTTCCCCCATCACCCCTGTGCTCGCTGACCTACACTGGCTCCTGGTCCAGCAAAACCTCAAATTTAAAATTCTTATCCTTGTATTCAAATACATCCATAGCCTTGCCCCTGTCTTTATCTTGTAGCCATCAGCGCAGACTCCATGGATTTATTTATTAAGATTATGAATGTATACCCTTATTAAAAACTCAACAGGCTGTTTGGGGGGGGAAGCAGTGAAAAACCATTTAAGCTGAAGGTGGCTCACGTAACCAGGATGCATTCGTATGGTAACAAACTGTCCTTGGGAACAATGGCCCGAGAGGCCCACTCCCAAGTCTTGAATAATGAAGCTGGCGACTCATTGTTTCTGGAGAAGATGAGCTCGTTAAGTTAATCGGCTGGGAGATCGAAACGAGATCTAAACCATCCAAACCTGGGAGGAAGCCTGGAAACCATTTTCCTGAGGCCATGTGTCCATTAAAACCACAGACAGCGGTCTGTGTATTGGAGGAGTATATTAGAGAGCAGTTTGGATAGCTCTCTCTCTCTCTCCTGCCCTCCACACAACGGAACGTCAAGAGGAGCTGAGCCTTGCTCTTCCAACCGAGATGGACTTCGACTAAGGCTGGGACTCGCATGCCGCAAGGCCGGTACAGAACCAGGTAGCCGAGATGGACGGGAGAAAGCTGCAAGCAAGATCAAAGGGCAATCTAGGTGAGCATTGCCAAGCCTACACACCCACAAGATCACTTAGCAGTGTGAGGGGGTGCCTGTAAGTTCCTACCAAACCAGAGGGGGTTTAATGTTGGAAGGGTCCTGTGATAGTTTAGTTCATGGGAGGGTGTTTTTAGACCATGGTAAGTCAGCACGGCAGGGGCTTGTTGGACAAGTCAGGGTTGTACTGTTTTAAACTGTACTGTTGTGTTCACACCGCTTGTACTGTATGCGAGTGGAGTGGTTTTGTCAACCTTAACAAAGGCGTGAGCCCGAAAACGTTGTCTGTGTTCAAATCTGTCCTCAGTAATCCCTATCATCCAGAACTTGTAGTAAGGGGGTTTCTGTGCTCGCTACGGGCGGGGCGACACCACTTACAATAATTGGCGATTGTGGCAGGGCCCATAGGAAATTGGCCACCACAAAAACCGGTTACAGAATTGGTGACTGCTGGCAGGAGGATAGGTTGTGGATTAGATATGGACAGTTTGGAGGGCAAGAGATCTGGACTGGAGGACAGAATTTCCTCCTACGAGGTTAACATATCCCAGCAATGGATGCTGGAGATGATGCGCTCTGAGAGTCCCCAGGATAGGGCCGCAGGGTGGACAGGGAGCAAGGAGCACAGGAAGCCCAAAGAGAAGGCAATTTGGCTCCTGTGCTTCCAAAAGCAAGTTCAACTGCTCCGGGAGCAGGTTGAAAAGCTCAAAAATGAGCTGAAGGAGTCTGAAGACAAGTCAGACGCAAGGGGGATAGTCGGGAGTAGACTAGTGGAGGAGTTGCGCGAGGAAAGACTGGAAAAACGCGCACAGGAAGAGACCTCCCATATTATGGGGGAATACCTGTGGTGCCAGGTTACGGAGACCAGGTTAAATGAGCAGGTCTTACGGGAGGAGAACGCAAGATTAACAGCGAGAGCTGACAGTTTGGAGGGTCAGCTAAGGGACATTAAAATAGCTCATAAGGTAGCTAGAAGTAGGGGCTATGAAGACTCTGATCACGGTCCCTGCGAAGAAAGGATTAAAACATTGATCCAAGCCTTGTCTGGGGCCAGAGGCATGGTCTTTTTAATGGCACCAGGGGAAACCTGGGTGGAGTGGGATGAGGAGGGTCAGGAAGCAGAGGATAAGGTTAAGGACAGGGAAGTCCCACTGTAGGGGGTTTCTCTTGCTTGCTCTGGTCTCCTGCCAGGCTTCTTGCAATAATTACCCGTGAGTGGTTCGACCCACTCGCCCCTACGGTTCTCGACCTTGGACTTAGGTGCAGGGAGCTGTAGTGCAGAAAAACTCAATAGACCAGGTCGAATAGCACGAAATGGATGCCTTTATTGATCAGTTTGCAACATTATAAAATACATGTCATATGCACAGATTCAAGAAACTACAAGCATGCACACATCTATAAACTTAACTCTATGGAAATGGGGAACACACGGCACATCGTAAAAGGGGTAACACATTACAACTACCCTTAACCCCCTCCCCTAGACCTAACTAAGTTTCGACTTGAGGAACTCGGGATCATGCTCACCACTTTAAGAATTGCGAAAAGGGTTTGCAGCCTTTCGACACAGCTTTCCGTCGTCACGTGGGTTTGGAAAGTTCTGGCACAGCTTGTTTTCCTCTTGGTTCTCCTGCGATGTAGGCAGCCGGTACAGCCTTGGTGAGCGCTCGCCACGGATGAATCCGTTACCGACGTGACTTTAAGAACTGGATGCACATGGGTGAATCCATTACCGATGTGATGTTGAGACACTGGAGTGCCAGGCCCTGAGTGTCCTCTTATACAGTCATAATGATTGTCCTTCTGAGGGTGTCTTCTTCTTCGGCCTGGGTCGTCGATGATCTCCCGACAAAAGTACCCGGGCCACCCTCGTCGTCTTCCCGTCGTGGCCGGGCCTTGCCTACCCGAACACCGAACACGTTCCGCAATCGAAGTGCTGTCTAAACGAAGAGTCTGTCCCGAAGGGTTTCTGAAGCGTCCAAAGAAGTGAATCCGAAGTGAATCGTACTGATGGACTTTTTCAATCCACAGTTATACCTTTTTGGAACATTCTTATCTCCCGCCAAATCATAGTCCTGTCTTTGTAATAATTTTGGTGGGCAGAACTCTCTGCAGGGGTGTTTTGTCTTCATAACGGGAGTTGGTGATAGCTTAACTGGCCTTCCTGGGCCGATAATGTCTTTGCTTTGTCACCGTAACTCGGTTTGTATATTGATCGGTCTGGAGGTGTCCCTTGATGGCTGTTAAACGGCTTCTCTTTGTACAGTAAATGGGTTAAAGTGTTCATTCAATTGTCCGCCCATTTCTTGATGGGCCTCATCCTGCTACCCAAATCTGTCCTGTACTTATAATCTAATCAATATGTATACTCAGTTCCATGAGTTTCGGTTTCCCGAAACGGGTTTTCGCGGGCTTTAATGTCCTTAATCCACAAGCCTGTCTGGCTTGCAATAACAGAAATTCAAATGGTCCCAGAAGCTGGTCACGAGGTCTGGCGGCCATTTTGTGTGCCCTTTTTATCAAAGGTTTTCTCTGTACAAGCTTCTTTTTGGTCAATAAAGCTGTCTTATTAACCCTGACTTCTTGCGTGATTACTTATGAAAATTTTGCGAATCTTACACCACCAGCGCCGGATGCGCCACCTAGACCAATGTATCCTTTGCAGCAGCAAAAGTACGGTCCACCCACACCAAACGGTGACCAGGGCCCGCTGCAGAGCGATTACGTGGCTGCATTCACCACCCTGCAGTTGCAAGCCATGGTAGCAGAGTTGTCCAAACTAAAACTGGACGGGGATCCCTCAGTTCACTTTATGGAGATCGAGCAGGTAGGGGGGATCAACGGGTGTAGCGAGGGCGAGAACTTGAGAGTGCAGTGGTTGACCGAGCCAAAGCTAGCAGCCAATATGATTTACCCAGGGATGGCCCACACGTGTGCGGTAGAAGGGGTGTGGGATGTAGATGAAGGATTCCAGGCCGGGATACACCTGACGGGCCGGGACATGTATATAGATGGGTCCAGTTCGGTTGTGAAGGGGGAGCGTCTCACCGGGTGCGGAATCTATGACCCTACGGCAAAAATAGCAAAGGCCATTAAACTCCCCAACACCCTGAGTGCCCAGCACGCTGAACGGGCAGCGGTGGCGTACGTGGTCACCCACCCCAATGAGTTCCCCACCCCCTACACCATTTGCTTGGACTCTATGTTCACATGCAACTCATGCACGGAATATTTGGCAATCTGGGCCAGGCGCGGATTCAAGTCTGCAGATGGGAAGCCCCTACAATAGCATCGCTGCTAGGTAAAATTTTGGAGGCCAGGGAGATCACTATATTCACAAAGTTAAAGCCCATTCAAAGACAGAGCCCAAGTGGGAGGGCAACCAAAAGGCAGACGAGCCGGCCAAACAGGGGGCCAAGGAAGGAGTATTCTGGGATCCGCACAAAGCAGGTCTGGTAGCAGCAATCCGGGACAAGGGAGGCACACAGGGGGTAGCTTTGTGCCCGGGCTTAAAGCAGGTCCAAGCCCAGGATCCCGTCCTTAAGGCCGTCCTGGTAAAGAGAGAATGGGGAGCCAATAGAAGGTCAGTTCAGGGCAGCGGACATTAGTATCAAAGAGGGGATGCTTTTCAAAGGGGATCGGTGGGTAGTCCCAGCGCAGCACCGAGAGGAGTTCCTCCAGTTGGCCCATGGGGGCCCGGGAGCGGGACACTCAGGGCCGGAAACTACCTGGCAAAGGGTAAAGGAGGCAAGGAGGTGGCCCCAGCTCAGGGAGGATGTCTGAGTTTTCTGTGCGCACTGTTTGATGTGCGCAGCCTATAACCCCGATCTGCAGCACAGGAAAGCCCCCATAGGAGACACCAGGAGGGTAGAGGGGCCGTGGCGGTCCCTGCAGGTCGATTTCATCGGACCACTGCCCACCACTAAAGCAGGCAACAAGTACTGTTTAGTCCTGGTGGACGTATTTTCCAAGTGAGTGGAAGCCTTCCCCTGCCAAGCAGCCACGACACTAGCAACAGCTAGAATCCTGGTGGGGGAAGTCTTCTCCCGGTGGGGGCTGCCACAGGTCGTGGAGTCCGACCAAGGGAGCCATTTCACGGGGCAGGTGATGCAGGCCACCTTAAAACTCTCGGGAATACAAGGGAAGTGGCATGTGGCTCACAACCCCCAGCCATCGGGGATTGTGGAGCGCATGAGCCGGACACTGAAAGAAAGACTGAGGAAGGAGATAAACCCGTTCCCACAGAGATGGGATGAGGTCTTGCCTCCAGTCTTAATTGGTGTCATAGAAACATAGAAACATAGAGATAGGAACAGGAGTAGGCCATTCGGCCCTTCGAGCCTGCTCCGCCATTCAATGAGATCATGGCTGATCTTCGTCTGAGATCTTAGCTGATCTTACCAGTTCAGTACCCCGTCCCCGCCTTTTCTCCGTAACCCTTAATCCCCTTAGCCTTCAGAAATATATCCAATTCTCTCTTGAAAATATTTATTGAATTAGCCTTCACAGCCCTCTGTGGCAGGGAATTCCACAGGCTCACCACTCTTTGAGTGAAGAAATTCTTCCTCATCTCTGTTTTAAATGATTTGCCCGCTATTTTTAGACTGTGGCCCCTGGTTCTGTGCTCCCCTGCCATTGGAAACATTCTCTCTGAATTCAGCCTGTCCAGGCCTGCCATAATTTTATATGTTTCGATGAGATCCCCTCTCAATCTTCTAAACTCCAGTGAGTACAAGCCCAAACTATTCAATCTCTCCTCGTAGGTCATTCCCGCCATTCCAGGTATCAGCCTGGTGAATCGCCGCTGCACTCTTTCCATGGCAAGAACATCCTTCCGCAGGCCAGCCCCTCCAGAAGCATAGGGTACTCCCCACACTAGAGGATTATGCGCACCCCAACCCATGTGTTGGTGCCGGTCCTCACCGAAGTGCAGGTCAGGGAGGTAAACCGGGACAGGTTTGTCCAGAATCTGTACGAGACATTGAAACGGATTCACTGGCAGGCAGCCAGTAACCTGGGGAGCCAGCACCAGAAAAATTGGCTGCTGTTAGAACCCCAGAGAACCCACGAGTGGGAGGTGGGAGACCAGGTAATGGTCCGTAATTACGCCCGAGTAGGGGCGTTCGAGCCGCTGTACATGGGGCCTTATAATATCGTGGATAAAGCGAGCCCCATGGTATATGCAGTAAAACTCCCGAAACGCACAAAATGGTTTCATGTAAACCAGTGCAAGTTGTTTAACCCCGAGGAGAGGAAAACAAAGGCCAAGAGGCTGGTAGACGCGGGTCTTCCTCCCATGGTGTGGGACGATGATGACCCGGAGAACGGGGCGGTAAGGAGGAGCAGTCGGGTCCCACGACCTAGGGTGCCAAGGATGCCTCCCTACTCGCCGACCGCGAGCCGCAAGAGACCCCAACGGGAGAGGTCTTAAATGGGGTGCTTGTTAATGCGGCAGGGAACACTGTAAATATTTTGTAAATAATCAAAACCAGATCCATGGAGGAAAACCCTCTCACAGAACGGAACTGTTTTGCTTTTGTTTTGGCAGGGAACCAAAGGAGATCGGAGTAACAAGGGGATATGGCCAACAAATATATCGTACTTCTATTCCTAATGATGATCGGGACTGGCAGCATGGAAAGAGGAGACACCGAGGTGTCCTTCCTCTATGGCTGCACAGGAGGGAACGGGCCTAACTGTTGCGTTTGCAAAGATAATCCAGAGGCCGTATGTAGAGCTCAACTCATGTCGCTTTTAATGGCTGATGCAACCACACTCTTACAGGCAAAAGCAATCGAATACCTATATCCAATGTCAGACATAATATAATGATAACAGCACTATCAAACTTCATGTGCTCAGGCCAAGGCAATCGAGTACCTATCCCCAATGTCAGACATTTCCTCCCCCCTCACAGAATTTCAAACATGAAATGCAGTGACAAAGTCCTGTCGGTGGCCAGGGCGAGAACGTGTACGAACAGGCCGAGGTGGGGACTGGTGAAGAGCAGACCGAGGTGGGGACTGGTGAGGATATGGCTGAGGCACAATATCTGCTTGAGGGTTGGCTGGCTGAGCCACATGTGCATCCCGCCACTCTGGGGGTAAGGCTTGGGGATTAGATCCATGTAATCCCGCATCAGGGGGTGCTGGCACCTTCCGAAGGTAGCTGGCATGCCACCGAGAGCCGTCAGTGAGGCAGAAAGTGGCTGGTCCAAGTTGGCGGCTGATTTGGAGAGGGGAGGACCAGAATGAGGCCATCTTATTGTTGCGGTGAGGCCTGCGGACTCTGACGCAATCGGAGACTGAGATGTTGGGTGCCTTGGCCCTCTCTTCGACTGGTCGAAGCAGAGTTTCATCTTCTCCTGCTGTCTAGCGACTGTGGCTTGAGCCCGTGGAGCAGGGCTCTGAGCTCGCGAGGGGCGGAGCCTGCCAAGGGACAGCATGAGCTCACGGCCTAGCATGAGGGATGCGGGTGAGACCCCTGTAGTGGAATGCTGGGAGGCTCTGTAGTGCAGCAGTGTGTGGAGGAGGGCCTTGTCAAATGCACACCCCTGGGATAGGTGTGCTCTGAGGCCATTTTTCAGTGTCTGGTTAAAACGCTCCACCCCCCCATTTGACTCAGGGTGTGCGTATGTGACGGATGCCCTTGCTCTCAAGGTAAGAGGAGAGTTCTAAAGAGACCATTTGGGGCCCATTGTCTGTGGTGATGGCCTTTGGATGCCCCCAGCGGGAGAAGAGGGACTCAAGGATATCGATGATGACCTGAGAGGTGACGGAGCCCACGGCAGTGACCTCTGGCCATTTTGAGTGCAGCTCATAGGTCACCACTAGGAACCGTTGATGGTGGGGGACACCATGGGTCTCCCCGCAGACGTCTAGCTGCAGGTGCTCCCAGGGCTGAGAGGGCCAGGCAAGGGGTTGCAGGGGTGGAGGAGCTTGGTGGCCAGTCTTGCCACTTACAAGGCAGGTTGCACAGTCCTTGACCAGGGCCTCGATTTCCCTGTCGATACCCGGCCACCACACTAGGTCTCGACATCGTTGTTTGAGCTTCACTATGCCCAAGTGGCCCTCGTGCGCCATGGATAAAACACGCGCACGAAGGGCACTTGGGACCACAGTGCAGAGCCCACGTGCAACACAGGAGTCATTCCAGCAGGAGAGCTCCTCTTTAACTCTGGAGTAGGCAGACAGTTCCTCAGGCACCTTGCGAGGCCAGCCATCTCTGATGAAGGTGCACAGCTGGGAGAGGGCCGGATCCTGTTCAGAGGCCTCTTTGAGCTCCTGGAGAGAGACTGTGGTTTGGAGAGGCGTGTGTAGCATCTGGACGATATCCTGTTCCACATGTTCAAACCCGACGAGTGGGGCTGGGGCAGAGACAGTGCGGGAGAGCAGATCTGCAACAACATTGTCACGTCCTGGTGTGAACTGGAGACTGAAATTGTATTGGGGGAGGCGGTCAGACCAGCGGTGTAGACGCAGTGGTCTGTGGCCCATGCCGGATGTCGACAGCAGGGCAGTGAGAGCCTGGTGATCGGTTCGCAAGGTGAAGGCACGGCCATATGTGTACAGGTGCCACCACTCACATGCCCAGGCGCACGCCAGCGCCTCGCGCTCACCTACTGAGTACTTCTGTTCAGTGGGGCTAAGGGCTCGGGAGGCAAAGGCGATTGGTTTCTCCACTCCATTCTGTATCTGCGATAACACTGCCCCCACAGCTGCAGCGGACGCGTCGCAGGTGACGAGGGTGGGGCTGGCGACGTTGTTGGAGGAAAATTTAAAATGGCACCGTAGTGCCTGCTGAAATACTTGATATTTATTGACATTTTGCAGACACTGGCATAACAGACAGCTGACTTGATCTGCTTGCACCAACTTGTGATATCACTTGTACAGACGTAAGACAGGAATGGCTAGTCAACTGTTGGGGTAAAACTGTAAGAGCGAAAAATTATGTTTAGGAAGAACAAGGGAGGTAAAAGGTGTTTAAGGGCGAGGTTACGCAACTGGCAGGACATAGGTATCACTGTGAGAATAGGGTTGCAACATACCAACATGTCACACGAAAGAAGCTAGCTAACAGTAATATAATTAAGTTGCTTGTGAAAGAAGCTAGCTAACGGTATAATAATATAATTAACTTGTTTTTGACAGAATGTGATTAAAGGTTGCTAAGGTATCGGATTGGCCAAAGTTGAAGGATGCTAAAGTACCAGATTGGTCAAGGAATTAATGTAATAACTGCTGATATGGTACCTTTCCTGTTTTTAAACTGTATAAAAGAAGCTCGGCTACTATTGTAAAACCGAGAAGCTGGCAGCTGAGACCGCGGGGTCTACTGTTCTTCTCCCAGAGCGCTCTGTACATTAAACTGTGCATTTTTACTTCTCTCAAACTATTTGGTTGTGTGAGTTTATTCACATAAGTCTAAGTTGGGTAACGCGTCTGTTAAGTCCGTGAATGATTGAGACACGGACTAGCAGGAGTGAAAACAAACAAATCTTTACTGGTGGAAGTCAATAGTGAAACTAACAAACAGAGGCGTTCTAGCGCCTTTTATACAGGGGTGGTCACTGCCGGTACTGCAGTCTGAGACCAGTTATTCTCTTAAAGGTACATACACAACAATTCCTCCCCTTTTAGATAAACAGTACATAACATTCATTTAACAACTAAATGATAACGAATTACAATCACAATTACTGTTGCTAGATACATTGGTTAAGCTTAAGCAATTATAAGTTCAGTCTTTGAGGAGGCTTCCTGATTCTGCCTGGATAACGCCTCTTTGGGGTATCAGGTTCTTCTGGCAATGTTGCGTCGGGATCAATGTCTTTGTTTGGTTCATCTGCTTCCAATATTACCGGTTCTGCGGTAGCTGCAATTGGAACGTCAATTTCATTACCAGGTGTATCAGATCGTGGTGTGGAGTTGACGTTTTCCAGTGACTCTAGAATCTGGTCAGCATGGCGTCTTACAATGCTCTCCCCAACGTCCATGGTATACATAAGAGGTCCTTGTCGTGTACAAATCGTTCCTGGCTGCCATTTCTCAGTGCGGTAGTCCCGGGCCAAAACTGGTTGACCTATCTTAAAACTCCTGGTCGGCCTTTCATTCATATTCTGAAACTGCCTGTTCTCCACATCTCTTCGGACGTTTGGCTTAACCAAATCCAAGCGGCATCGTAGTCTTCGATTGAAGAACATCATGGCTGGAGTTTGGTTGGTAACCGCATGTGTCGCATTCCGGTAGGCAAACAAGAAGTTGTCCACCTTGTGTTGTAGGGGTATATCTTCATTACACATTGCCTTGATAGCCTTCTTGTAAGTTTGGACAAACTTCTCGGCCAATCCATTAGTGGCTGGATGATATGGGGCAGATGTGTAATGCTTAACGCCATTGTTCTTTAAGAACACCCGGAACTCTTCAGACACAAACTGTGGTCCATTGTCAGAGCAAATCTGTTCAGGCAGCCCATTCCTGGCGAATATGGTTCGCAAAACTGTGATAGTTTTTTCCGTGGTGGTTGAGGACATTTTTATTACCTCTGGCCACTTTGAATGTGCATCCACCGCAATTAAAAACATCGAGTCCATGAAGGGACCAGCAAAATCAATGTGCACCTGTTGCCATGGAGATGAGGGCCACTCCCATGGATGCAGAGGAGCTTGTGGTGGGGCGTTTTGGACCTTCTGGCATCCTGCACAGCTCTTGGTCATCTCTTCGATTTCTCTATCGATTCCCGGCCACCACACAAACGCTCTGGCTAAGTTCTTCATTTTTACCCCACCCAGTTGACCCTCATGAAGCTCATTGAGTACTCTATCCATCAACTTAGGTGGAATTACTACTCTGGATCCACACATCAAGGTCCCTCTGCACACTGACAGCTGTTCTCTTCTCGGCGAGTATGCTGGCAGCAATGGTTCACCATGTGCTGGCCATCCCTTCACCGTTAAATCATAGACCCGTGACAGTGTCGGGTCATTCCGTGTTTCGTTTTCTATGTTTGCATTCGTCATAGGGAGACATTCGACTATGGTCGAGTGGAATAACTCCATTGGATCCACTGCAAGGTCTTCTTCTTCCACCGTCGGCAACGGTAGGCATGACAATCCATGAGCATTTCCATGCTGTTTAGTTCCTTTGTACTCGATGTCATATTGGTGTGCCCCTAGGAAAAGGGACCATCTCTGCAGCTGTTGTGCCGTCATTATTGGTACTCCCTTCTGAGGGTTGAAAATGGAGACAAGAGGTTGATGATCGGTTAGTAGAGTAAATTTTTGACCGTGTAGGTAGTGATTGAACTTCTTCACCCCCCACACTAGGCTGAGGGCCTCTCTGTCAATCTGAGCGTAGTTACGCTCGGCAGAAGTTAACGAGCGTGACGCAAAAGCTATCGGCCTCTCTAACCCATCAAGGAACTTATGTGACAGTACCGCCCCAATGCCGTAGGGAGACGCATCACACGCCAGTCTGATCGGCAGTGCTGGGTTGTACTGAGCCAATACTTCCCTTGAAGTGATTAAGTCCTTACTCTTCTGAAAAGCACGCTTACAATCATCGCTCCACTTCCATGCTACCCCCGTTTGTAGCAGGGCGTTCAGTGGGTGCAAAATTGTCGACAAATTCGGCAAAAACTTATGATAGTAATTCACCAATCCGAGGAATGACCTCAGTTGCGACACATTTTCAGGCGCTGGGGCCTTAACAACCGCTTCAATTTTGTCAGGGGACTTATGTAACCCCTCTTCATCAATCACGTGGCCACAATACGATATCTGTTTCTTAAAAAATTCGCACTTGGGGCGGTTGGCTCGCAGCCCATGTTCCCGTAGTCTAGTGAGCACCTGTTCTAGGTTGTTAAGGTGTTCACTGTCATCTTCACCTGTTACAAGGATGTCGTCCAAGTAACACTGAGTCCCCGGAATCCCTCGCAGGACTTGTTCCATCACTCTTTGCCATATCGCCGGAGCCGATGCTACTCCGAATACCAATCGATGATACTGGTAAAGACCTTTGTGAGTGTTTATCGTGAGATACTTCCTAGAGGACTCTTCAACCTCCATCTGCAAATATGCTTGTGCTAGGTCAATTTTTGTAAAACGCTTCCCTCCAGACAGTGAGGCGAAGATGTCTTCTATCCTTGGAAGAGGATATTGTACTGTGTGAAGGACAGGGTTCACCGTCACCTTGAAATCCCCACAGATGCGAATCTTCCTTGGCTCTCCGGACTTATTGCTTAACGTTTTCTTCCTGACAGGAACGATGGGTGTCGCCCACTCGCTCCAGTCGACCTTAGACAACACGCCCGCCTTCTCCAGATTCTCCAGCTCTGCCTCGACGGCTGGGCGAATTGCATATGGTACCGGTCTTGCTTTGAAAAACTTGGGAGCTGCATTCTCTTCTATTTTTATCGAGGCGGTTACGCCTTTAAGCGTGCCCAGTTCTTGTTGAAATACCTCTTTGGCGTTAGCTAAGATTGTTGACAATCGTCCAGGAGTGATGTCTTCATCTTTTTTACCGTCCACCGTCATTGCATGAATGGAATGCCAATCCAAGTTTATCTTCCTGATCCATTCCCGTCCCAATAACAGTGGTCCACCATTTGGCAGTATGTAGAGATACAATTTCCGTATTTTCTTGCCATTGTATTCGACAGGCACCCTTATTTTTCCTCTGGGGTATACTTTTTGCCCCGTATACGTCGTCAAGACGATGGATGTCTCTCTCAAGGGTATGTGTGAAAATAGCCGCTCGTAGTCTCGTCGATTCATAACAGTTAACGCTGATCCTGTATCCAATTCCATTTTAACTTGGGACCCTGCTATCGTGAGGGTGACCCAAATGGTTCGGTGATCCTCTTTTGCGATTACATTGTGAAGTTTGAGACAGCTTAGTCTCCTGTTCTCGGATTCACTATCGCTCATCTGGTCTTCGGAACTACTGTCCGTCATCTTTTGTACTTTCTTGTACGGTTCCTTAGTAGCCTTTTTGTTGTCACTGGTCTTCTTCCCAGGCCTGCAAACTCGTGCAATGTGTCCAATCTTCCCGCATTGTCTGCATATTTTGTCTTTGGACCAGCAATCCTTCTGGTCATGGTTAGTTCCGCAGCGATAACATTTTGCAAATCCCCGTGTCATTTCGTGGGTGCCGTATTCCTGTGGTTTTTGTTGAATTTCTGCAGCTCCCCTGGCTGCTGCTTCATATGATACTGCCACGCTGAAAGCCTTATCTAGCGTCAGCTCTTTTTCTGAGAGTAACTTCTTCTGTGTTCCTTCACTCAGGAGTCCACAGACAAATTTGTCCCGTAGGGTATCTGCCAGTCCTGCTCCGAACTGGCAGTGCTTTGATAGCTTGCATAGTTCCGTAAGATACTCAGCATTGCTCTCATCTTTGTGCTGAGTTCTCCTGTGGAATTTAAATCTTTCTGCTATCAACAGCGGTGCAGGGTTTAAGTGTTCCTGTAGGACAGCAACAATTTCGTTAAAACTCTTCGCCTTCGGTTTGGCTGGAGTAATCAGGTCCCGCAATAGGCCGTACGTTCTAGCGCCCATTAAGTTTAGCAATATCGATGCCTTTTTCCCCTCCGCTATTTCGTTTGCCTCGAAATATACCTCGACTCTTTCCACATATGTGGTCCAGTCCTCTAATGTATTATCAAAAGCAGTGATACAGCCAGTCTTCGGCATCTTGCAAATCTAAAATGGCGCCTCCCGTGCTTTGCCTTCTTCCCCGATTTAACAAAATGGCGCCTCCCGCGCTTTGCCTTCTTCCCCGCTGTTGTTAGCGCTGCTTTCCACGGTTTCTTGCGCGTTAAATATTGATTCTTTTTCTTTTATTATTTTCCCGTCATGGAGCAGACCCTCTGGGACACTTCCCTCCCTCTTCTTAGGTCCGAACGCTGCTCGGCTTCGAAGCACCGGCCGCGCCCTGTGTGCTCCACCCTCTCTCTCTCTCTTTGCCTACCGACTCGCTGCCCAGCCCCGTTGAAAAGCCACCCGATCGAGCTTCAGCCCGCCGCAGCCCAGGAAGGATCAGAGCACTACCTGCCACCAGCCCGACTAGCTGGGAAACCACAGACTGGTGAACCGAACCTGGCTCTTGACAGTCTCTCCTGCAAGTTTTCAAACCGATGATTGACGGTCGACGCCCGTTTCTCAAGTTTCTTTGGACTCAATTTTTTTTTTTTCTTTCTTCTGGCTCCGACCTTCAACAACGTCGTCTGAGGTGCTGCCGAGTTGCAGGTAAATTCGTTTCTTACTTGTCACCAGTGTTAAGTCCGTGAATGATTGAGACACGGACTAGCAGGAGTGAAAACAAACAAATCTTTACTGGTGGAAGTCAATAGTGAAACTAACAAACAGAGGCGTTCTAGCGCCTTTTATACAGGGGTGGTCACTGCCGGTACTGCAGTCTGAGACCAGTTATTCTCTTAAAGGTACATACACAACAACGTCAACCTCGTATATCACTTGGCCCACTCAGGCTCCAATTAGACCCTAACAAATTGGCGTAGTCAGGCAGGATCAGCTCGGAGGGCGCCGGAGCACCCAGAGGTGATCTCGGGTGAGTAGTCAAATTTTTGACCGTCCATTAATTAGCGACGCTAGACGGGTGACACCGGAGCACCGACTGATCAAAAGAACAAGAAAGGGTTTGACGAGAGGTGAGAATTCACAGTTAACCGAAAGTTTGTGGTATTCTTTGTTTGTTTGTATCTCATAGGGCATTTGTAAGGATCATAAGGTAAAACTCGTAGACGTCGCTTACTACCTTCGGGGTTGGACCGGCAGAAGGTCCCGGGGAACCACCGATACATAGGTTGCATGTACTCTCGCTTCTCTTCGTGAGGAGGACGTACCTCTGACAACACAGGGTAAGGAGAAGATTTACAAGATGACAGGTAAGGGTCAAACATGGGGGCCTTCGGGCTCCCTTAGTAATCAGTATATGGCTGATAGGAGAACCCTAATAAAAAAAATGCAGAGAGATGGATGGGATACGAGTCAGACATTGGTAGCACAAAGAGAATGGTGGGAAAAGGAGAAAAAGGTCAAGACTAAAAAGGCAGGAATACTCTTGGTCCACCAATTGGTTGGCTTACAAGAAGCCGTTAAAAAATGTAAGATTGGAATAAAAGAAAGAGATAGTAAGTTAGAAGCCAAAGACGTCAAAATTAGGGAACTAGAGGAGAAACTCGAGTATTTAGAATCAAGTAAAAATACGTATGGAATGATGCCAGTATTGGGAGATATGGGAGAACCCGTCCCACCCTATGAAGAAAAAACAGCCACCACGGCCCCAAGTACGGGGGAAGAGGCAGGAATTGAAACATTTGCCATGGCCCCTGTGGCACGGGGAGACACGATAGCCGCCCCCTCTGCAAAATGGACACCATTCACGCCAGGTGATAGACAACAGATAATGCAATTTTTGGGATCAATAAAACCCGAAGCTAAGAAAGCAATTATGGAAATAATTAAAACATTGGAAGAACAGGGAGTAGTGCATAAAATGGAAAGCACAACCAATTCCCCTACCTGGCCGGTAGGAAAACCCGACGGAACTTGGAGATTAACTATTGACTATACCGCTTTAAATAAAGTAACACCAAAGTTACATCCTATTGTAGCAAGTCCAGCGACAATATTAAATGGGTTAGGCGCAGAACATAAAGTTTTCACGGTATTAGATATTGCAAATGGATTCTGGTCATTACCTTTGGACCCAGAATCCCAGGAGAAATTTGCGTTCACTATAGGAGATATGCAATACACATGGACCCGCTTGCCACAAGGGTTCCATAACAGTCCGGCTATATTCCATAGAGTCATGCAGTCTCTACTGGAGACAGTTGACCTCCCGAAGGGAAGTACTATTCTACAATATGTGGATGACCTCCTCATTGCTTCAGAGAAGGAGGAAGACCACAATTGTGCACTCTATTTGGTGTTACGAGCACTAAATAGTAAAGGGTTTAAAGTGAACCCCAAAAAAGCGCAAGTTGGGAAATCAGAAGTAACCTATTTGGGCCATAAAATTTCGCAAGGAACTAAAACAATGCCAGAAGATAGAAAAGCGGCTATACGGGCTATGCCCAGACCCAGTACAGTTAGAGGAGTTAGGAAAGTATTAGGACTCTTTAACTATAGTAGGAACTTCATCCCCAACTTTGCTAAAATAGCGGAGCCAATACAAAGATTAGTAAAAGGAGGGAAAGCGGCCCTCGATCAGATAGAATGGGGATCGGAACAAGAAAATGCGTATACCAAACTAAAAACTGCCTTAACATTTGCTCCAGGATTAGGATTACCCAATATAGGTAAGCCATTTCACATCTGCGGTAGTCACTCAAGACCATGGGGGTGATAATAGACCGGTAGCCTATTATTCCACACGACGATGTCCGGCAGCAGCCGAACTTTCTCGGTGTGTAGCTGCCCTGGATTGTGCAGCATGGGCGGTAAAGGTTAGTGAGCCCATCGTAATGACAGGAGAAATTATCCTCCATACCAAACACACCTTGGTAGAAATGTTAAATACCGGAAGATTAAGGTCAGTTTCAAATATGAGGAGGACAAGGTGGGAAGCCGTATTGGAGAACCACATAAGTGTGGGGATATAGATGAGGAAGCTGAGGAAAGTTGGATTAAGGAAGAAGCTTTGGAACAGACAGAAGAGGTCTTCTATGTAGATGGATCCCGCAAATATATTAACGGCTTACCTAGAACAGGCTGGGCAATAGTGGACAATGCTCTTAAAACAGTAAAATCCGGGTGATTAGAAGGAGGACTATCCGCACAGGTTGCGGAGATAGTCGCCCTAACCAAAGCCCTTGAATTAGCAACAGGAAAAACTGTCAATATTTATACAGATAGCCGGTACGCCTTTGGGGTAGTACACGACTATATGACAGCCTGGGGAAGACGTGGATTTGTAACCACTACTGGGGAACCTATTAAACATCAACAATGAATAAGAGCCTTATTAAATACGGCGGCAAAACCAAGTAAGGTAGCCGTTATAAAAATAAAGGCACACCAGAAGGCCCCAGAACAGGGTAACCCTGACTGGCTAAATCAACAGGGTAATCAGGCGGCCGATTTGGCGGCCAAGGCAGCTCTAGAATTAGAGGAAGAGGAAGACAGTTATCCCGTAGGGAGCGTACAAATGGAAGAAATTGAAATACAGAAATTGCAGAAAGATACCCCGCCAGTAGAAAAGGATGAATGGAAACAGAAAGGGGCAGTACAAGGATCAGATGGAATCTGGAGGAAGGATACTAAAGTATTAGCACCAGAGTGTGTAAGGTTAACGTTACTGGATCTGCATCATGGCCTGACGCATTCAGGACGAGATGCCATGCAGGAAGCTCTCTCAAGAGATTGGTGGTGGCCTGGAATGGGAAGAGATATAGCAAAACACTGTCACCGATGTGTGACGTGTGCACAATATAATCCAGGCAGGCCTGTAAAAATTAGAATGGCACATCAGCCTCGACCTAGGGGACCTTGGGAACACTTACAAATTGACTTTACTGGCCCCCTGCCATCATCACACGGAAAAATATATTGTTTAGTAATAATTGATCAGTTTACAAGGTGGGTAGAGGCTTTTCCTACCCGAAATTGTACCGCATTAACAGTTGCGCGTCTTTTGGCAGAAAAAATTATCCCAAGGTGGGGAGTACCATTGCAAATAGATTCTGATCAAGGAACGCACTTTACTGGAACAGTGGTAAAAACCATTTGCAAATTGATGGGAATCAAACAGAAATTCCACATACCCTACCACCCCGAAAGCTCCGGGATGGTAGAGAGAATGAACAGAACCTTGAAATTAGCTCTGGCCAAAGCTATAGCCGAAACTGGAAAAACATGGGTGGAGGTGTTACCCATAATATTAATGAAGTTGAGAGCAACTTCCAATCGTACCACTGGACAAACCCCTTATGAACTAATGACAGGATGAGCAATGCAATTACCAGAAGGCATTATAACAGGTGGAGCAGATGTGGGGTCCTTAAAAGACAGGCTAAAACGATATGTGTTGGAACTAAGTAACCAACTAAAAGAAATGAGGGCGGGGGTTAGGAACCATCAACAGGAAAGGGACGAGGAGCTGAAATTACAAATGCTCCCCGGGGTTCCACCCGCTGGATCTAAGGTAATGTTAAAAAACTTACCTGGAAAACCAGGATTTGCCCCAAAATGGTCTGGACCCTATGAGGTTATAATCAATGGAGACACCTGTGCCTGTCTGGACATAAGGGGTGTAGGAAAGTGGAAACATTGGACCCAATTAAAAGTCTATAACCCATAAATTGTTCCCGAGAGAAAAGAACCATGTAATTTAAACCTACAGATTGAATACTGCAAGCAAAAGGTGACAGCCCCAAAACAACATGAGGCTGTTAAGTGTTTTATGTATAGTTGCGTTAATTGGTATTGTCACGGAAGGTATACTTAACTCCCGCAAGAAAAGGGAGCTGCATGTAAATACGTTTTTATATATGTCATATAGTATGCCAAACTGAGTGGGATAGATGCCTGTTGGGTATGTAGCCCTACTCCCACTCATGCGAAAGGAGGGATACCCTTGCGACCAATACCCTTGAAACTCACAGATATGGCAGAATGGATAATTAATAAAAATCATACGAAACAGAAAAATACCACCTTATCCACCTTCGGAAAAACATGGGAACAGAAATGGACTAGCCTAAGGAATGAGTTCTGGAGGGGAGGATATTCGTTGGAAAATTTTAAAGAATGGTATAAGCCAACATATGATTATACGAAAGAACCCCCCTTTTTAGTCCTTACCAATACGTCAGGAAAGGGCCAACCGATCGGGGAGATATGTTGGGAGCGCGGTACAGAACAGACTGAAGGGATCAGAATTGACGTGGGAAAAAGTCATTGTATACAAAATTTTACCACATATAATGCAGGAAATTCCATGGAAAGCTGGTGGTTCAATACTACCAATTTGATGAATTTGACCAATAATAAACCATGGAATGGGACCAGGCGAACAGATACTGACAACCAGATGGGTTTTACCGTCTTCCGCGCCAACATAAACCCCGAACAACCGGGACAGATAATGACAGCCTATAATGGGACATACTTCATATGCGGTCATAGAGCATACCCCTGGCTACCAGAGAATTGGGCAGCATCATGCTATTTGGGGTATGTAGTACCATATGTACACCACATAAAGGAATTGAAAGACCACCACAAGCATAGTCGTACTAAAAGAGAACTTCCCACCTGGCAGGTGGTACTAGGAGCTATGTTCCCCACGGCTGGAATAGTGTTTACTTCTCAAGAAATATGGTTATTGGCAACCATAATTGAGGGAGTAGCCAATGACATGGCTGAATCCCTGAGAGAGATGAGTGCCGAAATGGTAGCCCTAAGAACTGTTGCCCTACAAAATAGAATGGCACTAGATTACCTACTAGCTGCACAGGGAGGTACATGTACCATAATCGGAGCAGAATGCTGTACATATATCCCAGACAGTTCTGAAAATATTACCAACCTAGCGGACCATATTCAAAAACAAGTAGCTTTGCTCCATCAATCCAATATTGGAGGCGGATGGTTTGATTGGTTACTGGGAGGATCAGGCTGGGGTGCTTGGCTAATGCAAATGATATTGATCATAGTTGTGATATGTATACTGCTGTGCTGTGCATTGAGTATCATTAAAATGTGCTGTCAAACTGCTGTGAAAGCTGTGCTGCCAGTAGCTTCTGTCGAAGAATACACCAACCTCCTGCCCAGAAATACAGGTGAAGAAGAAGAAACGTATGATGACGTGGCCGGAACGGCCGGTTCTCACGAGATGAGTCAGTGGTTGTAAACCAACCCTGTGAAGAAACGAAGAATGATGGTCATCTGGGAGCAAGAGGATCGTGCTCCAGGACCAAAAGGAGGGGCTGTTGGAGGAAAATTTAAAATGGCACCGTAGTGCCTGCTGAAATACTTGACATTTATTGACATTTTGCAGACACTGGCATAACAGACAGCTGACTTGATCTGCTTGCACCAACTTGTGATAGCACTTGTACAGACGTAAGACAGGAACGGCTAGTCAACTGTTGGGGTAAAACTGTAAGAGCAAAAAATTATGTTTAGGAAGAACAAGGGAGGTAAAGGGTGTTTAAGGGTGGGGTTACGCAACTGGCAGGACATAGGTATCACTGTGAGAATAGGGTTGCGAAATACCAACATGTCACATGAAAGAAGCTAGCTAACAGTAATATAATTAAGTTGTTTGTGAAAGAAGCTAGCTAACGGTATAATAATATAATTAACTTGTTTTTGACAGAATGTGATTAAAGGTTGCTAAGGTATCGGATTGGCCAAAGTTGAAGGATGCTAAAGTACCAGATTGGCCAAGGAATTAATGTAATAACTGCTGATATGGTACCTTTCCTGTTTTTAAACTGTATAAAAGAAGCTCGGCTACTATTGTAAAACCGAGAAGCTGGCAGCTGAGACCGCGGGGTCTACTGTTATTCTTCTCCCAGAGCGCTCTGTACATTAAACTGTGCATTTTTACTTCTCTCAAACTATTTGGTTGTGTGAGTTTATTCACATAAGTCTAAGTTGGGTAACGCGTCGACCTCGTATATCACTTGGCATGCTCAGGCTCCAATTAGACCCTAACAACGTCAAAGTGAGCCAACACTGGAGGCGACGTGAGCTGCGATTTGAGGAGGCGAACAGCTTCTGTACAGGCTTGTGACCACAACCAGGGCTCATCCTTTCGCAGGAGCTGGCTCAGTGGGGCTGTGGTGGCTGAGTACTGGGGCAAAAACTTCAGGTAGTACCCAGTCATGCCAAGGAAGGAAGCAACCTGTGCTGCAGAGCTGGGTTCTGGGATGCTGTGAATGGCATCCACGTTTGACTGGAGTGGGGATATATCATCAGGCGACAACCGAAACCCCACAAATTCGATCTCTGAAACAGCAAAGACATACATTTCGCCATTCAGTGTGAGCTTGTGTTTTGCTAGAGCCGTGAAAACTCTGTGAAGGCGTTCGTCGTGAGTGGAGGTCGAGGGCCCATGCACGACGATGTCATCCAGGTAGATGGCCACCACAGGAATGCCCGCGAGCACAGAGGACATCACCTTTTGGAAGCAGCTGGGTGCAGAGCTAAGTCCAAATGGCATCCTGGTGTACCGAATGATGCCAGCATGTGTCACAAAAGCAGCGAGGTCCCTGCTGCTGGGGTGGAGGGGAACCTGTAGATAGCCCCGTCAAAGGTCCAGTTTCGAGAACAGGATGGAACCATAAAACTGCGCTGTGAGTTCCTCTGACGTGGGCAGTGGATATTTGTCAGGGATTATGGCCTTAATCACTGCTTGAAGATCGACACAGATGCGTAGACAACCTGACTTTTTCTTTGCGACCACCCATGGGGAGGCATCAACTGGTTCAATGATGCCAGCTTCCAGTAGCTGCTTTAGTTCAGCTGTGACCCCGTCACGGAGAGCAAGCGGGATGCGGCGCGGTGGCTGAATGACAGGGGTAGCGGTGGAGTCAACCATGGGCTGGTGGGTGAAGGCAGTCAGGCAGCCCAGACCCTCGAAGAGTGCTGGCCATGTTTGGCGCCACGGTGAGGCAACGTGCAGAATCACAGACCCGCCGGTGTCCAAGAGAGAAAAACCCAGGGCAGTGAAAAGATCCAATCCCATCAGGTTAGCTCCTTGGTGTGCCACATGAAAACAAAAATCTGGCAAAACTTTTGTTCCATAGTGTACAGTGAGGTTGACTGAGCCCACTAGTCCAATTTTCGAATTACCATACCTGCAAAGGGCAGTGGAGGGTGCAGAGAGTGGCAGGGAGCTGAAAAAATGTTTGAATGTGTCCACATTCAGCAGTGAGATGCTGGCACCAGTATCCAACAACAGAGGGATGCACACATTATTCAGGTTAATTGTGCATGACTTGAAAGCCACTACTGGCCCAGAGCTCACGTTGTGAATTATAGGCCAACTGCTTGAGGACTGAGAGTGTTCATTTGTAGCAACAGGGGCAGAGCGGCAGACATTGGCAGAGTGATTTTGTTTTCCACAATTGCGATAGGCTTGGCCGCGCGCAGGGCAATTCTGCGCTCTGGTAGCATGCGAACAAGATCCGCAGTTTCCACACTGTTGCCGCGGTAGTGCGCGTTGCTGCCGTCGTGCGAGTATTAAAGTGTCAGAGCTGTCGGGGCTGAGGGTGCTGTCACTGGGTGTGTGTGCTAGTTTCGCTGCACATTCGGCTGCAGACTCCACTTGAAAGGCAATCTTAACTGCCTGCGACAACGACAGATTGTCGGACTCGAGTAACAGTCTTTCACACACTCTCACGTTGTTGGTGTGCTCTATTAGTTGATCATGCACCATCTCATCTTGTAGTGCACCGAACTTGCACGAGCTAGCTAACCCCCTCAAATTAGCCACATATTGATGCACAGACTCGCCGGGGAGTTGGTGACGCTGTCTAAAAATGAATTGCCGCAGGAGGGCACTTTGTGGGGCAGAGAAGCGTGTGCTTAACAGAGCCACAGCCACATCATATGTTTGAATTGAGTCTGTTGTGCATAATGCCCCAAGAACACGCTGGCCCTCCGCTCCCAAGCAATGGGATAACAGTGCCTTTTTCCGTGCTGTACTCACATTTTCTAGTCCGAGAGCGATGAGGTAGGTTTCAAAGGACTGTAACCAGCGAACCCATGGGATTGGGGGCTCACTGGGTAGTGCAAGGAAGGGAGGAGGTGGTGGAAGAGAGATTTCAGCCATCCTCATCACCAAATGTTGCGTTTGCAAAGATAATCCAGAGGCCGTATGTAGAGCTCAACTCATGTCGCTTTTAATGGCTGATGCAACCACACTCTTACAGGCAAAAGCAATCAAATACCTATATCCAATGTCAGACATAATATAATGATAACAGCACTATCAAACTTCATGTGCTCAGGCCAAGGCAATCGAGTACCTATCCCTAATGTCAGACGTAACACTACCGTGACACGGGGGGGTAGGACAGGGGACACGGACGGAATGGCCACTTACTTCCATGAGGGAAGGTGGCTAGGGTGGCTGGGATCGAATTCGACTCTGTATTCTGGCAGCGAGTGTTTCACGTATGGAGAAGCTTCCATACCGTGCCCCAACCTGCAGGTCACAGCCACACGGGTTAGGGTGACCGAGTGGAAACGCATCTGTCCAAGATGTGAGGGACACATTCCCTTGGGACGGTGGTGGTGGTTAATGAAGTTGGTCCAGGCCAAGGGTAACAGATCCACAGACTGGGGGAAACTGGGGGCCGAGATATACCAACAGATTACGGGGGCGAGGGGGGTAGTAGAAGTGTGCTGGAACAAATGGTGGAAAGAGGAACAGGGAATTTACGTGTCTATGTGGGGGTTGGAACGGGTCTGCCCGGCAGGTGTGTCGATCGCCTTCTTGCGGCGATGGCAGGATTCTGGGGCCGGGATCGGATGGGATCAGATTTGGGGCTCCTGCGTGATCCCAGACCCTCCCAACGCATTAAATTCCACGGGACTGGTAGCACACGAGAGGAAGCCCCTGCCCACAGCCCCACCGGTACAGGAAATACAGATTAGTTGCCCCGCCACCACACCGGGACCGAGGAATGGGTTCGTGTTAGTCCCGACCAGCAAGACCTTGTACCAAAACGTTCACTACAAAATTGCGTCGGTCATTCTAAATTTAACCCGGGTACAGCTGCCCCGGTGGTGTCCAGTAGAAATGGAAAAATTATATGAGGCCCTGTTGAAGGAAATGTTCCGACAATTTTATGAATTAAGTTACGGGGACGTGAATCGGGAATGTCTGTACGATTTAACTAAACCATTGCGTTGGTTCGGGGAGATATAGACAGGGGGGTATTTAATGATGCGGCTACAGCCTTCAGCACAGGCACGTCCATTATCAACAGTATGGACGATGCACAGTTACAAATGCAGGTCAACACCTTAAGGGACCAGCTGCGAAAGATACTGGGGGAGGGTAACGAGCTAGAGGGGTCGGAGTTACGGGAGGACCAGGCTATGACGATACATTTAAAGGAAGTCATAGCCAAGCTGGAGGCACACGTTCAGATGATCAATAGTTTGATCAGGGAGGATCAGAATGCCTTGGCTCAGGCAGCAAAAAAATGATGCGTGTGTGTTATACGGTGCATGGCTGCTGAAAGAAGGGCACAGTAATTTGAAGGACCTACAGCAAGGTCGTGTCCTTTCGTGGGTCAGCAACCAGCCAGTGCCTACTCCGACTGGCCTCAGAGGCATACCCAGTCCCAGTTGACTGTAGCCAGTCCAACCACACTGTAATGGGGATTGTACTCCGGATGCGGCCAGTGCCGATATACCGAGTAGAGAATATTGGCGTCCTAAGGGACGGGGTGCATGTGCGACATCATGGGGCCCTGTAAGATTCTCAAAATTCACAGATCCCCCAAAGCTAGAAGAAAACCCTAAGGAAAATGACTTTGGACTCTTTCTAACAAGCTCCAGGATGATAAAATACGCGTTGGGCCTAACATAGGGAGATTCAAGGTCGGAAACCAAGATTTGGCATTTTAAAAGGCATGTTGGTCCTGTAAAGGGAGAAAAAGCTGCAACAAGGAATGGGATCAACCTCTGTAAAGACAGTTTGTGTATTGGAGTATATCAAATTGTCTGGGGAACTGTGTAACCTCACTCAGCCCCTATCAGATATTAACATCCTAACAATCGACCCACGGAAGAGCAGTCCCCACCCAAAACACAGGACCCATCCAAAACATGCATAATGCAAATCACCTCACCAACCTACATAGAAATCTCGGGCTCAGACAGGAGACTCGAAACCTGAGTATAGCTATGACAATTAACTAGGAGCTCAACAGCTCATTGAATAATCAGTACAGCATCTCAAAACCATTTTACACATTTCTAATCAAGTTACCATTAACGAGCCTTCCCAAATCAAACAATAAACTGGGACTGATTTGGCGCACAGATTAGAAGGCCCCTCAAAGTGTAATTGAAGGCGTTTTCTCAAGAAGACAGTTCTCTCTAGAAGCAACACACAAGAAGAAACCGGAGCATCAACAGCTTCAGTGACCCAGGACATCATCGAACACATCGCGGCAACAAGAGCCTTATGAAACTACCAACAAAATATTACCACCAACCAACCTGGTAATATCAAGCCACCGCGACCAAAGAAAAACAACTCAGGAGAAAACTGAAGATTCGAAAGTTTTCCACGCTACAATCTATTCCTGACTTATCCTATCTCTACAGAAGAAAAGTGGGTACTCACCCCATAAATCCAAAATGCACCGTACCACATCAGCGGACTCGCGAAGACTGACCAGCAGTCGAAGTCCTCTACCGCATCCGGGGTACGGCAGACACCGACCAACACATCCAGTGAACCCTGAAACCGCGAACCAGCTCAACTGTCAAGGATTCGTTTGGTGAGCATTATCTCTGATCCTCTAGAGTTCAACTTAGCTAGGAAGTGGGATTGGAAGGGGTGAGGTATTTTCTACTGTATTTGCCTCGTATGTATTAAAATGTTCCCCATTTTATTAGAGTTTAAGATTGTTATGTTGTATTTTCTTTCTTGAATAAAGATCAAAGTTTCTTGCACCAAAACCAGTTGTCTGCTGCACTTTTGTCACACCCTCCAAATAAGCCCAAGGTCTAGAATCAAGGGAGTGGGAGCAATTCGAACCGCTCATAAGTCAGTGGTGAGGCTGACCCACACACCACCCCCTACAGCCCCATTGTTTGTTGTAAAGTGGGAGAACGCCATGATCGGCACTGACCTCAATGGATGCCAGAGCCGGGGCGTGCACGTGGTGTTGTGTCCCCAGCATTTGATGCACTTAATCAGCCGGTGTGCGGGTTTGAATCAGACGTTGCGGAGCTCATTAATTGCACCATGGAGGTGATGGCCCAAAGCCACGTTCCACCCCAGGTAGCATATGCGGGCAGAGGGAAGTACTGCGTCACGACAAGCATGGACCAGTACCGGGTACACAACAACACTTGGTGCCCGGTCACCGATAAGACTTTCTGCTTCAAACCCCACACAGAAGTTCAGGTAGCTCAAGAGCGCATCATTCCCATTCCAGAGCCCACCACGGTACACCTCATGGTACACAACACGGTACAGGACCTGCAACAATACGTAACATGGTTCGGGTATGAAATTCCTCCTCTGCCCGAACACTTCACAAAATTAATAAAGGAAGTTGAACTCTCCCAAAAGCATTTCTGTACCCTTGAGCAACGGAACAGGGAAACGGGAAATGAGATAAAAGAACTGGTTTCTCCGCCATGGTGGGACATCGGTCTGAATACCGAGATTCCCCCATGGATTCGTGTGTTTTCTCATGTGATTGTAGTAGTTCAATGTGTGTTAGTGTTTTACATCCTCCGGTTGTCGTGCAGAAAGCGAGGTAAAACACTCTGAAAACGGTGGCAAGCTTTGATTAAAGAATAGCCCGGAGTTGACTGTCTGTTTGTATATATACCTGTAACTGTGATGTGATTTGTTGTATAAAGTGTGAGATACAGGACCCTGGGGTAAACTTTGATGTACGGTTTGGTTGGGATATACAGTGCGCCTTCCGCAGCGGAAGACGTCAGAACTTTTGATAATATTTCTGTTTGGGAAAAGTTGAAATATCAAAGGGGTGCCTGTAGCCGTCAGCGCAGACTCCATGGATTTTTTTTAGATTATGAACGTATACCCTTATTAAAAACTCGACAGGCTGTTTGGGGGGGAAGCAGTGAAAAACCATTTAAGCTGAAGGTGGCTCACGTAACCAGGATGCATTCGTATGGTAATGAACTGTTCTTGGGAACAATGGCCCGAGAGGCCCACTCCCAAGTCTTGAATAATGAAGTTGGCGACTCATTGTTTCTGGAGAAGATGAGCTCGTTAAGTTAATCGGCTGGGAGGTCGAAACGAGATCTAAACCATCCAAACCTGGGAGGAAGCCTAGAAACCATTTCCCTGAGGCCATGTGTCCATTAAAACCACAGACAGCGGTCTGTGTATTGGAGGAGTATATTAGAGAGCAGTTTGGATAGCTCTCTCTCTCTCTTCTGCCCGCCACACAACGGAACGTCAAGAGGAGCTGAGCCTTGCTCTTCCAACCGAGATGGACTTCGACTAAGGCTGGGACTCGCATGCCGCAAGACCGGTACAGAACCAGGTAGCCGAGACAGTTGGGAAGAAGCTGCAAGCAAGATCAAAGGGCAATCTAGGTGAGCATTGCCAAGCCTACACGCCCACAAGATCACTTAGCTGTGTAAGGGTGTGTCTGTATGTTCCTACCAAACCAGAGGGGGTTTAGCGTTGGAAGGGCCCTGTGATAGTTTAGTTCACGGGAGGGAGTTTTTAGGCCATGGTAAGTCAGCACGGCAGGGGCTTGTTGGACAAGTCAGGGTTGTACTGTTTTAAAATGTACTGTTGTGTTCACACCACTTGTACTGTATGCGAGTGGAGTGGTTTTGTCAACCTTAATAAACACTGTACGGGTGAGCCCAAAAATGCTGTCCGTGTTCAAATCTGTCCTCAGTAATCCCTATCGTCCAGAACTTGTTGTAAGGGGGTTTCTGTGCTCGCTACGGGCGGGGCGAAACCACTTACAACAATTGGCGATTGTGGCAGGGGCCATAGGAAATTGGCCACCGCAAAAATCAGTTACACTCTGTAACCTCCTCCAGCCCTACAAGCCTCCGAGGACTCGGCGTTCCTCCAATTCTGGTCTCTTGTGCATCCCTGATTTTCTTCGCCTCACCATTGGCAGTCGTGCCTTCAGCTGTCTCGGCCCTAAACTCTGGAATTTCCTCCTTAAACCTCTCCGCCTCTCCAACTCTCTCTCCTCATTGAAGCTGCTCCTTTAAAGCGACCTCATTGGCCAAGCTTTTGGTCACCTGTCCTAATATCTCCTTATGTGGCTTTTCTTTCTTTTTATGAGGCTCGGTGTCAAATTGTGTCTGATGAAGCTCCTGTGAAGCGCCTTGGGACGTTTTACTACGTTAAAGACGCTATATAAATGCAAGTTGTTGTTGTGGCATATAATTGCAGTGTGGACAATGGAGGTTCCATGGTAATCTAGTTATCAACTATGACACCTTAATTTCTAACAAAATGGAATGTAAGATTTGATAGTGCACAAACAAAAATAGAAACTCTGCAGTTTCACAATGTGTAAGCCCCCTATGGAAACGCAATTGAACAAGGCAGTAGAAATTTGCCTTCTGGCCTTCATTGGTTGTATGCAATCACTTCTTTTGTGTTTCACTTAGTTCTGGCAGTCCTAGCTGGAATTTCAGTTTTGAAAAAGGGTTAGACCCGAAACATCGACTCTATTTTCTCTCCACGGATGTTGCCTGGCCTGCTGAGTTTTTCCAGCATTTTCTGTTGTTATTTGGAATTTCTACTGTTTCTTTGCTGGCTGTACCTGACCCAGCTCCATTCTCTTTTGATTTCAATGGAAAGCATTGCTTCTCTCCTAATCAGACCTGAGTTTGATTTCAAGCATTATGGGTTCCAGAGAACCTGTGCAAGGAGAGCACGATGTGGCAACATTTCAACGCTGCTCCTCTTGAAATCAGGGCGAAAACTCAGCCTGTCAAATCTCTGGTGCTGCAAAGCACAATGACATCAGCAGCACACTGCAGCTAGACATTTTCGTGATGGTGAGAACACTACTGTAACTAACCGTACTGCTTTATTGTCACATTGTGACATGAACGGGGCAGTACGAATGTGAGGCGATCTGCTTTCTTGACATGAATATTAGACCGGGTTTTACATTCATTAGTGTGTAATTCAATTAGTTTGTGTATTAACAGAGGCCAGTGTCATATTCTGCAATGTCAGTTATGCAACTGCCAATGGTTAGTCACCGCATCCATGATAATAAAGATTCACATTGGTCCTTTGATTCCATTCATCTGGGTCATATGTGATTTGAAGCTCTTGTGGCTGGAATTATAACCTTCCCAACCAGTCTTCTAATATTCAGGTCATGCAATTCAGTGAATATAATGAACACACTGAATACAGTGAATATACCTCAGCTCAACAGAAATAATCCAGTCTGGATGGTAGCATCTGATTGTGCAAACTTGACAATGCTGATAGCTCTGCTTCATTCTGACTGTTTTCACAGCAAGGGTACAGAGAGGTGCAGAGATGGTAACAATAGACTTTGCTAATCATTGGACTCATTTTCCACTTGGCATGATGGCACTAAAACTGTGTACGGCAGAGCTCGGGGATTTCGGGCTGTTGCAGGTGCAAAGCAGGATTAATGTCCACGCTGGTAACTGCAACTCGGTGAGACAAGCATCCAGAATGAGTTTGTTCAGCTCAGATTTTACCTCGTATGGTAATGCCCAGATTTTCCGGGGCCTGTGACCGTGTACGCAGCCGTAAGTGCCCCACGAGTTATGGGTTTCCGCATGTGCTGCGCATGCGCGAAAACCCGGAACTCGTGATCTGTCAAGTTTGAGCTTTGACGGATCCATTGCACCCCCGGGAAATGGATATCCGTGGACGGAGAGTTGGGCTATTTGCCCAGCTACTGCCCAGCGAATGCCCGTGAAACTCTTACACCTGGTAAAAGCAGGCGTAGGGCCTTCTTTTACCAGCGTAAGAGTTTAAATAGATATTAAAATAATTTAAAAAAATTATTTAAACATAAAAAATCTTTATAATTAGTTATAGGTTATTTTTAGCCCCTTTAAAAAGGTTAAAATTATTTTTCAAAAAATTTAATTTTTGTTTTAAATGTGTAATTTAATTGCATTTTAATTCATTTTGAACATGTAATGATTTATTTTTATTTAACTGGTGTGTAACTGTCTTTTTTGGGTGATTCCTATTCGTGCTTATGGGAATTCGGTACGTAAATGGAATCCCCGCAAGCATAATGGGAATCCCCTTTCTGATTGGTTGGCCTGGCCACGTGATCCCGGGGACGCTTACGAACCGCCTGCGTCCCTGGGATACGTGAGCCTTTACACAGGCGTATGCCTGCAGGCCCAGGAGCGCGAGTCTATGAACCTCTGGGACCATCAGGTAGGTTCGTATTTTTCTTGCAGTTCGGAGGCCTTCGCCCTCAGGAAGCCTCCGGCCGCAAATTCAGGCCCAATGTTTCCATTTAATTAGGAAACTGAAAGGTGAGCTTCCCTTCATGATTCAGTGGGTAACTGCACTACTAGTGCGGTACTGAGCCTCGGTCTGTGCTCAATCAGCTAATCTCAGCAGGGTAGCACTGGGAGCCTCACGGTTGGTCACCGTGCTCCTCAGTTAGCCAGAGCAACACTTGGCCAGAGTTCCCTCCCCTTCCAGTCAGTCACCAGTGAGCCCTGCTGGAAAGTGCACATTGAGATGAGAACGGGATCAATTTTCAATGTGATGCCACCAATGGTAGAATAGCCTGCCGACACACACTGTCTGGATTTACACATAAAGAACGGGAAACTTGTGCAAGGCACTGAGGGTTGTTGGGCAATATTCCCCGTAATTTTTATTTGGAGGGCGGCCCATTCAAATTTTCAGGCGTGCGCGGTTATTTCCATTGGAACGCCGATGAGCAACATGTGTGTGACCTCCAGACTGCCGCGCGGCCGCACAGCTTAGCGGGATCGTTGTTGTTGGTGCTTCTGGATCTGTACCCCAGCATAAGCTATCAAATTCAGAACAGGGAGAATATTGTGGGGAGGGGTAGGAGAGAAAGGGAAGTCCTAACTTTCTGATACCGTATGGACTGAAAAATGCAGGCAATGGTATAATAGAGGATATGGGATAGTGTCCTGTTGGATATGACAGTTATCTAAAGAAAACAGAAGACTGAACAACACATAGGGTAAAATGTCCCACTGCATTTTATTGTTGAGTCTACTAATTGGATAAATATTATATCCAAGGTGCCCGTGATGTGCTTTCTGTTTATAGCATGGCTGTTGTTCTAATTTTTTAATTTGGTGGTTATGTTTTTTTTGCTTGAGTGACCACGTATACCACAAGGTGGAAGAACGCCTGTGATATTCTGCCGACGTGTCCAGTTATTGTTCTGTGCATGTGGGAATGTCCCAGTTTGAAGATGTGTGTCACGATAGGCCAGAGTAACAACACATGGGAACCTATAGCAGGGCCGGGCGATTGTTTAAAACATCTTTGCAGCACCTACTGTACACGTACATCATGAAACCAACGCCATGGCAACCATATCTAACAGGTCTAGTGACCCAACCCATAGTGTAATGGAAGAAATGGTTCACAGCGACACTGTTTCTTGACATTCGGCATCACGCATCAATACAATGTGTGCAGGCTGCTAACAGGAGCAGCGGTTAGAGGGTACTTTAACGCGAACTCTGAAGGAGGGGCCTGCCCAAAATATTGACCTAACTTCCTCTTTCAGATTCTGATTGGCCTGTTGTATATTTTCTATTTTCACTTTCAGATGCTCACGTTGGGAAGTCAGCTGCTATAACCTGAGCCGCGATGAAATAGATTTTTATTTAAATCAGTAGCAGTTCTGTTCCTAGCCCTTCAGCCGCAACGACAAGCCAGCAGTTATTAATTTACAACATACTCAAACCCCCCTCCACATGCATTCCAGCCAGTATAATATATGAGCGGGAGAATGCTTCAAAGCAAAGCTTTAAGGTGTTCTCGCTGCACATATCAGCTTGTTACTTAAGGTGAGCTTCTGCCAGGATTAGAATGCTTGCATTGATGAAACGTGTGTTTTATCACTCCAGCACCATGGATGTGTGATATAAATTGCAATCCCAATAATTTCAGTAATATGCATTACCTAGTGTTTACGCTTATTCTGTGTTGTATCATAGCAACACAGGATTTTTTTTTTTGCCTTTGCAGCTCTGAGTCACAGAAGCATCAATTATTTCTTCTGGCGCTCTGCATGTATGTCTACGAATCATGACATCACACCCGGCCAATCAGCAACGATGTTTAGTGGTGCAAGGAGACCTTATCAAATGCCTGAGATGTGTCTGGAACCAACCGCACACACTTAAAAACCCTTCACGTTCAGCTCGTTCAACAATATCTTGTAGCAACCGTCCTCCACCTACAAAAGCATATGGGGTTGGGGAGGGGAAACAGCAAATGCATTCAGAATGCTTCTTAAAAAGTTTATAATGCAATGGATGAATTTACCTCAATTTTAAGAGCCTGTTCTTTTGGGTTTCTCCCATCTCATGGGAGTGGCTAATTAATCCTTCACAGCTCTTACGTATAATAGAAATATTTCAGGAAGATACCCTAAAAATAGAGGTAATGACTGGGCCTCTCGCATCACAGAGAAGAGCAGATTGTTGGAAGTGTGCATTAAGAATGTAACCTACAGATCCCTTGAGACTCAGCTGGTTAAGACAGTGAGTAACTCAGTCATACTGACCAAGAAGATTCCAGGTGTAATCCTGGTCTGTGTTGAGTTAGTTGATCTAAGGCTAGGCATGCGACAATTGTCCTCAATGCCCTGAGTTAGGGAGAGGACAATTCACCGGATCTGTCTCCTAATCGGTGTCCAGTGACCCCTGTAGCAAGTGTGCTTGTGTAAGGACAGTGATGTAATGCCCTATAATGGTTGAATGCCTTACCGGCACTCAAGGACCAGAATTCCTTGGCCCTTCCGGCGCAATCCTGCTGTAATTCTGGTGGCAGTGCAGCAGAAGGACCCCAAATTAGGCGCGGCCCAGATATATTGGGTCCTGGCCTTGCCCTGGATTTTCTTGATGGCGTTGCAGCAGGAGCAGCCTCTACCCACCCCAAGCATGCTCATCAGTGCAGCGTAGGACAGTGCGATGCTGGGATTGGGAACGCCAAACATCGGAGTAGCTCTCATCACTGGCCTCTCAAAGGCTAGGTGAATCTTTGGAGGTCAGCAAACAGAAGAAAGATGTGCCCAGGCCGGAGTTGTGGCCTGGAACCCAAAAGAAAAAGTGAGAAACTTAAAAAAAATGTATCCCCTTACGAAAGAGTAACTGGGAGCAATCTTCAACTCTTGGTGAGACCACACCTGGAGTATTGTGCACATTTTTGGTCTCCTTACTTAAGGAAGGATATAATTGCCATAGAGGGAGTGCAACAAAGGTTCACCAGACTGATTCCTGGGATGGGGTGGATTGTCCTATGAGGACAGATTGAGTAGACTAGGCCTATATTCTCTAGAGTTTAGAAGAATGAGAGGTGATCTCATTGAAATATACAAAATTCTTACATTGCTTGACAGGGTAGATGACCGGGTACATTGCTTGACAGAGGATGTTTCCCCTGGCTGGGGAGTCTAGAACCAGCGGTCACAGTCTCAGAATAAGGGGTCGGCCATTTAAGACTGAGATGAGGAGAAATTTCTTCACTCAGAGGGTGGTGAATCTTTGGAATTCTCTACCCCAGGGGGCTGTGGAGGCTCAGTCGTTGAGTATATTCAAGACAAAGATCGAAAGATTTTTGAATATTAAGGGAATCAAGGGGATTGGGGATAGTTCAGGAAAGTGGAGATGAGGTAGAAGATCAGCCATGATCTTATTGAATATTCTTATGTTCTTCCCGGGAGTGGGGGGAGGGTGGGGGACCGATGCCAATCTGAGCCTTAACCCTGACACAGTAAGGTAATCAATTCCCTCTACTTCTGGCAATGTCAGGGGTCTTTTCTGAGGTGTCAGTGGGACTCACACCAGGTCTCAGATTCCTACTGAGGGTTTTTAGGGTGCTAAGGGCAGAATTCCTGGGGTAGCCCTCTGACACACCTCTTGCTGTAGGGAGGCACTTGGAAGATCCACCCATAACACTTCTCCCCCACCAGAAGAGGGCTCGAGCTAAAACGTTGGGCAGAATCCAGACCCAACCTTGTTTTGCCTCATTATCTGGTCCCTTGACCAAAGGTCTGCCCCAGTTGCACCTTGGCCTGGATTGGAAATTTGCTCCCCAAATTTTTGAATTTTCCTTACCACAATCTAGAGCACTATTTCAAGCTAAACCAGAGCTACAGGAGATGGGGACATTGGTACCACACAGGAAAAGACAAATTAGGAAGCGCTTCTTCCTAACACTAAAGGTATACCTGGACTCGTCGTAGAACCATAACATTTGCAGCACAAATAGAGGTCATTCAGCCCATTGTGTCGGTGCTGACTCCAAAACTAATCCCACTGCCTTGTTGTCTCCCCATGGGCCTTTGTCTTCCACTGCTTCAAAAGTTTACTGTTTCCTTAATGAGACAACAGTCTCTGCCTCAACCACTCCCTGTGGCCAAAGCATTCCATGCTCTAACAAATCTTTGCATAAAGCAATTTCTTCTAATCTCTATCTTCACTCGTGTTGTGGCAATTTTAAGTTAACGACCTCTTGTTACTGACTCCCCAACCAGGAGAAATAGTCTTTCTCTAATCATCCTATCAAAACCCTTCATCATTAAAAAAACAAAATCTATCCAGGTAGAGTAGTGAAGGCAAAAACTCCGGAATCATTCAAGAAACAATTAGATACTACGGCGAGGGACCATAGCTTTTATTGGAACATTGAGCTAGACGGGCCAAATGGCTTCCCTCAGCTGTACTTATCTTTGTGTCACCCTGCATTTGGGGTCACAACACCATAATGTACAAGAATCCTCCATAGGGATGAGAATGCTGACAATTCTGGGGATCTGTTGTTCTCTCTGTGTTAGGCATTTTTTTTGTTGCTCAATCTGAAACATTATTTTAAAAAATGCAGCAAACGAAGTCAGAATCGCAAAATTTCTACATTTCCCCAAAGGTTAGTAATAAGAAAAGGGACCCTGCATGGACATTTTAATGAAAAAGGGTACCCAAGATGGCGTCCGCACCTCGTGGCAGAAAGCCTGAGAGATTTTTAAAACTTGGACTCTGCGGCACAGGCAGATCGTGGAGAAATCGAAACCAAAGCTGCAGTTTCTGTGAGGAGAGACTTTGCATTTTGAAAACCAGACAGGACTTTGAATTATGTATCAGACCAAATCGGAGACAGATCAAACCCAGTTAGGCCTATAGTTAAGGCCATCAAGCAGTTTGCATAAATAATCGGGAACAGCTTAAGGAAGCCATCGAGGCTGGACAGGCCCATTAAGATGTATTAATAACAAAACAAATCAATTATCAGGCCAGTAGATGCGATTATTGGCCGTCTAAAAACAGTTAGAGTAAATTGCTACAATTATTTAAACTAGCCCGCCAAGATTGGGACAAAGAACCAACCTGATTTGGCACGCAGATAAGGGCTATCGAAAGGAGTATAACTGCAGGCCCTGGGTAGCAATCTGGGCTCGCTCGCTCTCTTGACTCTTGCTCTCGCCCTTGACTCTGCTCTCGTGGCTCCGGCCTCTTGGGCTGCCGCTCGTACTCGTGCTCTGGCCTCGTGGCGGGTTCTCTCCCGGGAGCAGATTTTCAGTAGCTAAGGACACCATACCAACTGCTAGGAAGGGGAACGAGGCCCAAGTCCATAGCCATCCAGGATGCCCAGGCCGCAGAAAGGGGCGAGACGAAGTTGAGCAGGTAGCCCAGGACTTGTATAGTAGTCCGACGAGACGAGAGGAGTGGAGATGAAGAAGACGATAATAACTGAATAAGGGCAGAGCAGGGCAGCGAAAAACGTATCGATAAGTAAACCAAGTGCCTAGTTATAAGCTGACACTTGGGGAAGAAAGTCCTTGTGGACGGTGAAGACAAACACCTTGTTAAACACTGCGAGAATGCAGGTGTCTACGCCGCAATGAATATACAGGCGTTTGATGCATGGCTAGTAAAATCTATACGGTAATGAGTGATGACTGTTCGATAAATATAACGTTACCGCTGACGACCGCCCGAGGGAGAAGAAGAGGAGAACCCATCGAGACGAGACGACGATGGTAGCGGAGGGGAGAAGGTGTGTCGCAGTTGCAGACCCAGCACTGCGCCCTTGAAGACCACGTGGCGATGGGGTACCTAGAGGGACCAGAGACCAGACTTCAAAACTCGCACTCGTTAACAGTTGGCTTTTATTTCGGATTGGTGAGCATGAATTCTGGCCCCTCATAGCTTAATCTAGTTAGGTATAAGGGGTGGGATAAGGATAAGGGGATTGTTAAGATAGTCGTTTTCCCTCGATGTGCCGTGTGTTCCCCATTCCCTGTATAATATAGTTATTTTGTATTTTGCCTGTAAAAGTTTATACTAGTCATTTTTCATAAGATTGTGTTAATTTCTTCAATAATAATCTTGGTTTTGCTTACATCCAATCACCTGTCTACTCGAGTCTTTTTCTTTATCGCCGCCTTGTACCTAAGTCCGGTGTCTAGAACCCAGGGGCGTGGGAGCGATTTGAACCATTCATAAACAGTCAGAGGCATAACTGACTGGGTGTACGCGCCACCCCACACCACACCCTACAGAAATGGCGACCACGGCAGGACACCGGCAACAAGGTTGCGATGCAGTAGACAATGGTTCGGATGAGCGAACCATGATGGAGGAAAGGATTTCTGATTATGTGTTTAGCAAGGTGAATATCACGAAGAAGTGGATCACCACTCTGTTAAAGGCTGGGCATCCGGTAGATGCAGCAGCTAAGTGGACAGAGGGAAAGGAAAACAAGAAGTCCTTAGAGAAGGCAGTTTGGCTGATATGTTTTAAAAAGCAGGTCCAGCTTTTGGACAGGCTCGTTGCAGCACAGGCAGTCGAGTTAAGGGAGTCAGCCCTGGAGATCCAGGATAAGGCTCTCACAGGGGAAAAGTTATTAGTAGCTTTGCAGGCTTTGAATCAGGAGAGAGTGCACTTAATGGGAGAACACAAGGCCCAGTTGGAATACCTACGGTGCCAAGTCACCGAGGCCAAGGGAAATGAGTTAAGGTTGCGGGAGAAGAACACTCGCTTGGCAAGGCAGATTAGGGAACAGGAAGAGAAAGTACAGGAGGTAAAGGCAGCATATAAGCTAACGAGTGAACAGGGGTTTGAGGAGGCAGACCACAGCCCCTGTAAAGAGAGGATAGAAAATCTGAGCCGGGCCCTCCGGAAGGCAAAAGGCATGGTGTGCCTCATAAGCTCAAAGGCAGGCCAGGCAGATTTTATGGGGAACGAGGGGAGGACAGTTCCAACATCACCGGTAGTGTCTAGGGATGACCTGGTTGAGAGAGAGGAGATCTCACGACCACCACCCGTAGCACCAAGTTTCAGCGAGGTTTGGCAGCAAGCGGGGGGTGGAACCCGGGGTGGAGCCCGGGGTGGAGCCAGAGGTGGAGGCGGAGGTAGAGCAACCCCCGCCAGAGAGGTCGGAGCCGGGACCGATGTGCCCAGCTTGGCATCGGAGGTGTAATGATCATTAACATGTCATTCTAGAATGGTACACTAGGCGGAGCTGTATGTTTAGCTGCATATATAAGAGTGGGCTACCCATGATGCACTAGGCTACCCACAAGGCAGTAGTCATGATGGATGCTGTAGAAGTCCACATGGCATGAATAAAGTGACTAGCTAGAAGCTAGCTGTTCATAATGAAAACGACTAGTTATTAATGAACATAACATGGTACCAGAAGTGGTAAAATCTGCTGAATATTGTGAAACATGACATGGAGACTTTGAGGCCACCGGAGGGTTTGAAACTCACGGGGAATGTCGACTGCAATTGGCGGACTTTCAAACAACGATTCCAACTCTACATTGCTGCCGTCGGGATCGGTACGATGCCAGATGCAAGGAAAATAGCGTTGCTGCTCACGGTTGCAGGCCCGCAGGCGATAGAGGTATTTAATACATCTGTATTTAATCAAGAGGAGGACAGAGAAAAATTGGATGATGTGCTAAAGAAATTTGATACACATTGTTCTCCCAAAAAGAACGAAACCTATGAGAGGTACGTGTTCTGTTCACGGACACAGCAGCAAAATGAGACTTTTGATAGCTTTGTGACCGATCTGAAACTGAAAGCACAGACATGTAATTTCTCTGAACTGAAATCATCCATGATTCGTGACCAGATTGTGTTTGGTATTCATGATAAAAATGTCAGGGAACGTCTGTTGAGAGAAACCGAACTAACATTGGAAAATGCTGTGAAAATATGCCAAGCCAGTGAGCTACCTCAAAAGCACGCGAAGACTTTCAGTGAAAATAATAATAATGCGATTGTAGTAAGTGATAGTGCTGCTCTCGGTGCTGTGTCCTGCAAAGGGAAGAAATGTGGGCAGAACAGAAATGAAAAGCAATCGGAGGATGGAATTTTTAATTGTAAATGCTGTGGTTACAAACACCAGTCATGAGAATGCCCAGCATTTGGTAAAATGTGCACAAAATGTCATGGAAAGAATCACTTTGCCAAACAATGCTTTTCAAAAGTAAAAACAAATAAAGGGCAACAAGTCCAAGTCAATGTGATTGAAGACACTGATTTAAGTGAGACATTTTCTGTAGGAATGGTGTCATGTGACAATATCAAAAAGGATACAGAAAATGTGCAGCCCTCAGGAATGGACAATGCTGAACATAAAGTTAATGCAGTAAAAGAGGACAAATGGATAATGTCACTGCAGGTAAATGGAGCATTAGTTACATTGAAACTAGACACTGGGGCAAAAGCAAACTTAATCAGTATGAGTGACATTAAACATATGAAAGAAAAGCCCAAAATACAGAAAAAGTCAGTACTACTGAAGAACTATAATGGACAGAAAATAGATAGCTTAGGTGTATGCAGATTTAAAATGACAGTCAAAGACAAAGTGCATCATCTCATGTTTTCTGTTGTGGCTGAAGGACTTGATTCACTACTAGGTGACAAAGCTTGTGAGGACTTAGAACTGGTCAAGAGAGTCTACCGTAAAAACTGTGCCATAAGCAGACCAGATGACTCAGTGGATTCTGTAGTGAGTAATTTCCAGAATGTGTTCAAAGGATTTGGAGTTCTACCATTCACTTACAAGATCCAGCTAAAGGAGGATGCTCAGCCAGTGGTACATGCTCCACGGAGAGTTCCAGCACCCCTGCGTAACCGGCCCAAGAAAGAACTGGACAGAATGACCACACTAGGAGTCATCAGGAAAGTCGAAGAGCCAACAGACTGGGTTAACTCCATGGTATGTGTAAAGAAAAAGAACAATGATCTAAGAATATGCATGGATCCAAAGGACTTAAATGCAAATATAAAACATGAACACTACCAGATTCCCAAGCGAGAAGAAATCACCAGTGAAATGTCAGGTGCCAGATACTTCACAAAGCTCAATGCCTCACAAGGATTTTGGCAACTAAAACTGGATGAAGAAAGCACCAAATACTGGCCTAGAAATTGAGTAGCCTTAGCGCCGCATTTGAGGCGCTAGAGGGCCTAGCGCCGGAGTTATGGCCAGTTTAGAAATTCCCTGGGGCCCTAGAATCGGCGGTAGACCGGTAGCGCTGCGCCGGCACCGATGACGTCATCGGTGTGCGCAGCGTCCCGGTTGCCGTGGTGACGGGCCCCAGCGCCGAAATTGAGTTGCGGCCGCCTCGCCCGTGGCAGCCGCAACTAAGATTTTTTCAACCGAGTCTTCCCCGAGTTAGCGCCGGCGCATTAAGGTCGCGCGGCGGCCGACTGCTTTCCCGCCGGCCGCCTGCCCGCACCTCCCTCCCCGGACTCCTCCACCCCCCCCCGCGGAACAGATGCGTCTGGCCTGCAAGCCCGGCACTTGACCGAGGTGCCGGGCTCATTTTTTTCAATATTTGAACGGACAGCGGCGGGTGCAGGCAGCTCCTCCTTAACTGAAGGAGGAGGCCTGCACTTCCCCAGCCTGCCGCACCGCATCGGGTCCCGCAGCGCCGGATTAGCGCCGCAATGCGGCAGTCAGCGCCCATTGGGAGGCGCTCACGCCCGCCAGTAGCGCCGGCAGCCGTCTGGGCGCGGCGCTACTGAATTTTTGGCGCGCGCAGGGGGACTTAGCGCCGGCGCTAAATTTCCGGCGCTAAAGCCCTGGCGCGGCGCCAACTCAATTTCTAGGCCACTGTACCTTCAACACACCATTTGGCAGGTATTGTTTCCTCAGAATGCCTTTTGGGATAATATCTGCATCTGAAATCTTTCATAGAGCGATGGAACATATAATTGAAGGTCTGGAAGGTGTTCGGGTCTATGTTGATGACATCATCATCTGGGGCTCCACACTGAAAGAACACAATGAGAGACTGACTAAAGTGCTACAGAGCATACGCTGGAATGGACTGAAGCTCAACAAAGCCAAGTGTCAGTTTGGCATCCAGGAAGTCACTTTCCTAGGAGATAATCTATCTGGTAAAGGAATAGAGCCAGATATGGAAAAAGTAAACGCCATACTCAACATACTCCACTCCTGGTACCATGTTATGTTCATAATCAGTGTAAGGAACTGAGACAGGGACTTCAACTGTTGAAGCTGAAACAGAAATCATACTATGACAAGTCATCCAAAACTCTGATACCATGGACAAGGGATGATGTTGTCAGGATTGAGGATCCAGATGCATGGAACAGGAAAGCTACAGTTCTTGAGGAAGTAGGACCAAGGTCATACACTGTTAGAACTGAGGAAGGACAGATTCTCAGGAGGAACCGCCGTTCCCTCCTGAAAACACAAGAAACTATCCAAGAGCAAATCGATGACAATGCCGCAACTGAATCTTGTCACTCACCACCAGAACAATCTAACACAAACACACATACAGGCTCTCATGAAAACACATCAGACTTACCTGTGCTGAGAAGATCCACACATGAAGTAAAAAAGCCTGATAGACTTAATCTTTGAGTATAAAGTAAAGCTTTGAAAATGTATTGAATGTTGTGAAAATGTTTATGTTTATAGAGCACTAACAAAAGTGTTACTGATATCATCTTTATCGTTTTTCTTGAAAGTTGATTGACATTGATTTTGTTTAACCTCAAAGAAAGGGGGGATGTAATGATCAGTAACATGTCATTCTAGAATGGTACACTAGGTGGAGCTGTATGTTGCTGTATGTTTAGCTGCATATATAAGAGTGGGCTACCCATGATGCACTAGGCTACCCACAAGGCAGTAGTCAAGATGGATGCTGTAGAAGTCCACATGGCATGAATAAAGTGACTAGCTAGAAGCTAGATGTTCAAAATAAAAACGACTAGTTATTAATGAACATAACAGGAGGTTTGGCCCACCCGCCAATGGCAACATTGAGGGACCCCTCCAAAACCAGTTCGTATTACCCTTTAACACTCAACAGCTCAGGGCTATGGTCAACCATCTCCCGAGGCTCTCCGAAAAGGGAGACCCCTCGATCCACTTCAGGGAAGTAGAGCAAACAGCCAGTGTCAATGACTGCGATGATGCTGAGAAGGCCAAAATGCTGCTATTCTCCCTGGAGAGTAGTCCCCTCCAATCCCTCTCTGATGAATGTAAAAGGGGGCAGTGTGGGTATGAGGAGCTTACAGATGCGGTTCTGGAAGCCATGGGGATGGATGAGGGAAGTCCTTTCTCCCGCATGGAGAAGACGATCCAGCTCTCAGGGGAAACCTCGCAGGCTTTTGCAGACCGGCTGTGGCCGGTGTACCAGAGGGCCTGTCAGGGGATGCCGGACCGGGCGTTCCTGAATGGGGATTCCCTGACGCATTGGCTCCATTGCCTGGTGGCAAACAGCTTGCCACAGGTCCGGGCCAAGGCAGAAGCCTGGTTCGATCTCAAAAATCCCCAGACCACCGAACTTACGGTAATTAGGCTTACAAAAACGATAGGGGAGCCGATGCACACCCACTCAAGGGAAAGGTGCATGAGGTAAAACCCGGACCAGGTAGGAAAGAGTGGCACCAGGAAGGGAGTAACCGCCCCCCCCCCAACACCAAGATGAATTGTTACGGGTGTGGGAAGGATGGTCACTGGCGGAAGGAGTGCAAAAACCCTTGGAAAGATAACAAGGGAAAGCATCTCACAGCCCCAACCCAAAAGTCACTTTTGGATGCCATGAGGCCCTTGCTGACTGGCCAGGGGAGAGTAGCAGCCGCCACCGGTGCTCTCACCCCATCCGACCCATCCAACCCACAGCCGTGACTAGAGCCAGCGCAGCCTGTTTATCTGTGTTCTCTCCGATATGATGAGTGGAAAAGACCCCTTTTGGAGATGGAGGTGGAGAAGGTGACGAGGACCTATCTGTTAGACACGGGGGCATCATGCATCGTGGTCTGCTCGGCTAACCCCATCACCTCACCTCTCTCCAGCGGCGTCACATACAGTCTGTCGGGGTTCACGGGTAGGGAACAGGTTGGCTCGTTTTCCATCCCACTTGCCATTCGGTTAGGACCGCTCCACTCCACGTGGACCTGTGTCCTGATGAAATGAGATGTGGAGGGTGGAAGAGGTGTCCTAGGAGCCGACTTTATCGTAGGCCATGGGATCCTAGTGGATTTATGGAATCAGTGCCTTTGGGGGGCAGGTAAAGTAAAGAACGGAGAGGTCATGGTAATCCCGGGAAAGGAAGGGAAGGGGACCCTCTGCACCATGAAGCCCAAAGAGGATTATAACCTCGGGCTCATGGTCAGCAACACCCCAACTGAGTTCCAGGCATTTGTGCAGGCCCACCTGGCCACATTTGCCACTCACAAGCACGACTGCGGGAGGGTCACAGGGTTTGAGGTCAGCGTAGACGGGGACCCCATGGCCCGACCACAGAAACAGTATAACTTCCCCAGGGAAGCCGAACCGGACATGGAAGCAGCCATGTCCTTGTTAGTGCAGCAGGGAGTTCTGTGACCGATAGCTACCCACTTGAATTCTCCATTATGACCGGTCAGAAAGCCGGACAATTGCTGGAGGGCCACGGTGGACTTTCGGGTGCTCAATAGTAACATCCCAGCCTGCGCACTGTAAGATTGCAAAATTTCTACATCTCCCAGAAGGTTATTATTAATTTAAAAAAGGGTCCCTGCAATGGACATTTTAAATTAAAGGGTAACCAAGATGGCTTCCGAGCATCGTGGCAGAAAGCCTGCGGGATTCAAATGTGGATTCTACTGAGCAGACAGCTTGGGCGAAATCGAAACTAAGGCTGCAGGTTTTCTGTGAAGAGAACTCTACCAGACAGAACTTTGAATATGTATCAGACCAAATTGGAGTCAGCAGTGAGGCCCATAGTTTAATACCATCAAACAGTCTGCATACATAATCGAAAACAGATTAAACTCAGCCATCAAGGCTGGACAAGCCCATCAAGAACTCACAGGACAATACAGGTCAATTACCGGGCCGGTAAATGCAATTACCGGCCATCTAAAAACATCTAAAAAAATGCGTCTGGTGTATGGCCAATAAGGCCTAAACGGTAACAACTGGTGACTGTCCGATATAACGTTACCACCGACGACCACCCGAGGGAGAAGAAGAGGAGAACCCATTGGGACGAGACGACGACGGTAGCTGAGGAGAAGAGGGTGCATCACGGCAGCAGCTCCAGTACCGCGCCTCTGAAGACCACGTGGCGACGGGGTACCTAAGAGGACAGAGAGCAAAACCTCAAAACCCGTTTCTCTTTCCAACAGTTGACTTTGAACTTGGATTGGTGAGCATAAATTCTGGCCCCTCATAGCTTAATCTAGTTAGGTATAGGGGTGGGATAAGGATAAGGGGATTGTTAAGACTGTTGTTTTTCCCTCGATGTGCCGTGTGTTCCCCATTCCCTGTATAAGTGTATTTGCCTATAATATTGTAGTGGTAATTTCTTTTAAGACTGTATTAAATTTTCCTGTTCAATAAAATCTTGGTTTTGTTTGCATCCAAGCCACTTGTCTACCTGAGTTTTCTATATCGCTGCCTGTACCTAAGTCCGGTGTCTAGAACCCAGGGGCGTGGTGGTGATTCGAACCACTCACAAACAGTCAGGGGCATAACTGACTGGGCGCACGCGCCACACCCACCACCCCCTACAGCACCCACAGTAGCAGCAGTTGCCGACCTCATCAGGAGTATTCCAGCATCCGCGACCACTTTCACGGTGCTGGGTATTTCAAATGGGTTTTGGTCCATCTCAGTAAGGAGGGAGGATCAGTACAAGTTTGCCTTTACGTTTAAAGGGCAACAGTACACGTGGAACTGTTTGCCTCAGGGCTTCCACAACAGCCCCAGCATTTTCCATCAGTGCATGGCCAACAGTTTGAAGGATTTTAGCCAGCCCAGACATTTGGTCCAATATGTGGATGACCTGCTCCTGTTCACTGATTCGAAAGAGGAGCATGGGCCACTATTGGCCGAACTACTGGAGCTGTTAGGGCAGAAGGGTTTCAAAGTAAACCCCAAGAAAGCGCAGATCGGCCAGCAGGAGGTGAAATACCTCGGTCTGACCGTGCGCGCTGGAGAAAGGGCCATAGATAATGTTGGATCCATGATTCTTAGAGGATGATGTTTTCCAATAACTACACGGAGGCTGTAACTTAACAATCAACAGGTGTTTACTGGAGTAGGGTAGTTTCAAGACTGGCAGTACAGAGGCATGCTCAAGGCTTATATACAGGGGTGCTCACTGCCCGTACTACAGTATACAGGAGCTGTAAAAGCAGTTCTTTCTTAAAGGTACATACACTACAATTCCTCCCCTTTTAGATTAGCATTACCCATAATATTCAAACAACAATTAACACTTTAACATGCACATTAAACAGAAATAGTCCATTTGTAGATTCAGTCTTTGGGGCGGCTTCCTGATCCTTTCTGGATAGCGCCTTTCCTGAGTTTCTTGTTCTTGGTGCGGTGGTGATTCTGGCCCCCTTTTGTCGGTTAGTTCATCAGTTTCCACTGCTACTGTTTCTGAGGTAGATGCAACCAGTATGTTGGGTTCATCCCCAGGTACGCGAGACATGGGGTTGACTTGTTCCTGTGACGCTAAGATCTGATCGACGTGGCGTCTCACAATGTTCTCCCCGACACCCACTGTGTACATTAATGGCCCCTGCTGTGTGCATATCGTTCCGGGTTGCCATTTCTCTGTTCGGTACTCACAGGCCAAGACTGGTTGTCCTACATTGAAGCTCCTTGTCGGCTTCTCATTGATGTGCTGGAATTGTTTATCCTCAACATTCCTTCGCACATTTGGTCTGAGCAAATCCAGACGAGATCTCAACCTTCGGTGAAAGAACATCGTGGCCGGGGTCTGGGTGGTAACTGCATGTGTCGCATTTCTGTAGGCTAACAGGAAATTGTCCACCTTATGCTGCAGTGGAATGTCGTCATCGCACATGGCCCTTACTGCCTTTTTTAAAGGTTTGTACGAACCTCTCAGCCAATCCATTTGTGGCTGGATGATATGGGGCGGATGTGTAATGCCTTACCCCATTCCTTCTCATAAATTTCCGAAATTCTTCGGACACAAACTGTGGTCCATTATCAGAGCAAATCTGCTCTGGCAAGCCGTTCCTGGCAAATGTGGTCCGTAGGACTGCAATCGTTTTCTCTGTAGTGGTTGAGGACATTTTTATCACCTCAGGCCATTTCGAGTGAGCATCCACTGCTATTAAGAACATTGAGTCCATGAATGGACCAGGAAAATCAATATGCACCCGTTGCCATGGAGAGGAGGGCCACTCCCATGGGTGCAGAGGGGCATGTGGTGGTGCATTTTGGACCTTCTGGCATCCTGAGCAGCTCTTGGTTAGGTCCTCGATTTGTTGATCGATCCCCAGCCACCACACATAAGCCCTAGCAAGGCTTTTCATTTGCACTCCTCCCAGATGACCTTCGTGAAGCTCATTTAGCACTCTCTCCCTTAACTTGGGTGGAATTACCACTCGGGATCCACACATCACTGTCCCCTGGCATACTGACAGCTGTTCTCTTCTGGATGAGAATGCTGGCAACAGTGAGTCGCCATGTGTTGGCCATCCCCTCACCGTCAAATCATATACCCGAGACAGTGTCGGATCATTGCGGGTCTCCTTCTCTATATCCGCGTTCGTTACTGGCAATCGTTCAATTATTGACGAATAAAATATCTCGATAGGGTCCACTGCTGGTGCTTCCTCCACAGTAGGCAGTGGCAGGCGTGATAGCCCATCAGCGTTTCCATGCTGTTTCGTGCCTTTATATTCTATTTCATATTGGTTCGCCCCTAGAAAAAGGGACCATCTTTGTAACCGTTGTGCAGTCATCACCGGAATGCCCTTCTTTGGATTAAAGATGGAGACAAGTGGTTGGTGGTCAGTCAGCAAGGTGAACTTCTGCCCATGCAGATAGTTGTTAAATTTTTTTACTCCCCATTCTAGGCTGAGGGCCTCCCTGTCAATCTGGGCGTAGTTGCGCTCGGATGAGGTTAGTGACCATGACGCAAAGGCTACTGGCCTCTCCAACCCGTCTGGGAATTTGTGCGACAGCACTGCTCCAATACCATAGGGTGATGCATCACATGCCAAACGAAGTGGTAGTGCTGGGTTGAAATGGGCCAACACCTCTTTTGATGTGATCAATTCTTTGCACTTTTGGAAAGCTCGTTTACATTCGTCATTCCACTTCCATGGTACCCCCGTTTGCAGTAGGGTGTTGAGTGGGTGTAATAATGTAGACAAATTTGGTAAGAACTTATGGTAGTAGTTCACCAGCCCGAGGAACGACCTCAGTTGTGACACATTTTCCGGTGCTGGAGCCTTGACTACTGCCTCAATCTTTTCAGGGGACTTATGTAACCCCTCTTCATCAATAACGTGGCCACAATACGAGATCTGCTTCTGGAAAAACTCGCACTTGTGGCGATTAGCTCGTAGCCCATATTCCTTTAATCTAGTGAGCACCTTCTGCAGGTTGGCGAGGTGATCACTGTCATTTTCGCCCGTGACCAGGATGTCGTCCAAATAACACTGGGTCCCTGGAATCCCTTGCAGGACTTGATCCATCGCCCTTTGCCAAATTGCCGGAGCCGATGCTACCCCGAATACCAGCCGGTTGTATTGGTAGAGACCTTTATGAGTGTTGATCGTGAGGTATTGTTTCGAGGCTTCTTCTACCTCCATTTGCAAGTACGCCTGGGCTAGATCAATTTTGGTGAAGCGTTTACCTCCAGATAGCGAGGCGAAAATATCCTCAATCCATGGAAGCGGATATTGTACCGTGTGAAGGAATGGGTTCACTGTCACCTTAAAATCCCCACAGATGCGGACCTTCTTTGGTTCCCCAGGCGTACTACTCAATGACATCTTTATTACAGGAACAATGGGTGTAGCCCACTCGCTCCAGTCTACTTTGGACAGTACTCCTGAATGTTCCAACCCTTCCAGCTCTGCTTCGACGGCTGGTCGGATCGCATAAGGCACTGGTCTGGCCTTAAGAAGCTTTGGGCTTGCATTTTCCTCTATTTTAATCATTGCTGTTATGCCTTTTAGTGTTCCGAGTCCCTCCTGGAACACTTCTTTTGCGTCAGTTAACATTTTTGACAGTCGCCAGGTGTGACGTCATCATCCTTTTTGGCCTCAACCTTCAGTGCCTGTATGGAATGCCAATCTAATTGTATCTTCCGGACCCATTCACGTCCTAGTAGTGGTGGTCCTCCATCTGGCAATACATATAGGTCCATTTTAGGTATTTCCTGGCCTTTGTATATCACTTTCACCCTTATTTTTCCTTTGGGGTAGACTTTTTGCCCCGTGTACGTCTTCAAGACAATCTCTGTAGCTTTCAAGGGTATATGTGAAAATAGCCGCTTGCAGTCCCTTTGGTTTATGACTGTTAGGGCTGATCCTGTGTCCAATTCCATTTTCACTTGGACTCCGTCTATCTTGAGTGTGACCCAGATAGTCTGGTGATCCTCCATTTTGGTTACCTTATGTAGTTTCAGACAACCCAGCTCCTTGCTTCCGGAGTCTGTATCACTTTTCTGTTCGTCTGAACTACTCCATCAACTTATGTACCTTTTTGTACTTCTCCTGTGGAGATTTCTTGCTGTTGGTTTTCTTCCCTGACCTGCAGACTCTTGCTATGTGTCCTGCTTTTCTACACTCTCTGCACACTTGGTCTTTGAACCAACAATCCTTCTGGTCGTGTGTTGTTCTGCCGCAGTGATAACACTTCCCTGCTCCATATGACATTTCATTGGTGCCATATTCTTGCGGTCTCCGTTGGATCTCTGCAGCGCCCCTTGCGGCTGCTTCGTGTGATACTGCCATGCTGAAAGCCTTGTCCAGCGTAAGGTCCTTTTCTGATAGAAGCCGTTTCTGGGTTCCTTCACTTTGAAGCCCACACACAAACTTGTCCCTTAACGTATCTGCTAGTCCCACTCCAAACTGGCAGTGTTTCGATAGCTTGCGCAGTTCCGTTAAGTACTCAGCATTGCTTTCGTCTTTGTGTTGGTTCCGTTTGTGGAACTTAAGTCTTTCTGTTATCAGCAGCGGTGTGGGGTTTAAGTGGTCCTGTAGGATTTCTACTCTGCTTCCGAAATTCTTATCCACGGGCTTCTCTGGGGTTATTAGGTTTCGCAGTAAGCCATAAGTTTTTGCACCCATGGAATTTAACAAAACCAGTGCTTTCCTAGCATCTGGCACTTCATTCGCCCTGCAGTACACCTCAATGCGTTCCACATATGTCGCCCAATCTTCGACTTCATTGTCGAACGCAGAGATACTGCCACTCTTCGGCATCCCTGGGTGTGATTTAACTGTCAAAAATGGCATCTCCCGCGCTCTCCCTTCTTCTCCGCTTGCACAAAATGGCGTCTCCCATGCTTTCCTTTCTTCCCGCGCTTGCCCTTCTTCTCCGCTGCGGTTTCTAAAAGTGGCGTCTCCCGCGCTTTCCTTTCTTCCCGCGCTCGCCCTTCTTCTCCGCTGCGGTTTCTAAAAGTGGCGTCTCCCGCGCTCTCCCTTCTTCTCCGCGGCTCAATGGCGTCTCCCGCGCTCTCCCTTCTTCTCCCCGTGGACGCTGTTCAGCCCTTGAGCCCTGGCTGTGCTCTGCGCGTTCTCCTGTGTGCCTTTCCCGTTTCCGCCGCTCGGTCCTGAACCCGGCTGCTGCTTTACCCTCTCTCTCTCTCTCTGTTTTTGTTTTTCCTCGACGCCGCTCAGTTTTCAACCCCCGGCTGCGCCCTGTGCGCTTCACCCTCTCTCTTACCCCGTCGACGCTGCTCGGCTTTTTCTCTGCCGTCGGTCGGCTCCAGCCGCCGCTGTCCGGGAAGGGTCTGCGCTGTACCTGTTGCCAGTCTGTTGCTGGATCGTCGTGGCTGGGGAACCAAGCCCGGCTCTCAACAGCCTCCCCTGCGATGTTCACTCTCTGCTGGACGACTGGGCGGTTGCTCGTGGTCGACGCCCGTGCTTCTGGCCTCGACTTTCTTCCACCGCCCTCCGGAATGAATCCTTGAAGGGAAATGCAGAGTTGCAGGTAGATTTGAATCGACCTCGTCGCCACTGTTGGATCCGTGATTCTTAGAGTATGATGTTTTCCAATAACTACACGGAGGCTGTAACTTAACAATCAACAGGTGTTTACTGGAGTAGGGTAGTCTCAAGACTGGCAGTACAGAGGCATGCTCAAGGCTTATATACAGGGGTGGTCACTGCCGGTACTACAGTATACAGGAGCTGTAAAAGTAGTTCTCTCTTAAAGGTACATACACTACAGATAAGGCTAGGAGGGAGGCGGTACAAGAACTACCAGTCCCTAACACAGTAACGGGTGTGAGGTCATTTCTAGGGCTAACTGGGTACTGTAGAGATTTCATTGAGGACTATGCAGCCACCGCAGCCCCTCTGCTCCGACTCCTACACAAGGGAATGGAGTGGCTTTGGGATGAGGGTTGCCAGGCAGCATTTGCCAGGCTCAAGAAAGACTTGCAGACCACGCCAGCTCTAGGGGCCATAGATGAGGGGAAAGAGTTTTTCCTGGAGATAGCAGCCTGAGTGCTGTGCTGCTCCAAGAGCGGCACGGCCGGCTGCAGCCGGTGGTCTACTCCTCCAGGATACTCACTGATGTGGAAAGGAGCTATTCCAACTGTGAGCGGCAGCTTTTGGCCACACATTGGGCTGTGAAAAGATCATTGATCTTCACAGGCACCTCTCCCATCACCCTCCTCACCCACCACACACCCACCCAGATGCTTCTGGACGGGAGGATCAAGAATGGAACAGTGAGCAGTGCCCGCATTGCCCAATGGACCTTGCTCCTCTCACAGATGGATCTGAATGTGAAGGGCGTCTGTAAGCCAAAGCTCACAGCCAACCTGGTAAATCCTGGAACAGCCCACTGGTGTTCCATTGAAGGGGTTTGGGAAGTAAACATAGATTTAAGGGCCGGGATACATCCCACAGGCTGCGAGATCTATGTAGACGGTTCCAGCACGCTATCTGCTGGCGAGCGTCTCATGGGGTGTGGAGTTTACGACCCAGCGGCAAACATTGCCCTGGCGATTAAGCTCCCCAGCACCATGAGCGCCCAACAGGCTGAACTGTCCGCGGTGGTGTACGTTGTTACACACCCCGAAATCTTCCTCACCCCCTACACGATTTGCTCGGACAGCATGTTTACGCGCAATTCGTGTACGGAGTACCTGGCCATCTGGTTCTGCCGCGGATACACCACCGCTGACAGGAGACCCCTCACAGTAAAACCCCTGCTGGAAAAGATCCTGGCAGCAGTGGGGGAGGAAGGGGAGGTTTTCATTCACAAGGTGAAGGCCCATTCCTCCACAGAACCACGCTGCCAAGGCAATCAGCAGGCTGACTTGCTCGCCAAGTAGGGTGCCCGCACAGGCACTTTCTGTGACCCATTTGGGTCCAGAACCATGGCGACGGTCAGAGGTAGGGACGGGACCCAAGGGAGTGTAGGGGTAGCGTTAGCCCCGGACCTTAAGACGGTTCAAGCCCAAGACCCCGTCCTAAAAGCAGTCCTCAGTGCAGTCACTAAGGGAAAGGGAATAGAAGGTCTGTATGGCACAGCGACTCTCTCCGTTAAAGAGAGCATGCTGTTCCGGGGAGAACAGTGGGTTGTGCCGCAGCAGCACCGGAGGGAATTCCTTCAACTGGCCCATGAGGGTCCAGGAGCGGGACACCCCAGGTCTGAGACCACCTGGCAGCGGGTGGAACAGGCGGGATGGTGGGCGGGACTCAGGAACGATGTCCGCGAGTTCTGTGCAGGCTGTCTTGTGTGCGCTGCAAACAACCCTGACCCCCACAAAAGGAAGGTAGCTATGGGACACGTCAGGAGGTTAGAGGGACCATGGCAGTCGATACAAATTGACTACATCGGGCCCCTGCCCACCGCCCAGGGAGGCTATAAGTACTGCCTAGTCCTGGTGGACGTGTTTAGCAAATGGGTAGAGGCCTTTCCCTGCAGAGCAGCCACAGCTCTGGGTACTGCCAGGATCCTGGTCCGGGAAGTGTTCTCACGGTGGGGACTACCACAGTTTGTGGAGTCCGACCAAGGGAGTCACTTCACCGTACAGGTGATGCAGAACACCCTTATGCTGTTAGGCATTGAAGGGTAATGGCACGTTGCCCACAACCCGCAGTCATCCGGGACTGTGGAACGTATGTATTGGACCCTCAAAGAAAGGTTCAGAAAGGAGACGGTGGACTCGCCCCGTAAATGGGCCGAGGTCTTACCGTTGATTTTGATGGGAATCTGGGCCAGCCAGTCTAAAAGCACAGGGTATTCCCTGTACGAGCTAATGACTGGCAGGGTTATGCAGACTCCCATCCATGTACTAGCCCCGGTGCTCACGGAGGGTCAGCTCAGAGAGGTCAACAGGGACAGGTTCGCCCGAAACCTCTTTGAGCACCTGAAGCCGGTCCTTGGGCGGGCGGCTGGGAACATGGGGAGGCAGCATCGGAGTAACCGATTGCTGCTCGAACCCAGAAAGCACCACGAGTGGGAGGTAGGAGATCAGGTCATGGTAAGAAACTATGCCCGAGTGGGGAGTTTGGAGCCATTGTACATGGGGCCCTACAGCATTGTAGATAAAGCCAGCCCCATGGTATACGCCGTGAAGATGCCCCGGCATACAAAATGGTTTCATATCAACCAGTGTAAGCTGTTTACGCCTGAAAGGGGAAAACAGCCAGTTGGGATAAGGGCTGAGGATAAAGATCCTCAGCCTGCAGCAGGAGCGAGTTCACAGACTGCACAGGCAGGCGCTGTGGCTTGCTTAAAGGGAGGGGCCATCCCGCCCATCGATTGGGACACTCCCCCACTCTTCTGGGATCCAGATGAGGGGAAGGGACCCGAGCCAAAAACCCCACCCCTAACCCAGGTGTAGAGAGGGAGGGACCTGAGTTCGAAAACCCTGCCCCGGACCCAGCCATTTGACCTGGGGGCGGAGACTCTCAGCTCGCAGCAGCAGGCTGCGAAAGGTTACCTGCCCCCAGCCCAGGTTCGGGGCGGGTCAAGCCTGAGAGAGCAGCAGTCCGGGTTAAAGGCCCAGTGGACAAGAAAGCCCCACCCGTCAAGGCCCCCAGAAGGTACCCAAGGACGCCTCAGCCGAGAAAGCCATGGTCACCAGCCCTCCAATTACCAAGGGCCACCTCTCGAGCCAGGGAAAGGTCCACGGACAGAGGTCCTCAGCCAGCAGCCATGGGCTGCGAAGGGCCAACAGTGAAGGATGGTGCGGTCACGCGGGGGGTAGCGGCGAGCCGCAGTCCAACCAGGGATTAGCCTAGTTTAGTTTAAGTTTTGGTTAATGTTTGTTGTTAAGCTTAATTATTTAACTTAGGCTTGTGTGTTTTAGTTTAAGTTAAATAAGGTGATGGGTCGTTTTAAGTGAGTAATCTGCTAAGAGTGTGTATATTTGGGGTCGAGGTCGCGGGACTTGACCATGCTTCACCAAGCAAGAGAATACATGTTTAAAAAGTTTTACGAGTTCGATTTCGCCCACGTGGACAAAACCGAACTCTACACCACACACCGAGAGTTTTTGGGTAATGCAGGGAGGCAAAGAAGGGGAGCATGGAATGACGTTTTTACTGCGTTTAATACTGGGTCCTCTGTCATCAACAGTTTAGATGACATAGAGCTGCAGACCCAGATAAACGGTTTAAAAACACAGTTAAAGAAGATATTACTGGATGAGAACAAGGTAGTGGGCTCGGAGTTGCATGAGGACCAGGCCATGACGGTCCTTTTGAAGGAAATCATAGCGGAGGTGGAAAAGCATGCAAAAACGGTAAATGCTCTCATAAGGGAGGGCAGAAATGCGTCTGACCAGGCTGCGCAGAATGAGGTGTGCATGTTATACGGGGCGTGGTTACTGGGCGAGGGCCGCAGTAATCTGGAGGATTTAAAACAGGGTTTGGTCCCCTCCTGGATTAGCAACAAGCACCTCGCAGCCCTCCACCCTTTTGAGAAAGCATTAAGCCCGTGCCAATTCCAGCTAGCCTCCGAAGCCTATCCAGTCCCCTTGGATTGTGGGCGGTCCAACCACACAATCATGGGAGTAGTAGTTAGGATGCCGGTCATGGGTAGGACAGCCCAACCCGTGCTGGTATACAGGGATGAGAACATTGGAGTAATTCAAGGATGTGCACACATTCGTTTCACAGCGGTCCCGCCTTACGTCATTAAGTGGGAGCACGCTATGACAGGTACTGACCTCTCAGGTTGCCGGAGCCGGGGAGCACACATAATCCTGTGTCACCAGCACTTGACTGACTATTCGAAACCGCAGTGTGGGTTCAGAGCTGCTGGTGCGAAACCTATCAATTGTACCATGGAGGCAATGGCACAAGGCCACGTTCCCCCGCAGGTAGGATATATAGGAGGTGGGATATATTGTGTCACCACCGGCGCGTCCCACTACCAGCATGGACAGCATAGCTGGTGTCCGGTCAGTGAAAGCAGCTTCTGTTTTAAACCCGAGGCAGAAGTTCAAGTGGCCCAGGAGCAAATTGTCCCCATTCCTGAACCCTCCACTGTTCACCTCATTGTGAAGGAGAATTTTACGGATTTGCAAAAGTACGTAGCCCACTTTGGCTATGAAATTCCCCCTCTCCCTAAACACCTTACCAAAATACTCAAAGCCGTCAAAGTTTCGCAGAAACATTTTTACACTCTAGAGCAGAAAACAGTAGAGATAGGGATTAAGATATTGGATATTGTGATTCCACCCTGGTGGGACATTTTCAATAACATAGAGGTCCCTTCGTGGATCAGACTGGCTTCCCACATTTTCATGGTTTGCCAGTTAGGGATAGTGTTGTATCTAGTTTGCATTCAATGTAAGGGAAAAGGTCAGTTGTTAGAATTCCGTAACCAGAAGATCTGGAAGGAACATTACGTAAAGGTGGAGGGAGATATGCCTGTTTAAGTCCTTTTCCTTGTATTTTGATTAAAGTTTGTTGTTTTTTTGTGTTTGTTATTTTTTAATAAAGGTTTATCTGTTTGTTTTTTGCGACGCAGTTAATGAAGATGTATGTGTACCAAGTGGTGCAGGGGTGTTGGACCCCCTCCATGCTTGGATGTGTGTAAAGTCTGTAATTTTACTCTCTGTATGCTGATGTGCACTACATTTTCGCGGAATGGGAAGTGCATGTGTCGTGGGTATATTAGATAGGTAATTACAGGGGAAGGTTGACTATGGAGGGTGAGAAATTTTTGCTCACCTTGTAAAGGTATGATACTTCAAGCAAGTTTTAGTGTCACAGGGGGGAGTGTAAGATTTGCAAAAGTTCTACATCTCCCCAAAGGTTATTAATAAGTAAAGGGACCCTGCATGGACATTTTAATGAAAAAGGGTACCCAAGATGGTGTCCGCGCCTCGTGGCAGAAAGCCTGTGAGATTTTTAAAACTTGGACTCTGCGGCACAGGCAGTTCGTGGAGAAATCGAAACCAAAGCTGCAGTTTCTGTGAGGAGAGGCTTTGCATTTTGAAAACCAGACAGGACTTTGAATTATGTATTCGACCAGATCGGAGGCAGATCAAAACCCAGTTAGGCCTATAGTTAAGGCCATCAAGCAGTTTGCATAAATCATTGGAACAGCTTAAGGAAGCCATCGAGGCTGGACAGGCCCATTAAGATGCATTAATAACAAAACAAGTCAATTATCAGGCCGGTAGATGTGATTACCGGCCATCTAAAAACAGTTAGAGTAAATTGCTACAATTATTTAAACTAGCCCACCAATGAACCAACCTGATTTGGCACGCAGATAAGGGCTATCGAAAGGAGTATAACTGCAGGCCCCGGGTAGCAATCTCGGCTCGCTCACTCTCTTGACTCTTGCTCTCGCCCTTGACTCTGCTCTCGTGGCTCCGGCCTCTTGGGCTGCCGCTCGTACTCGTGCCCTGGCCTCGTGGCGGGTTCTCTCCCCGGAGCAGATTTTCAGTAGCTAAGGACACCACACCAACTGCTAGGAAGGGGAACGAGGCCCAAGTCCATAGCCATCCAGGACGCCCAGGCCGCAGAAAGGGGCGAGACGAAGTTGAGCAGGTAGCCCAGGACTTGTACGGTAGTCCGACGAGGTGAGAGGAGTGGAGAGGAAGAAGATGATAATAACTCAATAAGAGCAGAGCAGGGCAGCGAAAAACGTATCGAGAAATTAACCAAGCGCCTAGTGATAAGCTGACGCTTGGGGAAGAAAGTCCTTGTGGACGGTGAAGACAAACACCTTGTTAAACACTGTGAGAATGCAGGTGTCTACGCCGCAATGAATATACAGGCGTTTGATGCATGGCTAGTAAAATCTAAATGGTAACGAGTGATGACTGTTCGATAAATATAACGTTACCGCCGACGACCGCCCGAGGGAGAAGAAGAGGAGAACCCATCGAGATGAGACGACGACGGTAGCAGAGGGGAGAAGGTGTGTCGCAGTTGCAGACCTAGCACCGCGCCCTTGAATACCACGTGGCGACGGGGTACCTAGAAGGACCAGAGACCAGACTTCAAAATTCACACTCGTTAACAGTTGGCTTTTAGTTCGGATTGGTGAGCATGAATTCTGGCCCCTCATAGCTTAATCTAGTTAGGTATAAGGGGTGGGATAAGGATAAGGGGATTGTTAAGATAGCCGCTTTCCCTCGATGTGCCGTGTGTTCCCCATTCCCTGTATAAGTACTGTATATAGTTATTTTGTATTTTGCCTGTAAAAGTTTATACTCGTAATTGTTCATAAGATTGTGTTAATTTCTTGTTCAATAATAATCTTGCTTTTGCTTACATCCAACCACCTGTCTACTTGAGTCTTTTTCTGTATCACCGCCTTGTATCTAAGTCCGATATCTAGAACCCAGGGGCGTGGGAGCGATTCGAACCGCTCATAAACAGTCAGAGGCATAACTGACTGGGCGTACAATGACTAAAACAAAAACAACAAAAAATCACAATTAATGCACATTTTCTCGTGAGTGAAAAAAGGATTGGATTTGGCTGCATGCTCCTCCCCTCCCCCCACCGTCAGATAGTCTTCCGACATTCACTGTCTAGGCTCACTGATGTGCAATGCTCACTTGCAAAAAAGTAGGAGAGGATGGGAAAAGGCCCGAGGTGATTTAAAAAAAATATGCCAGATTAAACAACGGACATTAAGCGGTGCAGAATATCCGTCACAAGTTGATATTGAGGAGTGAGATATAGGACACGCACAAGGGCTCGGTGATTACCGAAAAATAAAATGTCCAGTGAAATTGGACACATAATCTATAAGGCCAAAGGTTGAGTCATTAGTCAGGCTGGTGATTTTTCTGTAACCATTCAAGTCCTACAGTGCACCTCGTTTACACAATTCATTACTTGATTATACCTGCTTATTTTCTGAAGACGCCAGCAAAGCAGCTGCTGTATTGTGTGAAGACTTACCACAGTGGAAAGCTGCTGCATGTACCATGATAGAGGGTTGAATATACTTTGATGTGGTCAGATGGCAGTTGGTGAGTTCAATCTGGATGTGGGATGTCAGAGGCCCTTGCCATAAAGTGGAAGAAAACAGCAGTCAGTTTACCAGTTTAAAAAAAAAAAAATTCTAAAGCGGTAATCTTCAAGAAATAGATATTGTTGGAGAAATTGCCTTATTGTAACTGGCAGAAATCGTTGGTGTGCGGGAGGATGGGTTAAAAGGCAACCATCGCGGTGGACCTCTGTGATGTCAATGCCCTTGTGGTCGCATTTTTAGAGTGTGATACCAATTACTGTTTTAATCAAAGGCCATCGACCTGAAACGTTAACTCTGTTTCTCTTTCCACAAATGCTGACTGACTGACCCGCTGAACAATGTTCCCACTATGGCCCATTCACAGCTTATGCGTGAAACTTACCATTGGAAAAGCCGGTCCCAGCAGGACCAGCAGAGAGCTGCGCGGCCGCCCGGCTTAGAGTGAACATTGCTGCTGAGTGTTTCCAGCATTTTCAGTTTTTATTTCAGATATCCGACATTCCGCAGTATTTTGCTTTTGGTTTACTGTTTTAACCTGTTGCCATCCAGCCATCTTGGAGGCTTTTCTTCTGTTTTTGATCATTTTGTGCCGACCTGTAGTTTTGCAAAGATTTTAGTTTTTGTTTAGCCCCATGTGTCCTGCTCCCCAGTTTGCCTGATGCCCTGTTGCTCCTGACGGTGTCAGCCGTGGCTCAGTGGGGAGCACTCTCACCTCGGAATCAGAAGGCTGTGGGTTCAAGTCTCACTCCAGAGACTTGAGCACAAAAAATCTAGGCTGACACTCCAGTGCAGTGCTGTCGGAGGAGCCGCCTTTTGGATGAGATGTTAACACACGTTCCAACCACTACAGGTGGACGTAAAGGATCCCACAGCAATATTCTATGAAGAGCAGAGGATTTCTCCCTGCTGTCCTGGCCAAAATTCATCCCTCAACCAACATCTAAAATAGATGATCTGGGCCTAGAAATTCAGTTGGGCGCGGCAGCCGTTAGCGCCTTAGGAGGAGTAGATTTCGAGCGCTAGGCACTTAGCGGCCGGGCGCAGCGCGATCTGCGCCTCGCCCCAACTTCAGTACACATTTAGCGCCGGCGAAAAGTCTTAGCGCGCGCCCTGTTGCGCGCGCACATCATGACGTCATTTGCTAGTGCAACGCCTTTTGTGCGCCCCGAACCGGAACTTCACTCGCGCCGGCCCATTGTGCGCCGGGCGGCCCGAGCGACTGTGAAGTGGAACGGTACACAGCCCAGCCGGGCCGCGGGGAGCGCAAATTAAAGGGCACTTACCCAGCAGTATAAAGGCCAGCCATTTTGCAGCATTCACTCTTGTGCAATGGTTTTTTGGACAGAGACCAAGGAGGAGAGTTTACTGGTTTGGACCAACACTTGGACAGGTATTTTTGGCTCAGGCCAGAGCTTACCAATTATCTTTGCCTTCATTCAGAGCTCAGTGTTTGCCAGCATATAATGGGGGCTGCATTGGGTGGCAACGCTGAATTTCAGCCTTATGCCAGAAGGGCTTACAGACGCCGTGAGAGAGTGGCAGCCCTGGCTAGACGCAGAGGGGGCAACAGGCGTCGCCAACTGAGGCCTTACCCACGCAGGGTATACCGCCAGCAGACCTCCTATCTGACCATGTCTGCCGCGATGTGTGTTAGGAGGCTGCGATTCCGAAGGGAGGTGGTTGCAGACATCTGCCGGCTGCTTCAGAGAGATCTGCAGCCACAGCTGATGCGCAGGACGTCTCTGTCGGTGGCAGCGAAGGTGACGGTGGCTCTCAACTTCTATGCCTCCGGCTCCTTCCAATCCGCTACTGGGGACATCGCTAACATCTCCCAGTTCGCCGTGCATTGCTGCATCTGCCAGGCGACCGAAGCCCTTTTCAGAAGGAGACATCAATTCATCTCCTTCCCCATGACCCTGGACAAGCAGCAGCAGCGTGCAGTGGGGTTTGCAAGAATAGCGGGCTTCCCCATGGTGCAGGGCGCCATTGACTGCACGCATGTGGCTTTGCGGGCACCTCTTGAGCATGCCGAGGATTACCGCAACCGGAAGCGCTACCATTCCCTCAATGTACAGCTGGTGTGTGACCACAGGCAGCGCATCCTAGCTGTCAATGCCCGCTTTCCAGGCAGCAGCCACGATGCCTTTATCCTGCGACAGGCAACTGTGGCTGACATGTTCCAGGCACAGCCTCCCCCAAGAGGATGGCTTATTGGGGACAAAGGCTATCCTTTGTGTACCTGGCTCATGACCCCGCTCCGCGCGCCCACGACCCCTGCTGAAGAGGCATACAATGAGAGCCATCAAGCGACGAGGAACCTCATAGAACAAACAATCGGCGTGCTCAAGCAACGGTTCCGCTGTCTCGATCGCTCCGGGGGAGCCCTCCAGTATTCGCAGGATCGAGTCTCCCAATTCGTCGTCGTTTGCTGCATGCTGCACAACCTGGCTATCCGCAGGACTCAGGCACTGCCACCTCACGTTGGACCACCACCTCAGGAGGAGGAGCAGGAGGAGCATGAGGACGACGAGGACGAGGAGTACCAGCCCCGGAGGGAGGCACAAGGTCCAAGGGCCACCCGTCGGCGGCTTATTGAACGTCACTTCTAGGCCCCCTGTCAGGGAATGGCTTGTGCCAATGATAGAACATGATTGCAGCCACTCCGCAAGCCCTCAGCCGGTTAAGGCAACAAACACTTCAAAGATCAAACATGGACAATGTGAATAAATAAAATTGTTTATTGTACAAACTCTGGGCCCTTCCCACATGAAAACCAAAAACAGACGAAACCCCCAAAAAACACTCAAACACATTACTCGCTCCCACAACCTGGAGAGGATTAACAAAATAGGGCAACTAAAATGGCCGTCATTCTCGGCCTTCGTCAAAAACAAACATCACATCATCGGCCTTCAAAAAACAAACATCCAATTCTCGGCCTCAAGAAACAAACACAAATGGCCACACATTCGACTATTTGGCCCGTTAGGGCGATGCCTTGGCCATCTTTGGGTGGCCCCTGCACGCCCTGCTGCTCCGCCTCAAAGTAAGGCCATTGGCTGCTGCAAGGCTGGGGGCAGGCTCCTGAGGGGCACATGTCGTGATGGCAGATGCCCTTGGGGGTCGGCCTGGACGAGGTCTGGCCGTCGAGCGGGCGGCTGTTGATTGCTGCAGCTGTGGCTGGCCAGCATCAGTCGCTGCAGCAGCTCCTGGCAGCTCCACTGGGGGACTGGCAGTGGCGGCTGGAGGAATGGCGGCAAGCTGGCGGATGGCAGGCGCTCGCTGGTTGCCTGAGACACTGGCACTCGCCCAGGCCAGCACTGCAGCATGCGCACCAATCTGCCGAGGGGCAGACCGCTGTGCTGCTGCAGCGCGCCGGGTGCCCTGGCGATGCCTGGCTGACACAGCGAGTGTGGCAGCAGTGAGTGCCCGTGTTGACCTGTTCACTGACCGCATCAGAGCAGCCAGTGACTGGACGGCACCACTGATCACCTGGCCAGTCGCTGACAGAGCTGCCCCGAATTCCGCCCGACTCGCTGCCTGATCTGCCCGGTATTCCGCCCGACTGGTGGCCTCTGAGGGCCCGAACTCGGCCACACTCCGAGAGAGGGAATCGATGGACTCAGGCAACCGTACCACTGCCGCCATGAGCTCCGTGTGCCGGCGCTCCGAGTCCGCGGACAAGTCTTCGAGGCGTTCCATCTCCTCGGCGAAGAGCATCTCCTGACTGGAGGCCGGACTCTCCCTCTGGGGAGAAGGCCGCCGAGCTGGCCGACCCTTCCTGCATTGCTGGAGGCCGCTGGGCCCAGCAATTGGACTCCCCTCCGACGCTTCCCTCCTCTGGGGAGAAGGCCGCCGAGCTTCCACCCCCCTCCCGCCTTTCTGCAGCCCGCAGGTCCCAGGAGCTCCCCTCCCCTTCGACACTTCCGCCACGCTGCCCTCCAGGGAAGACGTGTCCCCTACATTGGCCTGGGTGGCCGCGGCTGAGGGTTCCCCTGATGGGCCGCCTTCCTCTTGCTCCTCCTCCTGCTCCTCTTTGGAGGGTCTGTCACTGGCAAGTTCAGGGACCTCCTCTTCACCATCTGAAAGCAGGAAGGCACAAGAGTAGCTTTAGAGTGAGGAGAGGGCGTCAGTGCGGGATGCATGAGTGGTGGCATTCAGCGCATTGGTCGGACAGTGGCAAAGGATGTAGATCTGATGCGCAAGTGGGACGAGAGAGGTGCAAAAGGTGATGTCCTTACCATTGCTGCCCAGAACAGGGTCGGCATCTCCACATGCAATGGGCCCAATCACCCGGCCACCCATGAGGTGCTCCACGTGATGTTGCAAGTTGGTGAGTGGCTGGATATGGGGTCGGCCTCCCCCGGTCGCAGTCCGGCTCTTGCAATTATTCGCCAGCTTGGCCTGCAAGAGAAAGGACGGCCTCTAAGTACAGTGTGTCGCCGTGATCTTGTGTGCACTGCCTCCCATGGTGGAATAGCCTGGCCAGTGTGTCGCCATGATCTGGTGTGCACTGCCTCCCATGGTGGAATAGCCTGGCCAGTGTGTCGCCATGATCTGGTGTGCACTGCCTCCCATGGTGGAATAGCCTGGCCAGTGTGTCGCCATGATCTGGTGTGCACTGCCTCCCATGGTGGAATAGCCTGGCCAGTGTGTCGCCATGATCTGGTGTGCACTGCCTCCCATGGTGAAATAGCCTGGCCAGTGTGTCGCCATGATCTGGTGTGCACTGCCTCCCATGGTGGAATAGCCTGGCCAGTGTGTCGCCATGATCTGGTGTGCAATGCCTCCCATGGTGGAATAGCTTGGCCAGTGTGTTAAGTGCAGAATGTGCAATTGATGCTCATGCCTGTCCCATAGCTGCTGGATGAAGGCTGGCCATTAGAGCTTTCAGGTCCCTTTGCCCATAATGTGAGGCGCACATGCAAGGATGAGGAGGTCACTGGAAAGGGTACTCACCCTGACAATGCGTGTGAGGTCATTTAACTTTTTGTGGCATTGGGCACCGCTCCTGGAGACGTCGCTGTTGGCTGACAGCTTGGTGGCGACATGCCTCCAGGCTCTCCTGTAGACGCGGACCGTCACCTTCTTGCCATTGTCCGGGTACAAAACATGGCGCCTCTTCTCCACAGCAGCAATTAGCACACTCAGATCACGCTCTGAGAAGCGCTGTGCACGTTCACGGGCCTTCTCCATGTCGTCAGGCGCTATTTGGGTCCAGCAGCAGTGTTCAGGCCTAGCTGGAGGGCTCCACTATCCAGGGCGTGGCAGCAGACACAGCCGACCCTTCCCCCTTAAGAGCTGGCCGGCGCCAGGGTGTCTGCTGTCAATCACGAGATGGCCGCACCTGCGCTGCGCCCGGCCTCGGCGCTATCGATCACCACCTCCGGCTTAGCGCCCAAAGAGAGGCGTCCAGCAGCAGTTTTAGTGCTCGCCCGAACTCCTAGGGCGAAGCTAATGAATATCGGAGAAGTGGCATCGATTTGGCGGCGGCCGCAAACTTTAGCGGACGCCCCACTTTAGCGTCCCAAAAGTGGCGTCAATGAATTTCTAGGCCCTGGTCATTTATCTCATTGCTGTTTTTGGGACCTTGCTGTGTGCAATTTGGCTGCTGCGTTTCCCACATTACAACAGTGACTCCACTTCAAAAGTACTTCATTGGCTGTAAAGTGCTTTGGGAGGTCATGAAAGGCGCCGTATAAATACAAGTTTTCTTTCTGACATACCCGCTGTGAAAAGCTCTGCTGGCCCCCACGCCTAACGAGTGAAAATTGGCATGAAGTTTTTTTTAATATAGTATTTATTTATTAATGACATTGTCGGCACTGCTGGCTGAAGCTCTATCGGCCCGCACCCCTCGCTCCTGCAGCCCTCACAGAGCAGCCCTCTGCTCGCTCTAACTAACAGCATGAGGCGGTGAGAGGAAAGACAGAAAACAAACAAATAGGAGACTGGTTCAAAACTGCACAAGAAACAATAAGATAAAGCAAAAATGAAGTAAAAGGAGTGGGGGTTGAGGAAGGGTGGGGGTAGCTGCAGCAGAAAGAGGAAGGGAAATGTAGCTGCATGAAATTTTAAGAGCACTGCATTAAAAAATTATAAATACTGCAGCAAAAAAACCCCTGAAGGACTGCGAGACTGAAAATGAACCATGGCAGAGACTGAGGCAGAGAGGCTGGCTGCTTGGGAACAAGAGCTACCCCCCTGCACACTTGATTCATGACTTCTGACAGGAACCCACGCTCGGCAGCTGAACTGTGCTATGGCTCAGCTATAGATCACATCATGCAGGCCATTGCAGTCCTCAACTAAGATAACGAATTCTGGATTAGGTCTGGTGGCTTCCTGCAGTAACAGCCCAGGAAGAGTGTCCTTGTACGATTGTGTTTTGCTCTGCAACGGGTGGGGGCACACATGGAGGCACTGTTGGCGGAGGCCCTTCAGTAAGCTGAGGGAGAGGACGTTGAGGGAATACAGGAGAGTGAGGAAGCGGAAGTGCCCGAACAGTTGCCTGCAGCCACAGCTCTTCGGTGACAACTCACTGAAGAGCTCTTCAGCTGAACAGACCCTGCTCTCATGCGTTAACAGTCATGTGCAACATCTCTCCCAGTCGTTCCACACTCAAATAAACTACATCTGCCCAAAGACCAACGCTGGTATTCATGTCAACTACTATTGGAGGGTCACCAGCTACTACAGGAACACTCTCTGCATGCAAAGATTTCAAAAAGCATTATGATTTCCCTTTGCTTGCAGAAATGCCTACACACTAATTGTCACCCTGGTGTGAGCCCCTAGCGCCTGTCTTGACTGCAGTCTCACCTACTCTAGTGCTTCCATGAGGTGCTCCTCAGCAGTTGTAACATGGGAGGTGTGAGGCTGCAGCTTTCACCGTGTATGAGGCAGCTTTAGAAAATCTTGGGCCCCTGGTGGAAGTCATGATGCCTGCTGCTCCACAGCAGGATTGCCAACCCTCTCCAGGAATTAAAGATTAATCTCTGGGACACTGCTGCGAGCAGCCCGGGAGAAAAATCATAGGGGCATTAAAAACAAAATTGTGTTTCTTTTTTAATTTTCTTCGAACGCTTTTGTTGATAAGTTATAAAAATATCAGACATGGAAAAAGAGGTTGTTTGACCGACAGTCAAGAATCCTTCAATCGGGTAATAAAGTCTATTCGCTTTCCAATTGGCGCAAGGATGGACATGTTGGGCGATCAATGGCAGGAGTGTGCGGGCGGGGCAGTTGGAGGCGGGAGGATATGTGATGACATGGCCAGGAATACGTCCAACCAGGGTTGGCAACCCTACTCCACAGTTGTGCTTCTCTCGCTCTACCCCACGGAAAAAAGCACCTCCCCCTTAAGGTGCTGCGGTGGGCTTTTAAGTAGCAGCCTCACTGCATGATTTTTTTTTCATTCACGGGATGTGGGTGTCTCTGGCACGGCCAGTGTTTATTGCCCATTCCTAATTGCCATTGAGAAGGTGGTGGTGAGCTGCCTCCTTAAACTGCTGCAGTCTGTGTGGTGACCATTGGGTAAGAATGACCTTCCCTAAAGGACATTAGTGAACCAGATGGGTTTTTATGACAAATCTGGTAGTTTCATGTCACCATTACTGATACTAGCTTTTTTTAAATTCTGGATTTTATTTAATTAACGGAATTTAAAATCCCCAGCTGCCATGGTGGGATTTGAGCTTATTGTCTGCGGATCATTAGTCCAGTCCTCTGGATTACTAGTCCAGTAACATAACCACTATGCTACTGTATCCCCGCCTTCTAATCAGTGAGCTGCCTACTTGGAGCTCACTGATTCATGCTGGCAGTTCACCGAACGCATTTTAAACAGAGCCATGAAAATTGCACTGGTACCACACCGACTTCTCCAGGCAGCTGCTGCGTGCACTCCACCCACTGCCCGCCTCGTTAGCGCACCCAGACAAAAATCGCCCCTCCCCCAATATATTATTTGATTTTGGGGGGTGGGGGGGTAGGTGGCGTTTCAGAAATAATCCAGCGCAAGTAAACCATGAAGATTAGTCCGCGTGTCTGATGTAACATATTTTCCTTTCCCTTCAGCAGCAGGCCCACATTAATTGCACACAGCCTGCTTTACATTTTATCCTTTTTTATCTCCACACACAGTGAAAAGCTGCTTAAAGAAGATTGTTACGGGCAGCTTGAAGCACAGGTGGTAGAGTGCTTGCCTTCCAATCAGACAGCTGTAGGTCTGATTGCAGCCTCTTTGCCAGTGCTGGCAATGATGTTCCCTCTCGTTAGTTGGAGAGAGGAGGTGGCGGGGAGGGGGGGGGGGAAGCGCTTAGGTAATGAGGCAAAATTAAACTGTCCAGGGCAGTTGCAAAAGCTGTCCCAATTCCCCTGTGGGAGAAATATCAACTAGAAAATAAAACTGCGGTAAAGATATTGCAAATCACTCATCATTGTTAAAATTCATTGTTTCTTTAGACGCCTGGTTCATAGAATTATTATAGACCTACATTTTTCCCATGCACAGTTATTCCCATGGCTGCTGTGAGCTACATCAGAGCCCTTGGCGATATGCACTAGTAGATCTGCCCCTGATTTGCATATGTGCGCACTTTCAATCTACACTTGATTTTCAGCCCCGAGTTGTATCCTTACGTAATCTAGCAATGCATAATTAAAGACAGAAAGAAATATATTGACGCTCTTTAACAATGGACATTCATTGCAGTGCAGTTGAGAACTAGGGAAGCCCAGACCTGAACTGTGTATTTTTAGAGGTGAGGGACAATCTTCAAAACAAGAAAGATGTAGTGAACAACAGCTGGTGACGCAATGCTTTGCTGTATCAGTGCCCTGCTCGCTGGAGGGTTAAGATGTAGGAAGTTCACACATAGTAAGTTCTAATCTCAACCAGGCTGTTATTATGATGTGCAGAACTGAGATGAGGTATTAATTGAAGATTGGATGCTTCCTTAAAGGAGATCGGGTCAATCGAGGCCAATCTTGAACAGCTCCTAGCACTCAGCTCAAATGTGGCAGCACCCTGAGAACAATTTGCCTTGGTTGGCATCTTACTTCAGGATTATGGTTTAGGGATGTAGGGTTTAAAGGAAAGGGAAATAACGTAAAAATGAGTGGTGTGAATGGAAATAGAATCCCAGCTCTGTGCTGCTGAGACTAACCTTTCCCTTTCCTTCATTTCCAGTTCCTAGGTCATAGCATACTTGTGCCTCAATAAAGAAAGAAAAAAGAAAGACTTGCATTTATATAGCACCTTTCACAACCAGACGTCTCAAAGCGCTTTACAGCCAATGAAGTGCTTTTTGAAGTGTAGTCACTGTTGTAATGTAGGCAACATGGCAGCCAATTTGCGCACAGCAAGCTCCCACAAACAGCAATGTGATAATGACCAAATAATCTGTTTTAATTATGTTGATTAAGGGATAAATATTGGCAAGGACACCGGGGATAACTCCCCTGCTCTTCTTTTAAATAATGCCGTGGGATCTTTTACGCCCACCTGAAAGAGCAGACGGGGCCTCGGTTTAACGTCTCAATGAACCCCACTCAGTGTTTGCTACAAACCTGCCCAATGTCCATATCAATCTCTTCCCCGATTCACCCATCTGATGTCATTTCAAACCCTGGTCCAGCTCTTCCTTTCACTGCTGCATTAGCTGCTCCCACATAGCCTCACTGTACATTGAGAGGGAGAGCGCTGTCCCACTACAATGTGAGTGCCAGCTTAGCTCCAACTCTGTAACAGAGTTTTAGGAATGGATAAGTTTTATGTGCACAAGCCGAAGGATTTCTCTGCTTGAAATGGAACATTTTTCTGTTAATTTTCTATTAGAAACGCTTCGAAACCGCAAGGGGGTCCCTGGAGACGGGGAATGCAGTAGGAGGGGGAGAGTGGGATGGGGAATAGGGAGGAGGTGTAAGGAATTAGCACACGCTAGCGGGGTTGGGGTTATTTGTCTCTGGCCAGTCAGAAGCCTCTGAGCTGCTCCAGGGATCCCCTTGCGGTTTCGAAGTGCTCCCCTATTCCTGAGTTCTGACCGCCGGACATATTCGGTAGCGATGTAGACAGAAAATAACGTGACTCGTGGTTTGGGTGCAAAACAGACCAGTATTTATTGAAAACAAAAGAAAGAAACAACTTAAAATAATCGATATAGCTCTTATGCCTGGTACAACACTTTTGCTTAACGCAATACCCTCAGTGTCCACTAGAGCGCTCCCTGCTCAGTGCAACACTACTTTATTTTAAATACGCGCAGTACACTCAGTGTCCACTAGAGCGCTCCCTGCTCAGTGCAACACTATTTTATTTTAAATCCGGCACCTTTTGCTTAAAAAACCTTTTGCTCACTACAGCACCTTAGCTTAGTGGCTTTTACTTAAAACCAGCACTTTAATACAGCTGTAAAGTGTTCACTGAAGCACTCCTTTTAACAGCACCTTTAATATAGAAACACTTTGCTCACTACAGCACCTTAGCTTAGTGGCTTTTACTTAAAAACAGCACTTTAACTACAGTTACTTAAAAAAACAGCTAACAGCGTTCACCACAGCACTTCTTTGCTTGGTGCAACACTCCTTTTAATACAGTTTTAAATACAGTACTTTGAAACAGCTACTCATTTTTAATACAGTTTTAAATACCGAATTCAGTGTTCACTATAGCACTTCTCTGCTAGGTGCAACACTGTCTTACTTAAATAGGGGAGGAGAAACAGACACAATGAGGGAAGATGGGCTAAAATCACAGTTCTTAACAAAATTCCCTTTAATTCCCACCCCTATATCTATCCTAAGTTGCCTTGTGGAAGGCCAGAAAAATATATGCTCACCACTGGAAATGCCTGCTTCGTGCCCTGCGAACTTAGATCTTCACTGCCCCGAAGTAAAAAAATACCCCAGTGTTTTAAAAGTAAACTGCTGGTGTTCTACTTCCTCAGGCAGGCTCCCACGCTGTAGAGGTACACGGAGGCGAGGCCAGAGAGAGAGAGAGCTTCTGGGAAGCTATCTTTTATACCCCCATTTGGGGCCCACCCAGATCCGGATGTTTCTGGGCTAAAACAAAAGGGATCCAACTGCCCCATTGTCCAGTAATGGGTTTGGATGAATCACCCATACATTTTTAACTGTTCCTTTTCTCAATTTAAATGTCTGTGCTGAGCTTTGAATGAAGCTGCAGTTTAAATGTGTCTTCATTGTGTGTGATGGGCTATTGAACCATTTCCATTCATCCTGATGGGTTTTGAATGGAGCTGTATTACTATGTAAACAGCTTGGGAGGCTATAGTAAACAGAAGCCATTGTTCAATTATTCTTGTGGTCAGGCTGAAACCACAGTCAAGTGGTTGATCCTTTGTGCAAACATCTTGTAGCAGTTTCTGTAAACATCCACAGACACAGAAAGCTGTTTTCCAAGTCCTTTGTCTTCGGCCATGCGGTCTGACGGCCATTTTTGATCCCTGAAATTTTTAAAGGTAGCTCTCCAGGGATTCTTTAATCAAAAAATTAATCTTCGGAGCTGTAAATTATTGCAAAATCTTACAGAGGGGGAAGGGAAGGAGGGGGACAATGGGATGGGGAATAGGGATGATGGGGAAGGGAAGGAGGGGGACAGTGGGATGGGGAATAGGGAGGAGGGGGAAGGGAAGGAGGGGGACAATGGGATGGGGAATAGGGAGGAGGGAGAAGGGTTTAGGGAAGGAGGGGTAGAGGAGAGGGGAAAGAAGGGAGGGGGAAAAGTGCAAGGTACATAAAAGTTACAGAAAACAACAAATGTTTTCTACATACTGAACCTGTGCAGTAAAGCAAAAGAAATCTGAAATAAGAAAAATAACGTTTTTTAAAAAATACGGGGTTGGTCAGAGCTATCCATGTGTCACTTGGCTTTAAAATGTGACATCTTTCTGTAATTCCTTCTAAATGTTTCACTGGATTTTAACTTAGTGTCCTCCCTTTGGCAGATACGGGATTCCTTTCTGAAATGGATCTGTTGACTTCTGTCAGAAGTAGCATTTCACATCAGTACCTTAAGAACCAGATTTAAAATAAATTTCTTATGAACAAAATTTACAAGCGAATCAGCATTCTTCTTTCTTTTAAATATGTGCATGTTGCAAACTGGAGGCATGTGTCTGTACTTGTGTATAGTCCTGCCTCGTTATTACTAAGGAAACTGAACAGGCAGAGAAAGGGACACTTACTTAATGCAGCAATCCCGTGAGACCAGAAAGAATAATTTGTGAAGCTGGTGAGATGGGACCAGATTGCAAAGTGAAGCTGCAGCAGTAAGGGGGAGGGGGGCGGTGTGGGGGGCGACTGATCAGAATTTTGAGCTTGCTGGGAAACAATTGGGATGAGGTGAGAGATAGGTGGGCAGAGAGTCATGCCCGCAATAACAATTTCATTGTATTGAGGGATCATCATAACTGCGGTTAAAGTTTAAAATCTCAGATTATGAGGAGCATGGAGATGTAGAGGTGCCTGAAGATCTGCAATGAAAATGCTACATTCCTGAGCGATCACGTACACAATGCTGCATCATTAAAAGGTGCCTCATTTAGAGCTGAGCCCTGGAGCAGATTTATGGAATAGCAAGCATCAAAGAGAAGCATGTGGGCGGTCCTTTCCCCTCGCTGCCATTTCACCCTCTGCACAACAGCTTTCCCCTCTTCAGTTTTTTTTAAACATCTGATTGATTAAAATGAATGCTTTGGGAAAAAAAAAGAATTCTGTGCATGTATATGCATGCTTCATACGGATGGTTTACAGTGATTCTTGATTTTTATGTAAAATTTGCAGCGCAGAAATAGGCCGTTTAGATCAACTGGTTTATGCCGGTGTTTATGCTTCACATGCAATTCCTCCCACCCTACTTCGTCTAACCCTGTCAGCATATCCTTCTATTCCTTTCTCCCTCATGTACTTATCTAGCTTCCACTTAAATGCATCTATACTATTCGCCTCAACCACTCCCTGTGGTAGCGAGTTCCACATTCTCACCACTCTCTGGGTAAAGAAGTTTCTCCTGAATTCCTTATTGGATTTATTAGTGACTATCTTATATTGATGATCTCTAGTTTTGGTCTCCCCCACAAGTGGAAACGTCTTCTCTACGTCTACCCTCTTAAACCCCTTCATAATTTTAAAGACCTCTATCACATCACCCTTCAGCCTTCTCATTTCTAGAGAAAAGAGCCCCAGCCTGTTCAGTCTTTCTTGATAGTTATAACCGCTCAGTTCTGGTATCATCCTTGTAAATCTTTTTTGCACCTTGGACACACTTGGAGTCACTTTACTATTAGATGTCATATTATAGATTAGGGATAATTTTCCAAGTTTGCAGCCGTGGCAGGATTCCAACAGTCCGACTGCCCCACCCACTGCAATCTAAAAGTAGCGGAAGATCAGTGAACTCAACCTACGAAGAATAATAACAAAGTGCGATGCTATTATCCAGGGCAGTGCGAAGATGTTACTAATCAAAATAATTGTCAATTTGTTTTAGCATAAATGCCTTTATGGTGAAGAGGGATGGGGGGCAGGCACCCTCCATGTCGCTTGTAAAAGGGCCAAAAGTTTTAAAAAATATTTTTCCATTGCCTTCGTCGAGCTGTACAATCCATCGATCTGAGAGCAACAGCAGCAATTAAAATTGCTTGGGCGCCTTTCAGCGCCATAGCAACGCTGGATGCCAGGTGCTAATAGGCATCCTTGGCATCCAGTGTTACAACGGCTCAAGTTGCAGAGGATTTTACCCTGGTTTGCGTCTTCTTGAAATGTGCCCCAAAGACTGGCGGGGGTTTGGCAGGAATTTTTTTTGGCTGCGTTCTCTTCAAGCGTAACAGCTCGTTAACATTTTGTGAAGCAATGAAAGCTGTCCTGCCTCACAGGATAACTTCAAATGAATCCTTGAAGAACTGCAGCAACGTTCACTGTGCTTTTCAGAATTTTTTTTTTGCCGTTCTTGTTCGTTCAGCAGTTTATGAGTTAAGGCACAATTTCTGGTGTGTAAAATAGACCAGCCACCATGTGGAAATGAACAATAATTAAGAGCAGAAATGTTTCAACTGAGCTTGAAATTAACCCTGACCCATCAGACCGAGGCCACAGAATTTTGCCGGGATAATGGTTTTCCCAGAATATATTTCCATGGCGGTGTAAGCTTGCTACATTGTGCTCGCCTATGCCAGAATCTTACATTTACAGATTTGCTCTTATTGTGCAAATGTGGGACGACCAGTGTTATTGCTGCAGTGTCATCTCGTCTGTTGGTCCTTATCTTTAGTGGTATTACAGCTTTCATTTCAGACCTAAGGTATGTATTTTAAATGATAAGAAATTCTGTTGCATTTTTTAATTCAAAATAGCCTTGGGCGTTTTAACACTCAGGTGGTTGAAGTGAGTCCGATGTCCTAACTATGCAGTAGCTGCACTGTGGAGACCGCCCCCTAAATTAAAATCAAATAATCGTGCTTGCATTTTATGTGTGATTCAGTAAAAATGGCGAATTTAAAACTACATCCAAGATGCAGTCCTGCATCCACTGAACAGAAAGCCCCGTCACCTATGAATAATTCACAAGGTTCGTCCTCCAGTCCTGCTCACGTTCCCATTTGCAGTGTCGAGTGTAGAATGAGGCTCCAGATCTGCAAAGTAATGAGTAGAAAAGTGACAACAGAGATCTTGGGGTGTGACAGGGAGATGCACGTTACTGCAGTGAAACCTATCTATAATGACCACCTTAGGGACTAATTTCAGTTCATCTTCAGAGTCAGGTAGTCCAATAAAGTTCAAATTTGATTAATTGATGCATATGATTGTTAACTGGTCAGTATATATAGGTGTTCTTTCTTTGCAGCTAGTATTTAAAACAACCATGTGTTCCTTTTAGTTCACGTAATCTAATCTTTTCTATCCTAAAACAGAAAGAATGACTTTCACAACTTCAGAACATCCCAAACACGTCACACCCAATGAAGTACTTTTGAAATGTCATCACTGTTGTAATGTAGGAAATACGGCAGCCAATTTGCGCACAGCAAGCTCCCACAAACAGCAATGTGATAATTGCCAGATAATCTGTTTTAACAATGTTGATTGAGGGATAAATATTTGGCAGCCTAGATTTTTTTATGCTCAAGTCTCCTGGAGTGGGATTATGAACTCACTTCCTTCTGACTCAGAGGCAAGAGTGCTACCCACTGAGCCACAGCTATTCAACATTTGCAGCCTGATATTCTGTTTCTTAGTATAGAGACAGTGCCATCTAGCATTTGAAACATTTTAGTACAGTGGAAATGTTACAAAATAGAATGCTGTTGTCCTGATTAATATTCAGTTTGCTTCTAATAATTCAAAGTGATTTTTGCACTAAAAATATCGAATTAACTGGTAATTCAAATTAACCTACTTTGATTAATAAGGGTATACTGTATTTATATTATTTTAAGTTCACGTAATACCTATATAAACAATGAAGCACGTAAACATTACAGTATTTGGAGTAGAACTAAGATCGCATCATGTCATTTAAAATCATTAGTGTCATTTATTTGGTATCATAGGAACAGGAGTAGGCCATTCAGCCCCTTGAACCCATTCTGCTATTCTATTAGATCAAGGCTGACCTATATCTCAACTCCATTTACCTGCCTTTGCACCATATCTCTTTATACTGAGAACAACAAATCGGAATATTTTATTAATGGTGAGACATTAGGAATTGTGGAGGAGCAAAAGGATTCAGGTGTCCATGTATACAAATCACTAAAAGGTACAAAAAGTAATCAAAAAGGCTAATAAGATGTTGGCCTTTATCTCAAGGGGTTTTCAAAAGTGAGGAAGTGATGCTTCAGTTGAACAGAACCTTGGTCAGACTCCATCTGGAGCGCTGTGTTCAGTTTTGGGCATCAATCCTCAGGAAAGATATATTGGCCATGGAAGGGGTACTGCGCAGATTCGCTACAATGGTATCAGGGTTAAATTATGAAGACAGGTTGCATAACCTTGGCTTGCAATACCTTGAGTTTAGAAGATTGAGGTGTGATCTAACCAAGGTATTTAAAATGATTAAGGGATTCGATAGGGTGGATACAGAAACGATTTCCTGTAGTGGAGAATCCAGAACAAGGGAGGACAATCTTAAAGTTAGAGCATGGCCATTTCGGAGTGAAATCAGGAAGCACTTCCTCAAACAAAGGATAGTGGAAATCTGGAATTTGCTCCCGCAAAAGTCTGTGGATGCTGGGTCAATTGACATTTTCGAGACTGAGATTGCTAGATTTTAGTTAGGTAAGAGTGTCAAGGGATATGGAACAAAGTTGGGTAAATGGAGTTGAGGTACAGATCAGCCTTGATCTAATTGAATGGCAGAACAGGCTCGAGCAGCTGAATGGCCTACTGCTGTTCCTATTTTGTCTTCCTCCACTGTGAAAATGGATATCAACGTACTCATTTATCAAGTCTGCTATTTCCTTATTGTCCATTATGGTCTCACCTCCATCTGTCTTTAATAGGCTTGCATTCCCACTTACCATTCCCTTTCTCTTAATATAAAGCTTCTGCTGCTAGCTTGGATATCCCTTGCAGGTTTTGATTCATATTCCCTTTTTGCACCTCTTATTACTTTCTTTCGTATTGCTTTGCTGCTTCTTATAGCTCTCCCAGTCTATTGGAATTCCACTTTTCCTTCCACTTGTGTGAGCCTTTCCTTTTAGCTTGATACAGTACTGTCTCTTGCCTCATTTGTTGACCAAGATTACTTAACTACACGAGTAGAGCTTTTGCCTTTTAGGGATATCACACGTATGCTTTAGCTATGCAATATGTACCCCAATCTTCTATGTATTACAGATATGTAATGAATTGGGTTTGAGTCTCGTTTTCTGGCCTCAACGTTATATGACAAGCCATTTTGATTAGAGTGCAGTTTTGCTGTTGTTGCAGTGTGACTGGGGACCGTAGGGCTTCGCAGTCCAACTCTTGTGGAGTACAACGAATTCTTTCAATTGCTAAGTTCAAGATGAAATACTGTACATAGTTGGATAAAATAAAAAAATAATGACCCTCAGAAAGCAAGCTTGCGGTCAGCACAGCAGATCACCTGCTCCATGCTGGAATCAAATGAGAATGTACACAGTTGGCCTGTTTCAGCAATTTTCACTCTACGTGCTCAATTAGACAAGACAATTCACATTAAGTAACCAGTGCAATGCATGAACCCAGGATTATATCCATCCATTTTCCCCACAGGCCATGGTATGGGGTAACTGGCCACAGAAAGCGAGAGAAGCAAAACCCTGGATTGTCTCCTGATTGAAGTAGAAGGAGAAAGCTAGAGGGGAGAAATGAAAAAGTTAAAACTAAAGGAAGAAATCATTCAACACACACCTGAGTTACAGTAATTGGTTTGCACTGCAAATTAACAATCAAACTCTGTCAGACTGTCCCTTCAATGTTGGGTCAATGTTTTCCAAAATGTTAGCCACTAACCACAGGTGGCTAATTGGAAAGCCAGATGTGGCTAATTGCATTTTTAAAAAGAATTTATGGCCTCTGCATCAGCAGTGGTTTCCGGCAGAGAATTCCAGATTCTAACCATCCTCTGTGAAGAAATTTCTTCGAACCTCCCCTTTAATTCTTTTAGCAATTATCTTAAATCAGTCATCGACCAGTGAAAACAATCTATCACTATTTACTTTATCATAATCTTGAAGACCTTTATCAGATCACCCTTTAGCCTTCTCAGCTCTAATGAAAAATACCCTAACTTCTCAAGACGTTCTTCACAACTGTAACCCTTCATCCCAGGCAACTTCCCAGTGAATCTACATTTCACCTTTTCCATTGCTTTTATAATCCTTTCTACAACAACATTCGAAGAATTATATACAATGAGACCAAATTAATGTTTTGTAAAAGTTCTATGGGGTAATATTTCTGTGGGTTCTCCTGATCTTCCACCGTAACCTCGGAGGAAGATCAGCGAAAGCCCCAGAGAAGTGGGTAAAATGACCATTTTCTTTGGGGTCTCAGCTGACCTTCCATTAAGTTCACGGCAGGAGATCGAGAGAACCCCCTTGGAAATTTTACCCCACTATTACCTCCTTGCTTTTGATACAAAATCCAATATTCTGTTTGCCTTCCTTATGGCTTTATCTACCTTCATTGCCATCTTTAATGTACTCCTCTACTCCACTTACAAGCTTACCCTCTTGTGTTCCCTTTCCCTAGTCCTACTTGCATAATTACATTTTTCTACTTTGAGCTGTATCTGCCCATTCTGCCTTCCAGTCTAAGTCCTCCTGCAATCGTTGTCACAATTTGACATGCCACTTAACTTAGTGCCATCAGGAAATTTAAATGTTGTTCTGTCAATTCCAAAGTCCAGATCATTTACCTAAATAAGGGTGGCCCAACACCGATCCCCATGGAACACCAGCAACCAGGTACGCTCCAGATTGTACCTCATGGGTGCTGTGGATAGAACCGATTGGGGGTGAGCAGCTTCCCTCCCTGAAGGATATTATTTGGGTTTTTTCAACAATCCAGTAGCTTTCATGGTGATTTTTTGTTTTCTGGTGCCAGCCCACAGATTTATTGAATTCAATTTCACAAACTTGCCATGGTGGGATTTGAATTCATGACCTCTGGGTTGCTCGTCAAATACCCTAGAGGATACCTCTCAGTAACGGACAGTTCCCTGTATCACCAGCAGTTCTTTTTCCCACAATGAAATTAGCACAACAGTGTGAAAACAGAAACAATTCACACCTGCAACAAGATCAATTCCTCCTTAGTGGATTTCCTAACAGAATGATGTGAAGTAAATTGCTTCATAGGCCAAAATGCTTAATTTTATGTACCTATACACTTATCTGACCAAAAGTATTGCGTGAAATCAACACTGAAATCAAACAAAAATAAGCAACACATTTTGTGTGGCAATATAATGGATGATGTAAAATGGGTTGGCACAATACGATGTAGAATTAAACCAATTTGCCACCTTATATTTACCTCCGAACAAATTGCACAAGCAGCATGAAGGTAGATTTCTGCTGGGATGCTGTTTTCTTTTGCTTATATAATAATATTCCATAGCCGGATATTGCTTTTTTTTTAAATGAAATAGGTTCAATTCAATAAGATTTTTTTCACAAAATGAAAAACAAATTTTCAGTAATTAAGAGACAAAAACAACATTGGGAAACAGTTTCACAACCAGAACTGAGAGTCGTTCAAGGAGTAGTGAAAGGGTTAATGCTGTGCTGTAAGGTAAAGTGAGCCAAGCTTGTGATCACAAAAAGAAATGTATGCAATTTCTTGTGTGGATAATTGTACAAATTGTGTAGGATTTTTGGCATTGTTGCTAGGTCAGAATTTGGGAATGAGCGTTCTAGATTGCACTGCTAATTTACTGGATCTCTGGTATTTTTTAAACCGCCGTGTTTTCTCCCTTACTTCAAAGCTATGATATCAACTAAAAAGAATAGGCTCACATACCTTGGCAAGATGTAGTCTTGAGGTATTGGGAGCACCTTGCCCATGAGGCATAAATTCTAGACAGGGGGAGGAATTACACTGCATAGCAGCAACTGCACCAGAATGCTTAACAAGGAACAGCTACATGACTGCATCCATTCAATTCACAGGCAGTGAAAGCTTTCAAACTACATTCCTATAATAAGAATACACAAATATTTGTGTTTTTAAAAATAGATTTTGTAGCTCTTAATCATTTAACAGCACTGCACACCATGGTTTCTAGGTATTAGTAACACTATATAAAAAAAGCTGGAAGATTTCTTTTGATTGCTATTTCTAGCTAAATTATTAACACATACTTTTTGGATGCTGTTTTAATTTGACTAGAAATGATCATTATAAATAAACATTCTTGCTATGTTTGTGATATCGCTAACACATGCCAGAGATCAGAGGAGATATCTAGTCTCCTGTACTGTTACTGAAGTGTGCTAACGGCACCATTCTACTATTACCATTATATTTTCTATTATATCTTGACTCCATTAGAGTGGCGTGGCTCTGGTCTGCTCATTAGGATTACAACCATGAAGAGGGATTGTTGAATTGAACACTATAACCAATATACTTAAGGAACCAATTGCTTTAATTCAATCAACCCCAGGCTTGTGTTAATCTCAGTGCCTCCACCCACGCCAGTTTAAACAAGCAGCACCCAAAAAAATTGAAATTCTAGTCACTTATTTCAGGACTGGAAGTTAGGACTCAAAAAGACACCATGGCTTTAGCTGAGCGGGTTTTCCCATCTGAGGTTTAAAATCCCAGAACAGACAGGAATTGGCTGGGAACAAGAGGTCAAACCAATGTACCATGCATGACTGTTGGATCTTCCAATAGTGAGCACCTACCCGTGCAGGATTCTGCCCCATTCATGCACAAAGGCAGGACTTTGAAGCTCTAATACAGCAATTTAAAGGATTGCAGCACTGAAGTACATGATCCTTTTTTTCTACCCTCCCCCCCCCCCCACCCATAATACACTCATTGAATAAATATGGCTTTGGGTGTAAATATGAATTTGTAACTGGAAGATCATACAGTTTGATAAAGAGCACACAACCTACATTAAGGTGACAAACCCCCAAATTGCAAGACCAGTGAACTAGGGTACCCTGTCCTGTAATGATATGGAGTGTTCAGCACCTTTCATTTCCTTTAAATCGCTTGTTTACATTTTGCATTGAAAAGCAAATCTTTTTAGGTCTGAAATTTGTAAGAGGGTGAGATATTATTACAAAGGAACCTCAGTAGGTTGCAAAAGCGGTGGTGAGCAATCTGCAGCAACGTGCTATTTAAGATTTTTCCACATGACATTAATAAAATATACAATTATGAAATGAGAGAACCATGATGAAATTTAACTTGGTACATCCTTTGAATTAAACTACCATTTCACATGAACCAAAATGGGGTTAAGGATTCACACTAGTTGGCATCAATAGATGATTCCTAAAAGTGAACAGGCATGTTTGCAGATGGTACTTTTGAGGTGCGGATGCATGCAGTAAGCCAAAGATGGGTGGCATGGTTGCATGCAAGCAGAGAAAAAAAAGTCATCCAAAACACCTGTCAGGACAGGCGAGGTGGTTTCTTTCTGCAACACCCGGAGGAACTAGCTGCAAATGTGGCAAAAATTGCAGCCATGATATGCTGCTGTTGCTATTCAACGGGAAAGGAGATGAAAAATCTGGCCCTGCAGAACAACGCATGAGTCACTTGTCTGATACAACTGTAGACAGCAAATTGGCTCACACTCAAAATGATCCTCATGCTAGCCTGCAAGGAGGCAGAGACCCAACAGTTGATAAAGGATGTGAGCTCGGTTGGCACTAACGGTGCTGTCCCTGTGGGAGAGTTTGGTTACAGACGTTCTTACAACAGACGTCACAGCCTTTGTGCTGACTCAACATCTCAGAGGCAGTTCCCTTGGTTATTGCCAGGACCTGCGGATATGGTTGATGGTATAAAGGTAGGTGCGGGCAGGCACTGTCGCATGCCTTCTTTGATCTTTTTCACTTTCAAGCAATAAAGCCTGTGGCAGAAGTGCATTGAAAGGAAACCCCGAATATAAAGAAAAATTGCCGTTGTAAAAATACCCACATTTATATTCATTGTGCCTTTGTAATGATACACGATATTTGCGAGAGTAAGAGTTATTTACACAGGTGGGAAACAGGAACCAGGAAATATTACAGTGAGCATTTGGAACAGGAGTTTGTGGACTTCATGAGGCAACAATTTTTGGTTTCCACTTCCAAGATTGTCCCAACCAATCAGAATTTTAGGGCTCTGGAAACTGAACGTGGTGAGTCTCTTCGAAAATTGATTTTCCAATACAACTTGGTGAATATTTCCTTTCGTGTAAGAGATCAAGGGAATTGGCTTTATGTCAAAAGTACATTCTCCTCAGTATTGCTCCCTTCTAAATAAAATTACAATGGTAACTGAGTTCATTTACATGCAACTAGAAACACAGTAAGATTGCATTGATTCATAATAACCAGACACTGCCAAAAAGAAAGAATGGAAGGATATCCTGCAGCTCTGTGCCTTCGTGTAGCATGCTTTGATTTGACATTCTTCCATGATTCTTATTTATGCTTCACTGAATCTGGAAATGAACAGAGAAAGGACTATTCCTACGATTTTGTTTTCTTTAGAAGTTTCAGTTTTAGTTGAGGTGCACTGACTGTTACTTTATCAAAAATGGCTCTGATGTAGCCATTTGTTAATCCATGGTGCTCTATTATTTCCAGCTCGTTGTAAAACTTTTGTCAATTATGTTTATTTCTAAGGACATCTGCAGCCAAACTCCACCATAGGGACAGGACTGCCAGTACCAGTCAAGGTCATATTCTCTGTAAATTGTTATGCCTTCACCTCCTTGCAGGCTAGGATAGGGATCATCTGCAGTATTGGCAAATTTGGCATACAGAGTCCTCCCATGGCCCTGGCGAACATTCTTCCCTCACCATGAAAAACTGACTATCTGGTCATTCATTCACTTGCTGTTTGTGGCACCTTGCTGTATGCAACTTGGCTGCTCCTTTTGCCAACATAACAAGTGACTACACTTCAAAAGAAATTCATTAGCTGTGAAACACTTTGGGATGTTCTGAGGCTGTGAAAGGAGCTATATGGACATTCATTCTTTATTTTAGTTCTCAATTTTTTGAAATTATTTTAGTGTTTTACTTCTCCAGGGCTATGTCAATGTCACTCTTAAGCTGGTAGCAAGGAGATACATAAGGTCAAGGGTGATTTATTCACTGAATTTTGTCACCTCCATGTTGTTGGAAGCTCCTGTTCTTGATGACATGTTTGTGGAAAATTGCAGATGTGCACCCATGTTCCACCTCTCTGCCGCAGTGATCCAGATCTCTGAACATCTTGGAGTATTGTGCCGTCTGGATCAAAGTTTAACCACTTTATGTACCTAGGCCTAGAAATTCGGTGGGCTGCGCCACCAGTTAGCGCCTAAAGAGGGCACTCAGTGGCTTTAGCGCCACTGGCTACGCCTCCCGCGATATTTAGCTGGGGCGCTAATGGCGGCGTTAGCCTGTTGCGCTGCGCCGCCCCCGATGACGTCATCAGCGTGCGCAGCGCCCCGCTACCGCCCCGATCTCGATATTTGGCAGCGACCGCCTCTGTAGCGCCGTTCACAAATGGCGCCCGGTTCACGGGGCCTACCTGTGGCGGCAGTGGTGCAAATTAAGGTGGAGGTGCTATGCGGCCATTTTTTCCGGTGGCCACCTGCCAGCACCTCCGTCCCCGGCCTCCTGATTGCCCCCCGCGGCATTGCCGGCTGTTTTCTGAGAGCCCAGCACTTCTCCTCAGTGCCGGGCTCTTCTGCTGGCACTCGCGATCTCTGATCGCGCTGTTGCAGGCCCCTCCCCCTTAAGAATGGGAGGAAGGCCTGCAGTACCGCAGCGCGCCATGCCGCAGCGTATGGCGCTGCGGCACGTTGCGCTGCGATATTCAGTTTCAGCGCTCTAAGAGGGACGCGGAGCGCCTCGAGCCTCGCCCCGTGTCCCTCTTGGGACGCTCAAGCTGAATTTCCGGCGTTCGCAACTGCTCGGAATGCTGCGCTAAATCCGGCACCCAGGCGAGCTTGGCGCCCCATTTGCGGCTCCACCCAATTTCTCCCCCCTAGTTCCTTACTGTGAGATTTTAACACTGAACTGTAAGTACTGACCTGTGTTGGGTTTTTTCTTTCTTGGTTCTTTAATTGCTTTCTTTCCCCCTATTCTCTCCTCTTCCCTCCTGAAGATTCTGACTCTTGTTCAGTTCCGCGGTGCTGGGAGCCCGCTACCCAAAGTAGCCATTCTTCGTGTAAGAGCTTAGGCAGTGACTGTCGACAGGTTATTTCACATCCAAGGCAGATCCTGTTTTCATCTGACTTCCACACTCTCTGGCCCAAAAGTTGTTGAGGTTAATCCCAGTGGCTCAACCATTCCCCAACTCAGCTGAGCTAACTCAGCACAAAACGGGAGGAACCTTGGAAGCTTCTATTCGGTATGGTTTTGCGCTACACTAGGCAGTGCATTTTTATCCATTCGGCAATGAGGGGAGTTTTCTAACGGTTAGTTGGCTTGTACCGGCAGGTTGTCTGATTATGATCAATTTAGAAAAGCTAGTCACTCCCATTTTTGTGACTGTATCTATACATGCAACATTTGAAAGCATAGACACCTTTATGGGGTGGAATTTACAAGGAGGCTCTCCTGATCATCCACCGTAACTTTTGCGGATGTTCAACGGAAACCTCGGAAATAGGGCGTGAATGCTATTTATGCCGTTTCCCCGGGGCATTCGTGAATATTTCGCCAAAGTTACGGCAGATGATTGGGAGAACCCACACAGAAATTCATAGGGGCAGGAGGAGGCCATTCAACCCCTCAAGCCTGTTCTGCCATTCAATTAGATCATGGCTGATCTGTACCTTAACTCCATTTACCCGCCTTTGATCCATATCCCTTGACATCCTTACCTAATACAAATCTGTCGATCTCAGTCTTGAAAATTTTAATTGACCCAGCATCCTTTTGGGGGAGAGGATTGCAGATTTCTACCACTCTTTGTATGAAAAATTGTTTCCTGATTTCACTCCTGAAAGGCCTAGCTCTAATTTTTAAGGTCATGCCCTAGAACTCGTTCCTCCACCAGAGGTAATAGCTTCTCTATCGAATCCTGTGGGAGGAAACCGGAGCACCCGGAGGAAACCCACGCAAACACGGGGAGAATGTACAAACTCCACACAGACAGTCACCCGAGGCCGGATTCGAACCCGGGTCCCTGGCGCTGTGAGGCAACAGTGCTAACCACTATGCCACCGTGCTGCCCCTTTCACAATGTGCCGTGTGTTCCCCATTTCTATAGAGTTAAGTTTATAGATGTGTGCATGCTTGTAGTTGCTTTAATCTGTGCATATGACATGTATTTTATAATGCTGCAAACTGTTCAATAAAGGCATCCATTTCGTGCTATTCGACCTGGTCTATTGAGTTTTTCTGCACTACAGCTCCCTGCACCTAAGTCCAAGGTCTAGAACCGTAGGGGCGAGTGGGTCGAACCACTCACGGGTAATTATTGCAAGAAGCCCTGGCAGGAGACCAGAGCAAGCAAGAGAAACCCCCTACAGAAATGGCGACCGCGGCAGGACCTTGGCAGCAGGAATGTAGTGTTTTAGATCAAGGTCTGAATAAACAAAATGTGATGGATGAGAGAATAGCGGATTATGTTTTTGGGAAGGTAAACCTTACAAAACAGTGGATATCCGACCTATTAAGAGATAGGCGCCCACTAGACGCAGCCATCAAGTGGACAGAAAGCAAAGAGCACAAAAGATCTGTAGAAAAAGCGGTCTGGCTGATGTGCTACAAGAAGCAAGTCCAGCTTTTGGACCAAGTTGTTGTAGCACAGATGGCCCAGATCAAAGGGTTACTAGCAGAAGCAGAGGAGGAGGAAGGGGAGGTGTTCATCCACAAGGTGAAGGCTCATTCCACCACAGAACCCCGCAGTCAGGGTAACCAGCAGGCGGATGCGCTAGCCAGGGAGGGTGCCCGCATTTTCTGGGACCCCTATGGACCCGGACCCGTGGCAGTGATCCGAGGCAGGGAGGGGACTCCAGGGAACACAGGGGTGACACCGCCCCTAGACCTAAAGACCGTCCAAACCCTGGATCCCGCCCTGAAAACAGTCCTCAATGCTATTGCTGAGGGCAAGCAGGTAGAGGGTCCGTACAGTACGACAGCCCTCTCCGTCAAGGAAAGCATGTTGTTCCAGGAGAAACAGTGGGTTGTGCCGCAGCAGCACCGGAGGGAATTCCTTCAACTGGCCCATGAGGGTCCAGGGGCAGGACACCCCGGGCCTGAGGTTACCTGGCAACGGGTAGAGCAGGCGGGATGGTGGCCGGGACTTCGAGACGATGTCTGCGAGTTCTGTGCAAACTGTCTTGTGTGCGCTGCAAACAACCCAGACCCCCAGAAAAGGAAGGTGCCCATGGGGCACATCAGGAGGGTAGAGGGACCATGGCAGTCGATACAGGTCGACTAAATAGGGCCCCTGCCCACCGCCCAGGGAGGCTATAAGTACTGCCTTATCTTGGTGGATGTGTTTACCAAGTGGGTAGAAGCCTTCCCGTGTAGAACAGCTACGGCGCTGGGTACTGCCAAGATCTTGGTCCGGGAAGTGTTCTCACGGTGGGGGCTCCCCCGGTTTGTTGAGTCCGACCGAGGGAGTCATTTCACCGGCCAAGTGATGCAGAACACCCTCATGCTCTTGGGCATTGAAGGGAAGTGGCACGTAGCGCACAATCCCCAGTCATCCGGAATTGTTGAACGCATGAACTGGACCCTCAAGGAAAAGCTGAGGAAAGAGGCAATGGGCTCGCCCCAGAAGTGGGCGGAGATCCTGCCTCTAGTCCTCATGGGGATCCGGGCCAGCCAGTCCAAAAGTACGGGGCACTCCCCGCACGAGTTAATGACTGGGAGGATCATGCGAACACCCACCCATGTACTAGCCCCGGTGCTCACTGAGGGCCAGCTCCAAGAGGTGAATCGGGACAAGTTCGTCCAAACCCTTTTGGAGCGCCTGAAACAGGTTTATGAGCAAGCGGCTGGGAACATGGGGAGACAGCATCAGGGCAATCGACTGTTGCTGGAACCCCGTAAGAAGCAAGAGTGGGAAGTCGGAGACCAGGTCATGGTTAGGAACTATGCCCGAGTAGGGAGTCTAGAACCACTGTACATGGGGCCCTACAGCATTGTAGACAAGGCCAGCCCCATGGTGTACGCAGTGAAGGTGCCCCGACGTACTAAATGGTTTCACATTAACCAGTGTAAACTGTTTAAGTCGGGTGCACAAGGGCCAACAACAGGGGCCAGGTCTGAGGACAGAGATCCTCAGCCTGAGACAGGGTCACAGACCACACAGGCTGGAACTGTAGCCTGCGTGAGGGGAGGAGTCATCCCATCGGAGTGGGAGGTCTCCCCGTTAGTTTGGGATTCGGACGAGGGAGAGCCCGAACAGCTCGACCCCACCCCTGACCCGATCACGGAGGAGGAGGAGTCGGAGGACGAAGGTCCCGCCCCCGACTCGAGCATAGGGGAGGTAGGGATTGGGGGCGGAGACTCACCACCTGTGGGGACAGGTGGGGTGGAGTCGGATGCCATGGATCCCAGCCCCAGGGGGGCGGAGCCTGAGGGAAGGGAGCCGGAGCCGGCAGCTGTGGTGGGACCACAGGCTGCGACGGTGGAGGTCCCAATCCCCGGTCCGTTAGCCCTGGGAGCCTCGCCCAAGGTGCCCCCTCGCAGGTTGGCTCGGACGCCTCAGCCCAGAAAGTCTTGGCCAGATCCTCCTTACTTCCCCCAACATCGATCCAGGGTAGCCCAGGAAAGACACGATTCCCGTTCAGCAGCGACAGGCTGCGGGGGATCAAAGCCGAAGGTCAGTGCAGTCCCGCCACAGGGAGCGGCACGCTGCAGCCCTCACAGGAATTAGGTAGGCCGCCCGAAGGAGGGCGGCGCTGTACATAAGTTTAGGTATGTTAAGTTTAGGAAAGAATAAGTTAAGTTAAGTAATTTTAATGTTAGTTTAAGGCATGTAAAGTTTAAGATGATGGGGATGTTTTAAAAGGTAGTTTTCGAAGTCTGCCCAGTATGTGTGTTTGTTTGGAAGCGGGGTCAAGGGACCCGAGCGTCCGTTTAATTAGGCCAGCGCCTATTGGGAGCCTGGCTACATCATCTTATCGGTTACAGAAACCAGGAATACAATGGAGAGGATTCTCGTGGTGCTCGCGGCGATCGGGTGCGGGCTGGCCTATCGAGGCCGCACCAAGGACGTCGTCGTGTTCGGATGCTCCGGGGACACAGCCCCCATCGCGACGGATGGGACGGGGAAGCGAGAGGTCGAGGAAACCGCCACCTACTTCCACCAAGAGAGATGGCCAGGATGGCTGGGGTCGAATTCTACAGAATACTCCAGCAAATCCGGGTTTGCCTACCAAGAGACTTCGTTACTGTGCCCTCGGGTGAGGATCATTGCACCCTGAGTCAGCGTTACCGTGGGAAAGAGGATCTGTTTGGTGTGTAATGGGAACGTACCGCTAAGTAGATGGTGGTGGCTTCGAAAGCTGGGAAAGAATATGAAGAACTCTACAATCGAGTGGGAGCGACTGGGTAACAATACCCATCGGACAATTACGGGGACTCACGGACAATTACATGTGTGTTGGGACAAGTGGTGGGAGCCAGATGAAGGGATATATGTCTGCATGTGGGGTTCGAAGTACGTTTGCCCCAAAGGCATATCCATCTTTTTCCAGAGGCAGTGGCAGGATGCCGGGAAAGGGATGAGGTGGGACGTCAGCACCCAGGCATGCGGAGTCCCATTCTCCCCGATTCCGGTAAACGCCACTGAACTCATCACCCGCCCACGCAAGCCCCTGCCCACGATTCCGGTAGCACTAGCCCAGAAGGAAGGGTGCCCCACCACCACAAAGGGACCCGGGAACGGTTTTAGTATTGGTATCCACCGGTCAGATGCTGTACCAAGGGGTACACTACGCGGTGGCCTCAGTGATTTTAAACCTCACTGAGGTACGATTGCCGGAGTGGTGTCCCAAGGAAACGGAGCAATTGTACCAGGTCCTGTTAACCAGGATGTTCAGACAATTTTATGAGTTTGACTTTGCCGACATCGACAAAGCCGAATTGTACACCACACCACAGGAAGTTTTGGATCGGGTAGGGAGGCAAAGAAGGGGTACTGTAAATGACATCTTCACTGCTTTAAGTACCGGGACGTCTGTTGTCAACGCTCTAGACAATGTGGAGCTGCAGACACAGATTAATGGTCTAAAGGCCCAGTTAAGGAACATACTGACAAACGAAAATAAGGTAGTGGGTTCTGAGCTACATGAGGACCAGGCCATGACACTACACTTAAAAGAAATAATCGCTGAGCTGGAGAAACATGCTAGAACAGTAAATGCACTCATTAGGGAGGATCGGAATGCGTCCGATCAGGCTGCACAGAACGAGGCTTGTGTGCTATACGGGGCGTGGTTACTGGGCGAGGGCCGCAGTAATCTGGAGGATTCAAAACAAGGTTTGGTCCCGTCCTGGATCAGCAATAAGCACTTGCAAGCGCTCCACCCTTTTGAGAACGCATTAAGTCCGTGCCAGCTCAGACTAGCTGCAGAGGCGTACCCAGTCCCAGTGGACTGCGGATGCTCGAATCACACTATCATGGGAATAGTGTTGAGGATGCCGGTGTTGGGTCCCACAGCAAAACCCGCCCCGGTATACAGGGTGGAGAACATTGGAGTCATTCAGGGGGGTGCGCACATTCATTACGCAGTGGTCCCGCCTTATGTCATCAGATGGGAGCGTATGATGACAGGCACCGACCTCTCGGGGTGTCGAAGCCGGGGAGCACACATCATCCTGTGTCCCCAGCACTTGAATGCCTTTTTAAAACCACAGTGCGGGTTCAGAGCCGCTAGCGTGAAGCCGGTAAATTGCACCATGGAGGCAATGGCAAAAGACCATGTGCCCCCGCAGGTGGCATATATCGGAGGTGGAACATACTGTGTTACCATTGCAGCGCCTCACTACCACCACGGACAGCACGGGTGGTGTCCGGTCAGTGACAGCAGTTTCTTTTTCAAACCCAGGGCTGAAGTTCAAGTGGCACAACAGCGAATTGTCCCCATTCCTGTACCTTCCACCATTCACCTCACTGTAAAAGAGAATTTCACGGATTTGCAGCGATTTGTTGCGCATTTTGGTTATGTCATTCCCCCTCTCCCCGAACACCTCACCAAGATTTTAAAAGCCGTAATAGTCTCACAGAAGCATTTTTACACACTAGAGCAGAAGACATTGGAGACAGGGAAAGACATATTAGACATAGTCACCCCACTATGGTGGGACCTGTTCACTAATATAGAGGTCCCGCCCTGGTTTAGAATAGCATCCCACATCCTAGTAGTGTGTCAGGTTTTGATTGTAATATATTTACTGTTCGTGCATTGCAAGAGAGGCAAACGCCTCCAGAGGCACGAGAACACAGGAGAATGGAGAGAACGCTATGTACGAGTGGGTGAAGAGACCCCCGCTTAAGCTGCTATGTATTGAAGGATAAAGCGTCCCTCCACTCTTGGTTTTGGTTACTATATGATTTACTGTTGTGTTATAGCCGTTGATCGGTTTTCTATTTTTGATTAACAAAATGTGTATGCAGGTGGTGTAAGGGGTATCGGCCCCTTCACATCTGAAAGACGAATGTGTTATAATTTGAGGTAGTACTGCCTATGGTTGTCCAACTGTACACAATGTAATTTTCTGAAATGGGAACTGCATGTGTTGTGGGGGTCATAGATAGTTAATTACCAGGAATGTTTGGATGTGGGGAATCAGGGAAAATTTGCTCACCAAGGGTTATTGATACTTTAAGCAAGCTATCAGTATCACAGGAGGGACTGTAAGATTCGCGAAATTTTCATTAAATAATCACGTAGGAAAATAGGGTTAATAAAACAGCTTTATTGACCAAAAGAAGCTTTTACAGAGAAACCTTTGATAAAAAGGGCATACAAAATGGCCGCCAGACCTTGTGACCAGCTTCTGGGACCATTTGAATTTCTGTTACTGCAAACCAGACAGGATTGAGGACATTAAAAGCCCGCAAAAACCAGTTTCGGGAAGCTGAAACTCATGGAACTGAGCATACATATTGATTAGATTATAAGTACAGGACAGATTTGGGTGGCAGGATGAGACCCATCAAGAAATGGGCAGACAATTGAACGAACGCTTTAACCCATTACACTGTACAAAGAGAAGCCGTTTAACGGCCATCCTGGGCAATCTCCAGGCCGATCAATATACAAACCAAGTTACGGTAACAAAGCAAAGACATTATCGGCCCAGGAAGGCCAGTTAAGCTATCACTGACTCCCGTTATGAAGACAAAACACCCCTGCAGAGAGTTCTGCCCGTCAAAATTATTACAAAGACAGGACTATGATTTGGCGGGAGATAAGAATGTTCCAAAAAGTATAACTGTGGATTGAGTAAAGTCCATCGGGGCTTCGGTTCGGAACGTGTTCGGTTCGTGGTTCGGTAAACGGTGTCCAGCGGGGTGTTCAGCCGTGTGTTCCGCAACTTTGGGAGGCTCGGCCCGACAAGGCCCGGCCACGACGAGAAGACGACGAGAAGAATTCGGCTTGGAAGCCAGCTCGGCCAGGCAAGGCCCGGCCACGACGGGAAGACGACGAGGGAGGCCCGGGTACTTTTGTCGGGAGATCATCGACGACCCAGGCCGGAGAAGAAGACACTCAGGGCTCGGGTACTCCAGTTCTTCAACATCACATCGGTAACGGATCCATCCATGGCGAACGCTCACCAAGGCTGTATCGGCTGCCTCCATCGCAGGAGAACCAAGAGGAAAACAAGCTGCGCCAGAAGCTTCCAAACCCACGTGACGACGGAAAGCTGTGTCGAAAGGCTGCAAAGCCTTTTTCGCAATTCTTAAAGTGGTGAGCATAATCCCGAGTCCCTCAAATCGAAACTTAGTTAGGTTTAGGGGAGGGGGTTAAGGGTAATTGTAATGTGTTACCCCTTTCACGATGTGCCGTGTGTTCCCCATTTCTATAGAGTTAAGTTTATAGATGTGTGCATGCTTGTAGTTGCTTTAATCTGTGCATATGACATGTATTTTATAATGCTGCAAACTGTTCAATAAAGGCATCCATTTCGTGCTATTTGACCTGGTCTATTGAGTTTTTCTGCACTATAGCTCCCTGCACCTAAGTCCAAGGTCTAGAACCGTAGGGGCGAGTGGGTCGAACCACTCACGGGAAATTATTGCAAGAAGCCTGGCAGGAGACCAGAGCAAGCAAGAGAAACCCCCTACAGTATGTTGGCCTTCGTAGCGAGAGGGTTTGAGTACAGGAACAAGGATGTCTTGCTGCAGTTGTACAGGCCCTTGGTGAGACCACATCTTGAGTATTGTGTGCCGTTTTGGTCGCCTTATCTGAGGAAGGATGTTCTTGCCATGGAAGGAGTTCAGCGAAGATTCACCAGGCTGATACCTGGGATGGCAGGAATGACGTATGAGGAGAGATTGGGTCGATTGGACTTGTACCCGCTGGAGTTTAGAAGAATGAGAGGGGATCTCATTGAAACTTATAAAATTCTGATAGGACTGGACAGACTAGATGCAGGAAGGATGTTCCCGATGGTCAGGGAGTCCAGGACCAGGGGACACAGTCTAAGGATAAAGAGTAGGCCATTTAGGACAGAAATGAGGAGGAATTTCTTCACCCAGAGAGTGGTGAACCTGTGGAACTCTCTATTACAGAAAGCAGTGGAGGCCAGTTCATTAAATATATTCAAGAAGGAGTTGGATATATTTCTTAAGGCTAAAGGGATCAAGGGTTATGGGGAGAAAGCAGGGACCGGGTACTGAATTTAGATGATCAGCCATGATCGCATTGAATGGCGGAGCAAGCTCGAGGGGCCGAATGGCCTACTCCTGTTCCTATCTTCTATGTTTCTATGTTTCTAGCAGATTACTCACTTAAAACTACCCATCACCTTATTTAACTTAAACTAAAACACCCAAGCTTAAGCTAAATAATTAAACTTAACAATAAACACTAACCAAAACCTAGACTAAAACTATATACATCCGCCGCCCATCTCCGGGCGGCCAGGCTAATCCCTGGTCAGACTGTGGCTCACCGCCACCCCCGGCATGACCGCACCGACCTTCCCTGTTGGACCCTCGCAGCCTGTGGTGCTGGCTGAGAACCTCTGTCCTTGGACCCTTCCCTGGCTCGAGGGGCGGCCCTTGGTAACTGGAGGGCGGGTGACCATGGCTTTCTTGGCTGGGGCGTCCGTGGGGACTTTCTGGGGGCCTTGACGGGAGGGGCTTTCTTGGCCGCTGTGCCTTTAACCCGAACTGATGGCCCCTCCCTTTAAGCAAGCCACAGCACCTGCCTGTGCAGTCTGTGAACTCGCTTCTGCTGCAGGCTGAGGATCTTTATCCTCAGCCCTTTTCCCAACTGGCTGTTTTCCCCTTTCAGGTGTAAACAGCTTACACTGGTTGATATGAAACCATTATGTACGCCGAGGCATCTTCACGGCGTATACTATGCGGCTGGCTTTATCTACAATGCTGTAGGGCCCCATATAAAATGGCTCCAAACTCCCCACTCAGGCATAGTTTCTCACCATGACCTGATCTCCTACCTCCCACTCGTGGTGCTTTCTGGGTTCGAGCAGCAATCGGTTACTCCGATGCTGCCTTCCCATGTTCCCAGCCACCTGCTCATGGACCTGCTTCAGGTGCTCAAAGAGGTTTCGGGCGAACCTGTCCCGGTTGACCTCTCTAAGCTGACCCTCCATGAGCACCGGGGCTGGTACATGGGTGGGGGTCCGCATAACCCTGCCAGTCATTACCTCATACGGGGAATATCCCGTGCTTTTAGACTGGCTGGCCCGGATCCCCAGCAAAACCAACGGTAGGACCTCAGCCCATTAACGGGGCGAGTCCACCGTCTCCTTTCTTAACTTTTTTTGAAGGTCCGGTTCATACGTTCCACAATCCCTGATGACTGGGGGTTGTGGGCCACGTGCCATTTCCCTTCAATGCCTAACAGCATAAGGGTATTCTGCATCACCTGTCCGGTGAAGTGACTCCCTTGGTCGGACTCCACAAACTGTGGTAGTCCCCACCGCGAGAACACTTCCCGGACCAGGATCCTGGCAGTACCCAGAGCTGTGGCTGTTCTGCAGGGAAAGGCCTCTACCCACTTGGTAAACACGTCCACCAGGACTAGGCAGTACTTATAGCCTCCCTGAGCGGTGGGCAGGGGCCCGATGTAGTCGACCTGTTTCGACTGCCATGGTCCCTCTACCCTCCTGACGTGTCCCATAGGTACCTTCCTTTTGTGGGGGTCGGGGTTATTCGCAGCGCACACAAGACAGCCTGCACAGAACTCGCGGACATCGTCCCTGAGTCCCGGCCACCATCCCGCCTGTTCCACCCACTGCCAGGTGGTCTCAGGACTGGGGTGTCCCGCTCCTGGACCCTCATGGACCAGTTGAAGGAATTCCCTCCGGTGCTGCTGCGGCACAACCCACTGCTCCCCCCGGAACAGTTAAACCTCTTTAACGGAGAGAATCGCTGTGCTGTACGGACCTTCTATTCCCTTTCCCTCAGCAACTGCGCTGAGGACGTCTTTTAGGACGGGGTCTTGGGCTTGGACCGTCTTAAGGTCCGGGGCTAATGCTACCCCTACACTCCCTTGGGTCCCATCCCTACCTCTGACCGCCGCCATGGGTCTGGACCCAAATGGGTCCCAGAAAGTGCCTGTGCGGGCACCCTCCTTGGCGAGCAAGTCAGCCTGCTGATTGCCTTGGCCGTGGGGTTCTGTGGAGGAATGGGGCTTCACCTTGTGGATGAAAACCTCCCCTTCCTCCCCCACTGCTGCCAGGATCTTTTCCAGCAGGGGTTTTACTGTGAGGGGTCTCCCGTCGGCGGAGGTGTATCCGCGGCGGGACCAGATGGCCAGGTACTCCGTACATGAATTGCACGTGAACATGCTGTCCGAGCAAATCGTGTAGGGGGTGGGGAAGATTTCGGGGTGTGTAACAATGTACACCACTGCGGACAGTTCAGCCTGCTGGGCGCTCATGGTGCTGGGGAGCTTAATCGCCAGGGCAATATTTGCCGCTGGGTTGTAAACACCACACCCCGTGAGACGCTCGCCAGCAGATACCGTGCTGGAACCGTCTACATAGACCTCGCGGCCTGTGGGATGTATCCCGGCCTGTAAACCTATGTTTACTTCGCAAACCCCCTCAATGGAACACCGGTGGGCTGTTCCAGGATATGCCAGGTTGGCTGCGAGCTTTGGCTCACAGAAACCCTTCACCTTCAGATCCATCTGTGAGAGGAGCAAGGCCCAGCGGGCAATGCGGACACTGCTCACTGTTGCATCCTTGATCCTCCGGTCCAGAAGCATCTGGGTGGGTGTGTGATGGGTGAGGAGGGTGATGGGAGAGGTGCCTGTGAAGATCAATGATCTTTTCACAGCCCAATGTGTGGCCAAAATGTGCCGCTCACAGTTGGAATAGCTCCTTTCCACATCACTGAGTACCCTGGCGGAGTAGACCACTGGCCGCAGCCGGCCGTGCCGCTCTTGGAGCAGCACAGCGCTCAGGCTGTCCCCGCTGGCTGCTACCTCCAGGAAAAAATCTTTCCCTCCACAACTATGGCCCCTAGAGCTGGCGCGGTCTGCAAGTCTTTCTTGAGCCTGACAAATGCTGCCTGGCAACCCTCATCCCAAAGCCACTCCACTCCCTTGTGTTGGAGTCAGAGCAGAGGGGCTGCGGTGGCTGCATCGTCCTCAATGAAATCTCTACAATACCCAGTTAGCCCTAGAAACGACCTCACACCCGTTACTGTGTTAGGGACCGGTAGTTCTTTTACCGCCTCCCTCCTAGCCTTATCTATGGCCCTTTCTCCAGCGCACACGGTCAGACCGAGGAATTTCACCTCCTGCTGGCCGATCTGTGCTTTCTTGGGGTTTACTTTGAAACCCTTCTGCCCTAACAGCTCCAGCAGTTCGGCCAATAGCGGAACAGGAGCAGGTCATCCACATATTGGACCAACTGTCTGGGCTGGTTAAAATCCTTCAAACTGTTGGCCATGCAATGATGGAAAATGCTGGGGCTGTTGTGGAAGCCCTGAGGCAAACAGTTCCACGTGTACTGTTGCCCTTTAAACATAAAGGCAATATTGTACTGATCCTCCCTCCTTACAGGGATGGACCAAAACCCATTTGAAATATCCAGCACCGTGAAAGTAGTCGCGGATGCTGGAATACTCCCGATGAGGTCAGCAACTGCTGCTACTGTGGGTGTGCAGGCTGAGATGTTACTATTGAGCACTCGATAGTCCATCGTGGCCCTCCAGGAATTGTCCGGCTTTCTGACTGGCAATAATGGAGAATTCACGTGGGTAGCTATCGGTCTCAGAACTCCCTGCTGCACTAACGAGGACATGGCTGCTTCCATGTCCGGTTCTGCTTCCCTGGGGAAGTTATACTGTTTCTGTGGTCGGGCCATGGGGTCCCCGTCTACGCTGACCTCAAACCCTGTGACCCTCCCGCATTCGTGCTTGTGAGTGGCAAATGTGGCCAGGTGGGCCTGCACAAATGCCTGGAACTCTGGTGGGGTGTTGCTGACCATGAGCCCGAGGTTATAATCCTCTTTGGGCTTCATGGTGCAGAGGGTCCCCTTCCCTTCCTTTCCCGGGATTACTACGATCTCTCCGTTCTTTACTTTACCTGCCCCCCAGAGGCAGTGATTCCTCAAATCCACTGGGATCCTGTGGCCTACGATAAAGTCGGCTCCCAGGACCCCTCTTCCACCCTCCACATCCCATTTCATCAGGACACAGGTCCACTTGGAGCGGAGCGGTCCTAACCGAATGTCGAGCAGGATGGAAAATGAGCCAACCTGTTCCCTAACCGTGAACCCCGATAGACTGTATGGGACCCCGCTGGAGAGAGGTGAGGTGGTGGGGTTAGCTGAGTAGACCACAGTGCATGATGCCCCTGTGTCTAACAGATAGGTCCTCGTCACTTTCTCCACCTCCATGTCCAAAAGGGGTCTTTTACGCTCATCATATCAGAGAGAACACAGATAAACAGGCTGCGCTGGCTCTAGTCACGGCCAAAACAATGTTGTGGATAAAAAATATAAGTAAAAATGTAATAGGGGCCGAGGTTATGATCTGAAATTGTTGAACTCGATATTGAGTCCGGAAGGCTGTAAAGTGCCTAATCGGAAGATGTGGTGCTGTTCCTCGAGTTTACGTTGAGCTTCCATGGAACAATGCAAGAGGCTGAGGATGGTGAGGTCCGAGTGGGAATGGGGCGGTGAATTAAAATGACAGGCGACCGGAAGCACGGGGTCACCCTTACGGACTGAACGGAGGTGTTCCGTGTAAGGGGTTTTCTTGCTAGGTCTCTCTCTCTGGTGAGACCTCTCTCTCTTTTGCACAGTAATTTACCGAGTGGTTCGACACACTCACCCCTTAGGTTCTGTACACTGGACTTTGAGGCAGGAACTACAATGCAGAGAATACTCTGTAGACCAAGTTTAATGAAACAAAGTGAAATTTTTATTGCATAAAGGAAAAATTGAATGTAAGCCAAAATAAGGTACATGGGAGGGAAAAACAAATCATAATACAGTACTAACCAATATATCCACAGGCATATTACACTTTACAAGGTTCACCATGAAATAGGGAAACACACGGAACATCATAAGAACATAAGAACATAAGAAATAGGAGCAGGAGTAGGCCAATCGGCCCCTCGAGCCTGCTCCGCCATTCAATAAGATCATGGCTGATCTGATCCTAACCGCCAATCCACTATCACAGGACTATCTCCTGAATCTAACAGAATTAGACACACGAAACAGGAGCAGGATCAGGCTACACGGCCCCTGGGCCCGCTCCGCTACCCACAGGGCCATGACCAATCCGAACCTAGACTCATGTCCAAATTCCTGCCCGCTCCCCGTAACCCTTAATTCCCTTTACTTCTAGGAAATTGTCTATTTCTGTTTTAAATTTATGTAATGATGTAGCTTCGACAGCTTTTTGGGGCAGCATATTCCATGGACCTACCACCCTCTGAGTGAAGTAGTTCCTCCTCATCTCAGTTTTGAAAGAGCAGCCCCTTATTCTAAGACTATGCCCCCTAGTTCTAGTTTCACCCATCATCGGGAACATCCTCCCCGCATCCACCCGATCCAACCCCTTCACAATCTTATATGTTTCAATAAGATCGCCTCTCATTCTTCTGAACTCCAATGAGTAGAGTCCCAATCTACTCAACCTCTCCTCATATGTCCATCCCCTCATCCCCGGGATTAACCGAGTGAACCTTCTTTGTACTGACTCGAGAGCAAGTATGTCCTTTCTTAAGTATGGACACCAAAACTGTACGCAGTATTCCAGGTGCAGTCTCACCAATACCTTGTACAACTGAAGCAATACCTCCCTATTTTTATATTCTATCCCCCTAGCAATGACAGCCAACATTCCATTGGCCTTCTTAATCACTTGCTGCACCTGCATACTAACCTTTTGAGTTTCGTGCACCAGGACCCCCAGATCCCTTTGTACTTCAGTACTTTCCAGTTTCTTGCCATTAAGATAATAACTTGCTCTACAATTTTTCCTGCCAAAGTGCATAACCTCACACTTTCCAGTATTGTATTCCATCTGCCAAATCTCTGCCCACCCACTTACATCGAGGGACAACAACTCATTGTTAATTATCCCCTAAAATGCCTACCTCGTAAATCTAGCTAGATTAGATTATATGGGGCCAGAAACATGCTCACCAGTCCCAGTTAGAAAACAGAGGTTTTGAAGTCTGCGTTTTGGTCCTCTCAGGCGTCCTGTCTCCACGTGGTCAGCGGAATGCAGCGGGCTGCGACACACTCTTTCCTCCCTCGAGGTAATGGACTCGGACAGGCTGGATGTTAGCAGGTCTGGACGTCGGCGTGGAGAGAGACCAACTCTTTGACCATTTTCATATAGGTTTCTTCTTGGAGGGTCGCCGTCTTTTCGTCTCGTCAAATGGTCCGGGGTTTGTCGATGATCTCCTGATAGCTACCCCGGGTCTGGGCGCTGACTCGATCTTCCCTCTCGAACCTCTCTCTCTCCAACATCCGAACTCGAACCTCCAACTCGATCCTCTGAACCCGATCCTCCCCCGATAGCTACCCCGGGTCTCCAATTATACTTCTCATTGAGGCCCTTATCTCCTGCCATATCAAGGTTAGTTTTTGTTTAACTTTTGGCGGGCTTGTAGCACAGAGGGCTATTCATTGTGTTTAAAGTACTTTCGAGATGGCTGGTAACTGCCATCTCTGGTCTGGAATGACCTCACATTGTCTTTAATGGGTCTTGATGTTCCCCTTTGAATTTGAAGCTGTTTCCCTTTGTCTGGGTAAACATTTTGATGGCCTTTATCTACAGGCCAATCTGATTGGGTCTGCATCCAATCCATATGTATGGGGTTCTGTCTGGTTTCGCATTCTCCGAAATTGCATTCCAGAACTTACTGTGGGCTGAATCCACAAAAGCTGTCTGTGGACTGCAGGAACCATTTTAAAATGTCCCAAAAAGCTGGTCACAGGGTCTGGCGGCCATTTTGTGTGCCCCTTTTCCTGGGCTTCTTTTAAAACAGTCTTTTAAATTAAGGCCTTTTCTGCCAATAGACCCTTATAGGACTATGTTTAATTTTGCGAATCCTACATCTGCAAAGCGGTCACCCAATCTGTGTTTGGTCTCCCCAATGTAGAGGAGACCGCATCGTGAGCAGCGAATACAGTATACTAGATTGCAAGACGTACAAGTAAATTGCTGTTTCACCTGGAAGGGGTGTTTGGGGCCCTGGACAGTGGGAAGGGGGGAGGTATAAGGGCAGGTGTTACATCTCCTGCGCTTGCACGGGAAGGTGCCAGGCGAAGGGGAAGGGGTGCTGGGGGTGATAGCGGAGTGGACTAGGGTATCTCGGAGGGAGCGGTCCCTATGGAATGCTGAAAGGAGAGGGGAGCGGAAGATGCGTTTGGTGGTGGGATCACTTTGGAGGTGGTGGAAATGGCGGAGGATGATCCGTTGAATGTGAAGGCTGGTGGGGTGAAAGGTGAGGACAAGGGGAACCCTATTGAGGTTCCGGGAGGGAGGGGCAGGGGTGAGGGCAGAAGTGCGGGAGATAGAATGGACACGGTCGAGGGCTATGTCAACGACGGTAGAGGGGAATCCTCGGTTGAGGAAAAAGGAAGACATGTCGGAAGCACTGGTGTGGAAGGTGGCATCGTCGGAGCAGATGCGGCGGAGATGGCGAAACTGGGAGAATGGATTAGAGTCCTTACAGGAGGCAGGGTGGGAGGAAGTGTAGTCCAGGTAGCTGTGGGAGTCAGTGGGCTTGTAGTGAATGTTGGTCAATAACCTATCCCCAGAGATGGAGACGGAGAAGTCGAGGAAGGGAAGGGAAGAGTCAGAGATGGACCACGTGAAGGTGAGGGAAGGGTGGAAATTGGAGGCAAAGTGAATGAAATTGTCTAGTTCAGGGCGAGAGCAGGAAATGGCTCGTTTTGAATACCTCTTAATGTCTCTTCTTCTCTTTTGTTCTCTCCCAGCCTGGCCTCATAATCTATTTCATTCCCTGTGCCTCTTTAGTCTTGACAAAAGGTTTTGACCCGAAACGTTGACTCTAATTTCTCTCCACGGATGTTGCCTGGCCTGCTGAGTTTTTCCAGCATTTTCTGTTGTTACCTTGGACACTCACTTGCACGGGTCAGTCACCTCCAGATTTGACAGACTGGGTGACCGTTTGGAAAGAGCAATGATGGCGGACTTCTCCAATATGAGAGACACCATAGAGAATGCTGTCATGCAGATTGCTGGTCATCCAGCTGGGGTGCCTAGCATCTGGGGCATGGTAGGAGAAGGATCACATGAGGCAGCTTTCTCTTCAGTTGTCCGCACACCTTCCCATTTCACCCAGGCCACTCAAAGGATTGATGCCAGAGAGTGGACAGGTGAGGTCACCCACTGCATTGTTACAGACCACTCCAGTTGACCCTGCACCCAGAGATTCAAGGCTAAAATCCCGACAGGGCTGCAATACCCAACAGCAACCTGCCGCCAAAGCTGCCACTCCCATTCAGGGATCATATAGGCATAGCCTTAGATCGTGTGGAAGGCCCAGCACGCATCATTGGGTTACCAAGTGGAAGCACAGTGGTAGGATTTAGAACACATAATTGATGTAAATATATAACTACATAAAGATTGATCTTTTTATTCCTTCTCAGTGTGGGCAGCATTTGTTGGGTAGGACTGTAAATGTGGGAAGGGGTTGAAAGTTGGCAGTTTATTTTCAGTAGAGGGAAAGAACCACAGTGCACCACCAACTCAAACCACAGCAACTTTGGTTTAATGATTAGCCTAAAGTATGCCAGGGCAGCTGAGGGTCACATGCCCATTTTCACTGAGCACAGTGTGTGCTGAAGGGCGGAATTTTGATAAAAAGTCATGACATTCAGGGTGGGACCTTATTTAAATAGTTATTCGATTAGAATGAACGTTCCTCTTGCTTGCAGCACCGCCTCCTTTGCCCTAGAAAAATCACACCTTGCACATTTGGCGAGCTGCCTATGGTTTCCACAACCTGCGCCTCACATCGGTAAGGTTTCTCGCCGCCATGTAAAATCGAGGCATTATGTACTCTGCTGCTTTGAGCGAGTTTTGCCGATTTTTGCCCACTGCTCACCAGGACTGCCGTCTGTTCGTACATGACAGGGAAAAGATTGGCAACATGCAGTGTGATTCTTCATTCTACTGGTGATGCCATTGCACCAGAGACTGCAAAAAAAATAATGTTAACTGGACGGGAGCATTGCATGGGATTGGAAAAATATGAACAATGTGTGCTTTGTGTTATATAGCGCCTTTCATGACCACCAGACGTCCCAAAGCGCTTTACAGCCAATTAAGTATTTTTTGGAGTGTAGTCACTGTTGTAATGTAGGAAACGCGGCAGCCAATTTGCACACATCAAGCTCCCACAAACAGCAATGTGATAATGACCAGATAATCTGATTTAGTGCTGTTGATTGAAGGATAAATATTGGTCAGGACACAGGGATAACTTCCCTGCTTTTACGTCCACCTGAGAGAGCAGGCGGGGACTTGGTTTAATGTCTCATCTGAAAAATTGCACCTCTGACATAGAAACATAGAAGATAGGAACAGGAGTAGGCCATTCGGCCCCTCGAACCTGCTCCGCCATTCAATGCGGTCATGGCTGATCATCCAAATTCAGTACCCAGTCCCTGCTTTCTCCCCATACCCCTTGATCCCTTTAGCCGTAAGAAATATATCCAACTCCTTCTTGAATATATTTAATGTATTGGCCTCTACTGCCTTCTGTGGTAGAGAATTCCACAGGTTCACCACTCTCTGGGTGAAGAAATTCGTCCTCATTTCCGTCCTAAATGGCCTACCCCTTATCCTTAGACTGTGACCCCTGGTTCTGGACTCCCCGACCATCGGGAACTTCCTTCCTGCATCTAGTCTGCCCAGTCCTGACAGTGCAGCACTGCCTCAGCACTGCAATGGAGTGTCAGCCTAGATTTTGTTCTCAAGTGTCTGGAGTGTGCCTTCTGGCTCAGAGGCGAGGGTGCTACCCACTGAGCTACAGCTGACACTGAGGAGGAAGAGGAGGAGGATGCGAATCAGGGAGAGCACCTGAAGCTTCCAGGCTTACACCTGGGATGGATGCTTGCTGCCATCTAATTGAAGAGCGCTTTTGAGAGAGGTGCTTCACCATCAGACTCTGGAGTACTGTTGTCACATGATGGGCCAGAAATTGGGGCAGAATCTGGCTCCACCGGATTTCCACCCAATAGATGGAGCCACGGCAAACTCCAAGAGGGAAGCGAGGGCTTCTTCTGCCCTTCCCCCTCCCTCGGTCCTGACTTCAGTTTGGGAGCGTGTCTGGGGGCATTCCCAGGCTCCCCCAGGAATCTCACCATATTTGAGCTACTGTTGGGCCCTAGCAGGAAGAAATCCCATCAGGATCTATTGCTGTTTGATTCTGGACCTACTGTCAAGGGAGCTATGATTGTCAAGCTTTTCCTCTTTGGCCAGACTCACCTCTGGATTCCCCTCTGTGAGCAGTAAGGCCCTGCTCCGAGATTCTGTCACTTGCGTCTGCTGCATGCCCCTGTATAGTATTGCTATTGGTGTGGGCTCCCACCCCTAACGTAATAGTAACCTTTTCCCTGGGATTTGGGACAGGGTCATGGCAGGCTCAAAGCAGCAGGCAGAAGTTACGCCTCACCGCACTTCTGGTAGCGCAATGGTGTTGCCAGAATTTGGACTATTTTCTTTCATATTATATGTTCAGAATGGAAATATACACTTTGTTATGCTTTGTCTTGATTGTTATTTTTTTCTATTTTATTTTCTTCCCTCCCATCCTTCTCTTCTGATGGACTCTTCAATGGCTTACAGTTCTACAGGTGCTGCTACCTCCCTTGTACCTCATCCAAGTGGCCATTCTTTAAGGGGTGATCAAATTCAGGTGTTTACGATGATTAAAGAATTTGATAGGGCAGATAGCGAGAAACTATTTCCCCTGGTGGGGAGGGTCCAGAACAAGGGGCCATAACCTTAAAATTAGAACCAGGCCATTCAGGGGTGATGTCAGAAAGCACTTCATCACACAAAGGATAGTGGAAATCTGGAACTCTCTTCCCCAAAAAGCTGTGGATCGATTGAAAATGTCAAAACTGAGATTCATAGATTTTTGCTCGGCAAGGGTATTAAGAGATGTGGAACCAAGGTGGGTAAATGGAGTTAAGGTACAGATCAGCCATGATCTATGGTGGAACAGGCTCGAGAGCCTGAATGGCCTACTCATGCTCCTATGTTCTTCATTGTAATGTATATACTTTTAAGTGGGGAACTATCTTTTACAGCTCATGTATACTGCAGTACCGGCAGTGACCACACCTGTATATAGCCCTGAGTAGTAATCTGTACAGATCAGTTCCACTGTGAGCCACGTTGAGTAAACACCTGTTGTACTGTTCTCCGCAGTCTGTGTCTTATTATACACGGACACTACATTGGCGACGAGGCAAGTTCGAACCTACCTGCAACTCTGCATCACCTCCCGGGGATTCGTTCCTGGAGATCAGTGGATTGGAGGTCAAGGCCAGAGACTCGGGCGTCGACCACGGGCAACCGCCCAGTCATCCAGCAGAGACTCGAGAATTGCGGGGGAGGCTGTCGAGAGCCAGGCTTGGCTTTCCAGTCGAGGCGGTCCAGCAAAACGTGTTGGCAACAGGTAGTGCGGAGACCCATCCCGGACAGCGGCGGGCTAGAGCCCGACCGAGCGGCACAGCAAAGGGCCGAGCAGCGTCGACGGGGGAGAGAGAGAGAGGGCAGAGCGCACAGGGCGCAGCCGGTGTTCAGGGGCCAAACAGCGTCGGAGAGAGGGAGAGAGAGATGTGCAGAAACCCGCGAGGCACCGCCATTGCCATGAGGACCGCTGAGAGTGGTGTTGGCAGCAGCGCAGGAGAAGCGTGCGAAACCTACAGGGCGCTGCCATTGCCACGAGAACTGCTGGGAGCAGCGTTGGCAGCAGCGGGGGAGGAAGGAAAGCGTGGGAGACGCCATTTTAAGCCATTGGGAGACGCCATTTTAAACCACACCCAAAATGCCGAAGAGTGGCAGTATCACCGCATTTGACAATGAAGTCGAAGATTGGACTACATATGTTGAACGAATAGAGGTGTACTGCAAGGCAAATGAGGTGTCAGATGATAAGAAAGCGTCGGTATTGTTAAATTTAATGGGTGCAAAGACATATGGTTTATTACGAAATCAATAACCCCAATGAAGCCAATGGAAAAGAGTTTTGAAGACATAGTAACGATACTAAAGGAACATTTAAACCCCACACCGCTGCTGATAGCAGAAAGATTGAAGTTTCACAAACGGAACCAGCATAAGGATGAAAGCAATGCTGATTATTTAACAGAACTGCGCAAACTATCGAAACACTGCCAGTTTGGAGCGGGACTGGCAGATACCTTAAGGGACAAGTTTGTGTGTGGGCTTCAAAGTGAAGGAACCCAGAAACGGCTTTTATCTGACAAGGACCTTACGCTGGAAAAGGCTTTCAGCATTGCGGTATCATATGAAGCAGCAGCATGGGGCACTGCAGAGATACAACAGAGACCACAAGAATAAGGCACAAACGAAATGTCATATGGAACAGAGAAGTGCTATCGCTGCGGCAGAACAACACACGACCAGAATGATTGCTGGTTCAAAGACAAAGTGTGCAGACAGTGTGGAAAAGTAGGACACATAGCACAAGTCTGCAAGTCGGGAAAGAAAACCAGCAATAAGAAACCTACCAAAGAAAAGTACAAGAAGGTACATAAGATGACGGAGAATAGTTCAGACGAACAAAAGAGTGATAACGACTCCGAAAGCAGGGAACTGAGTTGTCTGAAACTGCATAATGTGATCACAACGGAGGATCACCGAACCATTTGGGTCACTCTCAAGATAGCAGGAGTCCAGGTAAAGATGGAATTGGACACAGGATCAGCCCTAACAGTCATAAACCGACGGGACAACGAGTGGCTATTCTCACACATACCCTTGAGAGACACAAAATTATTTTGAAGATGTACACGGGGCAAAAAGTCTACCCCAAAGGAAAAATAAGGGTGACCGTTATATATAACGGTAAGGAAACACCAAAACTAGACCTGTATATATTACAAGATGGAGGACCACCATTACTGGGATGTGAATGGATCCGGAAAATACAACTGGATTGGCATTCCATACAGGCACTGACTGTGGCTGACAAAAAGGATGACGACGTCACACCTGGGCGGCTGTCAAAGATCCTAACTGATGCGAAAGAAGTGTTCCAGCAAGGACTCGGAACACTAAAAGGCATGACAGCGATGATTAAAATTGAAGAAAACGCAAGCCCAAAATTTTTTAAGGCCAGACCGGTACCTTATGCGATCTGCCCAGCCATCGAAGCAGAGCTGGAGAGTCTGGAATGTTCAGGTGTACTGTCCAAGGTAGACTGGAGCGAGTGGGCTATACACATCGTCCCTGTGATGCAAAAGTCGTTGAGCAGCACGCCTGGGGAACCAAGGAAGGTTCGCATCTGTGGGGACTTTAAGGTAACAGTGAACCCGGTCCTTCACACCGTACAATATCCACTTCCGCGGATTGAAGATATTTTCGCCTTGCTATCTGGAGGGAAACGCTTCACTAAGATTGGTCTGGCCCAGGCGTATCTGCAAATGGAGGTAGAAGAAGCATCAAAAAAATACCTCACAATCAACACCCATAAAGGTCTCTACCAATACAACCGGCTGGTATTCGGGGTAGCATCAGCTCTGGCTATTTGGCAGAGGGCAATGGAACAAGTCCTGCAAGGGAGCCCAGGGACCCAGTGTTATTTGGACGAAATCCTGGTCACGGGTGAAAATGACAGTGATCACCTTGCCAACCTGGAGCAGGTGCTCACTAGATTGCAGGAATATGGGCTCCGAGCTAACCGCCCCAAATGCGAGTTTTTTAGAAAACAGATCTCGTATTGTGGCCACGTTGTCGATAAAGAGGGGTTACATAAGTCCCCAAAGAAGATTGAGGCAGTAGTCAAGGCTCCAGCACCGGAAAATGTGTCACAACTGAGGTCGTTCCTCGGGCTGGTAAACTACTACCATAAGTTCTTGCCAAATTTGTCTACAATACTACACCCACTGAACACCCTACTGCAAACTGGGGTGCCATGGAAGTGGAGTGGCGAATGTAGACGAGCTTTCCAGAAGAGCAAAACACTCATCACATCGAAAGAGGTATTGGCCCATTACAACCCAGCATTACCAATTTGATTGGCATGCGATGCGTCACCCTACGGCATTGGAGCGGTTCTGTGACACAAATTCTCGGATGGCTCAGAGAGGCCAATAGCCTTTGCATCACGATCACTAACCTCAGCCGAGCGTAACTATGCCCAGATTGACAGGGAGGCCCTCAGCCTAGTGTGGGGAGTGATAAAGTTCAATCACTATCTGCACAGGCAGAAATTCACCTTGCTGACTGATCACCAGCCTCTTGTCTCCATTTTTAATCCAAAGAAGGGCGTTCCGGTGATGACTGCGCAACGACTACAAAGATGGTCACTTTTTCTAAGGGCGCACCACTATGAGATTGAATATAAGGGCACGAAACAGCATGGAAATGCTGATGGGCTATCACGCCTGCCACTGCCTACTGCGGAGGAAGCACCAGCAGTGGATCCTGTCGAAATATTCCATTCGACTATAGTTGAATACCTACCGGTAACTAACGCTTGTATCGAAAATGAAACCCGAAATGACCCGACACTGTCTCGAGTATATGATTTGACGGTGAAGGGATGGCCAGCACATAGCGACTCACTGTTGCCAGCATTCTCGATAAGGAGAGAACAGCTGTCAGTGTGCCGGGGGACCTTGATGTGTGGATCCCGAGTGGTAATTCCACCCAAGTTAAGGGATAGCGTGCTCAATGAGCTTCATGAGAGTCATCTGGGAGAGGTAAAAATGAAAAGCCTAGCCAGGGCTTATGAGTGGTGGCCGGGAATCGATAAACAAATCGAGGACCTGACCAAGAGCTGCTCAGGATTCCAGAGAGTCCAAAATGCACCACCACAGGCCCCTCTACACCCATGGGAGTGGCCCTCATCTCCATGGCAATGGGTGCATATTGATTTTGCTGGTCCATTCATGGACTCAATGTTTTAAATAGCCGTGGATGTGCACTCGAAATGGCCTGAGGTCATCAAAATGTCCTCCACCACCACGGAGAAAACTATTGCAGTCCTACGGACCATTTTTGCCAGGAATGGCTTGCCAGAACAGATTTGCTCTGACAACGGACCACAGTTTGTGTCCGAAGAATTCCGGAGGTTCTTGAAAAAGAATGGGGTAAGGCATTACACATCCGCCCCGTATCATCCAGCCACAAATGGATTGGCTGAGAGGTTCGTACAAACCTTTAAGAAGGCAATAAAGGCTATGTACAATGACAACATTCCACTGCAGCACAAGGTGGACAATTTCCTGTTCACCTACCGGAATGCGACACATGCAGTCACCAGCCAGGCCCCAGCCATGATGTTCTTTAACCGAAGATTAAGATCTCGCCTGGATTTGTTCAGACCAAACGTACGAAGAGATGTTGAGAGTAAGCAATTCCAGCATATCCATGAGAAGCCAACAAGGAGCTTCAATGTAGGGCAACCAGTCTTGGCCCGCGACTACCGAACAGAAAAATGGCAGCCAGGAATGATATGCACACGGCAGGGCCCACTAATGTACACAGTGGACATTGGGGAGAGCAACGTGAGACACCATGCTGACCAGATCCTAGAGTCACAGGAACAAGTCAACCCCATGCCTCGCCCATACGTACCTGGTGATGAACCCGACGTACAGGTCGCATCTACCCCAGAAACAGTAGCATCGGAAGCTGATGAACCAACTGACGACAGGGGGCCAGAATCGCCTCCGCACCAAGAGCAAGACACTCGGGAAAGGCGCTATCCAGAAAGGATCAGGAAGCCTCCCCAAAGACTGAATATATAAATAGACTATTTTCAGCTAATGTTGCATGTTAAAAGTGTTAATTGTAATTAGTTTGATATTTAATTGTTAAATTAGTGTTATGGTACTGTTAATCTAAAAGGGGAGGAATTGTAATGTATATACCTTTAAGTGGGGAACTATCTTTTACAGCTCCTGTATACTGCAGTACCGGCAGTGACCACACCTGTATATCGCCCTGAGTAGTAATCTGTACAGATCAGTTCCACTGTGAGCCACGTTGAGTAAACACCTGTTGTACCGTTCTCCGCAGTCTGTGTTTTATTATACACGGACACTACATTCATGAGTGTCAGCAGGCTAATAACCTGTGCACAATAATCTCCACACAATGGCATAGCAGAGATCATAGCCATGTGGGAAATTGTAGATGTGCATCCTTATCTCGTCACTCTATAGCACTTCATCGATCTTGCACCATCACATTGACGATAGGGTGCTAGTCAGCTATTGAAACTTGATGAAGTCTATTTCTCAGGCTTCTTTCATTACATTTACAAGAACATTTATCAGTAATGTAACAGCTGTTTTAATTTTACGGGAGGTATTTTGACTAAATGTATTGTGGAGAAATTAATGCATACTTTCTAATTTGACGTACACTCATCCAGTAGTATGGTGGTGTGGGAGAAACATCCATTGACCTTTGGCGCGTTGACCCTGTGTGTATTTCCGGGGTTAGTCTCATTATCATAATGCAAGCGAGCTCCTGGCATTGATAGCACCTGTGATTGGGAGCTTGCACGTTGGCTGGTGCGAAATCTGGTGCTACAGCAGGAATTAAAGGCCTGCAGCATCTTATAGCACAGGCATTATGGTTTTCAAGGTAGCAAACTTCTTTGGTGAAAGAATACCTGGAAGGAGTCCAGCAGCCTAGAAAAATGGGCCATTTCTCTGATGGCAACGTTGAAATTCTGCTGGAGGAAGTGAGGCTAGAAGAGGTGTGCCCTCTTTGGCAGTGTGCCTTGCAGGATGCCAAGGAGAGCAGCACTTGGAGAATGGGAAGAGATGGCAACTAGTGTGAATGCTATCTCCATATATAGCACACCTGGAAACAATGCCAGAATTTAAATTACCATGCCAGCGCAGCTAAGGTAAGATTACTGTCCAGTGTACTAAGAATGTATGCCACTTCCAATTACTTTTTCTTTATTCGTTCATCGGGCCTGGGTGTCGCTGGCAAGGCCAGCATTTATTGCCCATCCCAATTGCCCTTGAGAAGGTGGTGGTGAGCCGCCTTCTTGAACCGCTGCAGTCCGTGCAGTGAGGGTACTCCCACAGTGCTGTTAGGGAGGGAGATCCAGGATTTTGACCCAGCGATGATGAAGGAACGGTGATATACTTCCAAGTCAGGATGGTGTGTGACTTGGAGGGGAACTTGGAGGTGGTGGTGTTCCCATGCGCCTGCTGCCCACCTCACACTGCCTTAAAGTACTTGCAATGTTTACCACGAATGCTAATGATGTAGCTGGGCACAATTTGCACCCCCAGCCTTCACTAGGAAGTATTCCTTCATTCACATCCATACTAGCATGTGGCCCAAAATAATCATCCAATCTAATGTTGCCAACAGTTGCCAACCATTTTCTTTTTGTATGGACACCAGCTGTTCTAGCCCCACATGTGTAATGATATCAGCAAATAGTGATGGTATTTGCCTGTTTGATTATGATGCCTTACCGGCATGTTTGCCTGATTGATTACTTATGCCTGACCAGCAGAGGTCATGTGAAAGACAGGCAGTTTAGTTTAGTTTTAGTTTCGCTTTAGATGGATTTCTAGCATGATGTCTCCTGTAAATGCTGTTAACCAGAGTTGAACAAACTTTAGATTAAAAGACATTCTCTTTCATAAATGTCTCGTCATTGAACCCACAAAGAAATCAATACATGGTGTCAGAAGTGACTGAAAGAGATGAAGAGAAAAAATCTGAAGTTAAATCAGCTCTCCACATATTAGCAAGCCAAAAGAGAACATCGTTACTTACCATTGGAGAATAGCTAACGAAGTGAAAAAATGGTAGGATTACACCCACCGGCGAAGCTTCAGTTGACAGGTAATGTGGCTGAAATTTGGAGGAGATTCAAACAACGTTTAGAGTTGTATTTAGCGGCAATCGGAGCTGATGAGAAAAGTGATAAAAAGAAATCATCAGTGTTCTTACACGTGATGAAGCGCTGGAGGTGTATAATAACTTCACATTCGCTGCTGATGGAGACAATATGAAGCTAGATAAAATAATGGAACAGTTTGAGGCCTACTACATACCTAAATGTAACGTGACATTTGAGAGGCACAGATTTTTCACATGTGTACAGAAAACGGGAGAGACTATTGATCAGTATGTGACTGAACTGAGAAACAGAAGCAAAACATGTGAATTTGGGGGACTGACAGACTCTCTGATAAAAGACAGACTGGTGTGTGGTTTTCCAGATAATGGTCTAAGGGAAAGACTACTAAGAGAGCAAGATCTAGACCTGGGAAAAGCCATAGCACTGTGTAGGGCTACAGAGACTGTGAAGTCGCAGGCAAAGGAGCTGTTCAGTGACAGTAGCTGCAATGTGGGTGCAGTGAGAATGAACGGACACAAACTGTTTAACAAAAAGAGCGCCAATGTGAAAAAAGAGGCGTGGCCAGCGAACATAAATGAAAGGGGCAATCGAAAGTCATGTAGTCGATGCGGTACACAGCATACACCAAAAAAGTGTCCAGCATATGGTAAAAAATGCGATAGTTGCAACAAAAACAACCATTATGCCCGTTGCTGTGAGAACCAAGCGCAACAAAGCAAGGTCCATACAGTAGATGAAAGCGAGATAGAGGAGTTCTATGTAGATGTCGTGTCTGAAAACATAAAAGAAGAAAAAAGAGACTGGATGTTGACACAAAAAGTGAATGACATACACATTCCATTTAAATTGGATACTGGAGCGCAAGTTGATGTGATATCAGAGACTGCTTTTAAGAAAATTAGACCCAGACCAAAGATACATGGAATAAAAGTGAAAGTGACAGGATACTCAGGTACTGATATACCATTGAAAGGAAGATGCATTGTCAAAGTAACACACAAGGACAGAGAGCACATGCTAGCATTAATCGTGGTGCCAAAGGATGTGCAGGCCATACTAGGTTTAAAAGCCTGTGAGAGACTGAACCTGGTAAAGAGAGTCCTCGTTGTGGAAAGCGAAGGAGAGACAGTCTATGATGAACTCATGAAAGAGTACAATGACCTATTTAAGGGTCTAGGCTGTCTTCCAGGAGAACACACGATCAGAGTAGATAAAAGTATGCCAACGGTCATACATCCATGCAGAAAAGTTCCGTTTGCTCTTCAAAAGCAACTGAAGGCAGAGTTGGACAGGATGGAAAGCCTGAACGTGATTCAGAAGATAGATGAGCCAACTGAGTGGGTGAGTTCCCTTGTCGTTGTGGACAAAAAGAATGGAAAGCTCAGAATTTGCCTGGATCCAAGAGATCTAAACAGAGCAATAAAGAGAGAGCACTTCAAGCTTCCTACACGTGAGGAAATCATGTCACAGTTTGCAAATGCAAAGTATTTCAGCAAGTTAGATGCATCATCAGGATTTTGGCAGATGAAGCTGGACGAGGCAAGTTCAAGACTGTGCATGTTCAACAGTCCATTTGGCAGATACAGATTCCTAAGGTTACCATTTGGCACTGCCTCAGCTCCTGAAGTGTATCACAAAACTATCCATATGATCTATGAGCACCTGGAGGGGGTTGATACATCAATGGATGACATCATAGTATGGGGAACCACGAAAACTGAGCATGATGAGAGACTGAAAAAAGTGCTGGAAGCAACAAGGAAAACAAACCTGAAGCTGAATAAAGAGAAATGCCAGCTCGGGGTGACAGAACTGACATTCGTGGGAGATATCCTTAGCAGTGAGGGCATCAGACCAGATCCCAGAAAGGTGTCCGCCATTGAGAATATGCCAAAGCCACAATGCAAAAAGGACGTGCAGAGGTTTAATGGAATGATCAACTATATGGGTAAATTCATATCCAACCTCTCAGAAAAGATGGCGCCACTGCGAAGACTAACTGAAAAGAACATAGAATGGGAATGGAATCATGAGCATGAGAAATCATGGAGCGATCTAAAGAAACTGCTCACAGAGGAACCAGTTCTGAGGTTTTATGACCCAGCGAGACCCATCAAGATATCATCAGATGCATCACAGAGTGGGCTCGGTGCCATTCTTCTGCAAAAATATGACTACTAGCAACCTATTGCATATGCATCGCGCTCAATGACAGACGCGGAGACGCGATATGCTCAAATAGAAAAGGAGCTGCTCAGCATCGCATACGCCTGTGAAAGATTTCACCAGTTTGTGGCAGGACAAGCAATCAGTGTAGAGACTGACCATAAGCCCTTGATTGCATTGTTCCAAAAGCCACTAAATAGCTGTCCGCTTAGAATACAAAGAATGATGATCAGGCTGCAACGCTATACACTGAATGTTGCGTACACCCCGGGTAAGCTGATGTATACAGCAGACACGTTGTCCAGAGCTGTAGACCCAAGTGAGCCCTCAAACACCAAAATGGATGAAAAAGTGAACGCCTACGTGGACATGATCACAAGTGCACTGCCCATAGCAGATGCAAAAATGGAGCTCATAAAGACTGAGACAAACAAAGATGAAACACTGAGACGACTGAGGAAAAGCATCTTGGATGGATGGCCCAACATGAAGCAAGACTGCTCACCTGACATGGCAGAGTACTGGAATTGCAGGGCGGAACTATCAGTGGTTGAAGACATCATCTACAAAGGAAGTAAAATAGTTATCCCAAAGAGTCTGAGAAAAGAGATGCTAAAAAGGATCCATGGAGGACATCTGGGAATTGAAAAGTGTAAGAAAAGAGCACGAGAGGTGATGTACTGGTCACGAATCAACCAAGATGTGACAAATGAGGTGTCAAACTGCACAATATGCCTGAAATATCGAGCAAGCAATCCGGTAGAACCACTAAAGCCACATCCAGCGCCAGACAGACCTTACCAGAAGGTAGGCGCTGACCTATTCATATGTCAAGGGAAGGACTATCTTGTAGTCACAGACTATTACTCCCTGTATCCAGAGGTTTGTAGACTGTGCACCACCACTGCAGATGCTGTGATAACATGTATGAAAGCCATATTCTCCAGACATGGCGTGGCAAGCGAGGTCTTCACAGACAACGGACCCCAGTTTTACAATGCAAGTTTCCGACACTTTGCCAAAGAGTGGGACTTTGTCCACACAACGTCAAGTCCTCACTTTCCACAGTCCAATGGACTAGTGGAAAAATCGGTCCAGACAGTGAAAAGACTGATGTACAAGGCAAAAGACAGTGGAACTGACTTCTACCAGAGCATGCTTGTATACCGCACAACGCCGCTCGAGTGTGGTATGTCACCAGCCCAACTCCTTATGGGACGTCGGCTAAGGTCAAACCTACCCATCCCGGAGAACCTCCTGAAAACAAAAGAGGGGGAGAAAGTGAGGAAGTTCAAAGAACAACAGAAAGAAAAGCAAAAGTACTACTATGACAGAGGAACACAAAACCTACCTGAACTCCACACTGGTGACCAAGTAAGGTTCAAAGACAAAACAAACACATGGACTCAGAAGGGAACTGTCCTGAGTGAAGTTCAACCAAGATCATACACCATTCAGACAGACGAGGGTGCTGTTCTGCGAAGAAATCGTCGAGATCTTCTCATGGGACCAGCCACAGCAAGTCAAAAGACTGATACTGTTGAACAACCTTATCACACAGCAGGTCAAAAGACTGATACTGTTGAACAACCTGATCACACAGCTGAGAAACCATCATCTGAGGCAACAACTCAGATTCAAGGACAATCAATCAGAAAATCCTCAAGACACGTGAAGCCTCCTGAGAGACTCATTGAGCAAATTTAAGGACTATTGTTATAGAAGGAAGTAATGTTATCTTATTCTTTCTTCAAGTTCTAGTGTATTTACATATTTCATGTGAACACACAAAGCAAGGTTAAAAAACCTTGATAATGATAATGTTAATGTAAGTTCATTAAGTGTTACAGTTAAAATGCAGATTAATACAAAGAAAACATGTTGTTAGTTAAAAGTAAAATACTTTTGTTTTAAGAAAGGGAGATGTAATGATATCAGCAAATAGTGATGGTATTTGCCTGTTTGATTATGATGCCTTACCAGCATGTTTGCCTGATTGATTACTTATGCCTGACCAGCAGAGGTCATGTGAAAGACAGGCAGTTTAGTTTAGTTTTAGTTTCGCTTCAGATGGATTTCTAGCATGATGTCTCCTGTAAATGCTGTTAACCAGAGTTGAACAAACTTTAGATTAAAAGACATTCTCTTTCATAAATGTCTCGTCATTGAACCCACAAAGAAATCAATACAACATGGGGGCCTGGAAATCAGCTAGTGTTGCCCTGTAATTCAGTGCACATGCAGAACAGGAAGGTGGCATTGGGGTGACAAGCCCAAAATCAGCTGAACCTGATAAAGTTTCGGGTCTGTGTTTGATAAGTCAACGGGGCATTGACTTTATTGCTGGTTACAAGCATGGCACCATAAAACAACTGGGTCAATGAAAAAGTTTACAGGATGGACAGGCAAAACTCATTTGATTACAGCTAGTATAAGTGGCCCACCTGTGTGTAATGTATGTACCTTTAAGGGGAGAACTACTTTTTACAGCTCCTGTATACTGTAGTACTGGCAGTGACCACACCTGTATCTAAACCCTGAGTAGTGATCTGTACAATTAGTTCTAGAGTAACTCTCATTCAGTAAACACCTGTTGAATCGTTCCTGCAGTCTGTTGTCTGATTATTGAAGGACACAACATTAAGATACATGGATCTAACATTGGCGACAACGCAGATTCGAACCTACCTGCAACTCTGCATCACCTCCCAGGGATTCGCTCCTGGAGAACAGTGGAAGGAGGTCGAGTCCAGAAGCACGGGCGTCGACCACGGGCAACCGCCCAGTCATCCAGCGGAGATTTGAGCATCGCAGGGGAGGCTGTCGAGAGCCAGGCTTGGCTTTCCAGTCACAGTGGTCCAGTGAAACGGGCTGGCAACAGGCACTGCACAGACCCTACCTGGACAGCAGCGGCTAGAGCCGACCGAGCGGCACAGAAAAAGGCCGAGCAGCATCGACGGGGGAGAGAGAGAGGGCAGAGCGCACAGGGCGCAGCCGGTGTTCAGGACCGAACGGCGTCAATGGGGAGAGAGATAAGAGAGAGCACAGCGCAGCCGGTGTTCAAGGGCCGAGCAGCATCAACGGGGGAGAGAGGCGAGAGAGAGCAGAGCGCAGCTGGTGTTCAAGGGCAGAGCAGCGTCAACGGGGGAGAGAGGCGTGCAGGAAAACACGAGGTGCTGCCATTGCCATGAGGACCACAGAGAGCGGCATTGGCAGCAGAGCAGGAGCAGCGCATGAAACCCACAGGGCGTCGTCATTTGCCACGAGGACCGCCGAGAGCGGCGTTGGCAGCAGCGCGGGAGACGCCATTTTAAGCCGCAGCGGGGAAGAAAGGAAAGTGCGGGAGACGCCATTTTAAGCCAGTCTAACCACACCCAAAAATGCCGAAGAGTGGCAGTATCACAGCGTTCGACAATGAAGTCGAAGATTGGACGACATATGTCGAATGCATAGAAGTATACTGCAAGGCGAATGAAGTGCCAGATGACAAGAAAGCGCTGGTATTGTTGAATTCAACGGGTGCCAAAACGTATCGCTTACTACGAAACCTAGTAACCCCAGAAAAGCCAGTAGAAAAGGATTTTGAAAACATAGTGTCAATCCTACAGGACCACTTAAACCCCACACCGCTGCTGATAGCAGAAAGATTTAAGTTTCACAAAAGGAACCAGCACAAAGATGAAAGTAATGCTGAGTATTTAACGGAACTGCGCAAGCTATCGAAACACTGCCAGTTTAGAACGGGACTAGCAGATACTTTATGGGACAAGTTTGTGTGTGTGCTTCAAAGTGAAGGAACCCAGAAATGGCTTCTATCAGAAAAAGATCTGACGCTGGACAAGGCTTTCAGCATTGCAGTATCACATGAAGCAGCAGCATGGGGCGCTGCAGAGATACAACGGAGACCGCAAGAATATTGCACAAATGAAATGTCATACGGAACAGTGAAGTGCTATCGCTGCGGCAGAACAACACACGACCATAATGATTGCTGGTTCAAGGACAAAGTGTGCAGACAGTGTGGAAAAGTAGGACACATAGCAAGAGTCTGCAGGTCGGGAAAGAAAACCAGCAGCAAGAAGTCTCCACAGGAGAAGTAGAAGAAGGTACATAAGGTGACGGAGAGTAGTTCAGACGAACAGAAGAGTGATACAGACTTCGGAAGCAAGGAGCTGGGTTGTCTGAAACTACATAATGTGATCAAAACGGAGGATCACCAAACTATCTGGGTCATGCTCAAGATAGCAGGAGTCCAAGTAAAAATGGAACTGGACACAGGATCAGCCCTAACAGTCATAAACCGAAAGGAATACAAGTGGCTATTCTCACATATACCCTTGAGAGATACAAAGATTGTCTTGAAGACGTACACGGGGCAAAAAGTCTACCCCAAAGGAAAAATAAGGGTGAACGTTATATATAACGGCAAGGAAACACCAAAAATGGACCTATATGTATTACAAGATGGAGGACCACCACTACTAGGGCATGAATGGATCCAGAAGATACAGCTAGATTGGCATTCCATACAGGCACTGATGGTGGCTGACAAAAAGGATGATGACGTCACACCTGGGCGACTGTCAAAGATCCTAACTGACGTGAACAAAGTGTTCCAGCAAGGACTCGGAACACTAAAAGGCATGACAGTGATGATTAAAATTGAAGAAAACGCAAGGCCAGCATTTTTTAAGGCCAGACCTTATGCGATCCGCCCAGCCGTCAAAGCAGAGCTGGAGTGTCTGGAATGTTCAGGTGTACTGTCCTAGGTAGACTGGAGCGAGTGGGCTACACCCATCGTCCCTGTGATGAAAAAGTCGTTGAGCAGCACGCCTGGGGAACCAAGGAAGGTTCGCATCTGTGGGGACTTTAAGGTAACAGTGAACCTGATCCTTCACACCGTACAATATCCACTTCCGTGGATTGAAGATATTTTCGCCTCGCTATCTGGAGGGAAGCGCTTCACTAAGATTGATCTGGCCCAGGCGTATCTGCAAATGGAGGTAGAAGAAGCATCAAAATAATACCTCACAATCAACACCCATAAAGGTCTCTACCAATACAACCGGCTGGTATTCGGGGTAGCATCAGCTCCGGCTATTTGGCAGAGGGCAATGGAACAAGTCCTGCAAGGGATCCCAGGGACCCAGTGTTATTTGGGCGAAATCCTGGTCACGGGCAAAAATGACAGTGACCATCTTGCCAACCTGGAGCAGGTGCTCACTAGATTGCAGGAATATGGGCTCCGAGCTAACCGCCCCAAATGCGAGTTTTTTAGAAAACAGATCTCGTATTGTGGCCACATTGTCGATAAAGAGGGGTTACATAAGTCCCCAAAGAAGATTGAGGCCATAGTCAAGGCTCCAGCACCGGAAAATGTGTCACAACTGAGGTCGTTCCTCGGGCTGGTAAACTACTACCATAAGTTCTTGCCAAATTTGTCTACAATACTACACCCACTGAACACCCTACTGCAAACTGGGGTGCCATGGAAGTGGAGTGACGAATGTAGACGAGCTTTCCAGAAGAGCAAAACACTAATCACATTGAAAGAGGTATTGGCCCATTACAACCCGGCATTACCAATTCGGTTGGCATGTGATGTGTCACCCTACGGTATTGGAGCGGTGCTGTCACACAAATTCTCAGACAGCTCAGAGAGGCCAATAGCCTTTGCGTCACGATCACTAACCTCAGCCGAGCGTAACTATGCCCAGATTGACAGGGAGGCCCTCAGCCTAGTGTGGGGAGTGAAAAAGTTCAATCACTATCTGCACGGGCAGAAGTTCACCTTGCTGACTGACCACCAACCACTTGTCTCCATGTTTAATCCAAAGAAGGGCGTTCCGGTTGTTGTGTATGTAACCTGTTCCACCTTAAGAGAGCTTAAGCCTGTTCCACCTTAAGAGATGTACTACTTTCTCAGGCTGCTGTAGACGTAATACCGGGGGTGAACACACCGGTATATAAGCACTGTGCAGTAATCTTGTATTCAGTATAGTCCCTACCTCCAACCAGTAAAGACCTGTTTTTATTGTTACTCATTAGTCTGTGTCTTAATTAACTAAATAATTCACAGACTTAACACTGGCGACGAGTCAGGTTCTTACCCTGCGGCAGTTATTCCACGACGGCTTCGTCCACAGACAGGACGTTGAAGAGAGGTTTCAAACCGCACCACCCCACTGGAAGCGACAGGCATTAGGACCCCGAAGCCTCCATCAGCGACTGAAAACTGGAGGACAGAAGACATCCTGCAGCTTCTTTTTCAACCTCGGTGGTGGGTAAGCCGAGCAGCGTTGGCTGCAAAGACAGGGCTGGGGGAAGTCGGAGGTACAAGGGCGATCGCGATCGGGAGATAAGGGCCATCAATCGCAATCCCCGATAAGGGCCACACTCGGGCTGAAAGGCGCAGTGTCGGCAGACACTGAAGGCGCGAGAGCCGCGGTGAAAAGCACGGGCCATCGATCGCGGCGGAGATAAGGGCCGCACTCGGGGCTGAAGGGAGACGGCGTCGGGGGATGGGTGAAGACCGCCAAGCGTGGGAAAACCGCCATTTTGTGGGCGGAGGACGACGGCAAGAGCGGGAAGCCGCCATCTTGGATAGCAGTGAAACAAAAAAAATCTGAGAAATTGCAAATCTGATAAAGTACTACAATGCCTAAACATGGGAATATTAGCAACTTTGATAGTGACATCGAAGATTGGGCCATATATGTTGAACGAGTTAAAAATTATTGTAAGGCCAATAAAATTCATGAGGCTGATAAAGCACTAACATTATTAAATTTAATGGGTGCGAAGACATACGGGCAATTGAAACACCTGTTATCACCAGATGAACCGGCGGATAAGACGTTCGATGAGATTGTTACTGTCCTGAAAGATCATCTAAACCCCACGCCGCTGATGCTAGCGGAACGATTTAAATTTTACGACAGAAGGCAGCTACAGCATGAAAGCAATGCTGAATATTTGCTAGAATTGCGTAAATTAGCGAAATATTGCCAGTTTGGAACGGGACTGACAGATGCACTACGAGACAAATTTGTGTGTGGTTTATTTAAACAGGATACACAAAAGCGACTGCTCGAGGAGAATGAGCTGACGCTTGAGAAGGCGGTCACTATGGCAGCAGCACACGAAGCCGCAGCGAGAGGCACGGCAGTAATGCAGCTACGGTCACCGGAGCTCAGTGCACACAAATTGGGTGTGAGTTCTGGCAAATGTTATCGTTGTGGAAAGACAACGCATGATCAGAACCAGTGTTGGTTTAAAAACCAAGGATGTAGAACTTGTGGTAGGCTTGGACATATAGCTAGAGTATGCAGGTCAGGGAAGAAGACCAGCAACAAGAAGTCACCGCAAGGAAAATACACAAAAGTACACAAGGTGGCCGAACAGGAGTCCGATTCAGACGCTAGCAGTAATGAACTGGCTGGCTTAAGCAGTATTGAACTGGCTAGCTTAAGGGTACTCAACGTTGGTAAGGGTGCAGACCTCCAGACAATTTGGGTTACTCTTCAGATAGAAGGAGTCCAAGTAAAAATGGAATTGGACACTGGATCGGCATTGTCGGTCATGAATAAGAAAGATTACAGAAGGTTATTCCAACATATTCCCCTACAGGATACGGAGATTATATTGACAACCTACACGGGGCAGAGAGTGTACCCCATCGGGACAATAAAGGTTGCAGTGGCCAACAAGGGCGAAGGAAGTCAAATAATGGACTTATATGTGCCACCGGAGGGAGGTCCACCACTACTAGGCCGGGAGTGGTTTAGAAACATAAATATGGACTGGCATTCGCTAAAAGCCATAAAGAGTGAGAACTCGGTGCAGATAATCAGCCCAGATTCTAGAACTGATGATGGTAAGACCAACCCATGTGCAAAAGACAAAGTTTCAGCACAGAATTCCACTGAGCAACAACAACATAGTTTAACAGAGAATTCTGAGTCTGTCAAGTCTACTGATATGCACATTTTTGAGGGACACTGGGCTCGAACTCAACTCCATTTCAAACTACAACAGCAATTAGAACAAATGATTCGCCGTTTTGAGCAAGAGATGAATGAAATAAAAAAGTTCTTTGTTACAGAGTGGGAGAATCTGGAAAGGCAACAGAAGCAACTGATGGAGAAAATGGAGCAGGAGCACACCAACCATCTGCGCGAGGAGGCCAAACGAATCAAAGCTGATTCAGGTTCTGAAGGTGCGTGCCATAATCTGGTGTCAGAAGAGTTAACGGTCAGCCAACTCCTTCATATGCTGAGGGACAAGACTCTGAAATGGGAAAAACTTGAACACGAGCTGCGATCTTCAAAGGAAAAGGGTTCGGAGCTCTCAAAAGTCATTGAGATGGCTGATGTGACGACACAGACTGAAACAACTGCAACAGAGCAGCCATTGGATGCCAAAAGTACGCTGACTCACGTCAATGTAGAACAACAGACCGCTGAAACAGCTGCTCCGGTAGAGGGATTGCATAGTCCGATCAATCAATCTCCAAAGGAAGTTGAAGTATTAAAATCACAAATGAGGTCACTAGTAAACGACTTGCTGAAAGCCCAGAAAAAGCTGGATGCAGAGGTACACATGAAGAAGTCTCTTCAGGAAAGATGTCTGGATTTGGAACAAGAGCTGGCTAACGTCCAGCTGGGTATGGAGGAAATAGACGACCCTCTCACTGGTCTAGCTCAGGACGACACCGAATATTACCATGACCTGGCGGACGACACCGAATATTACGATGTCCTGTCCTGCCCAGCTTGTAACTTCGACTCCCAAAGTGCAGAAATCATGGAGGAGCACCAAAAGTCTACGGAACATCGGGAGAAGCTGGCTCTACGACGGAAACAGGAGGAAGAGAAGGAGGAACTGCGCATGCAGCTGGCAGCTGTGGCAGCTGACAATGGAGCCCAGAGAGTCTCCAAGAAGCAGAAAAGGAAAAGTAAAAACAGAAGATGACCCATCTGAACCATTATCACCTCTACCAGATCACACACGTGGTCCCTCCGAACGGAGCCAAATCAGTTCGGAAGTTCAAGCTGTTAAATCCATGAAAGGACTATTGAATGAGTAACGTGAACCGACTACACCACAGAGATTGAATTTGTGAACTGTTTTCCGCAGAGACTGAATCTGTGATATGTTACGTTAAACATGAAGTTATATATGTATATATGTTATTACGTTATGTTAAATGGGGGGGATGACTATAAAGCTAAGAAGGGAGGAGTGTTGTGTATGTAACCTGTTCCACCTTAAGAGAGCTTAAGCCTGTTCCACCTTAAGAGATGTACTACTTTCTCAGGCTGCTGTAGACGCAATACCGGGGGTGAACACACCGGTATATAAGCACTGTGCAGTAATCTTGTATTCAGTATAGTCCCTACCTCCAACCAGTAAAGACCTGTTTTTATTGTTACTCATTAGTCTGTGTCTTAATTAACTAAATAATTCACAGACTTAACACCGGTGATGACTGCGCAACAGCTACAAAGATGGTCCCTTTTTCTAGGGGCGCACCAATATGAAATCGAGTATAAGGGCACGAAACAGCATGGAAATGCTGATGGGCTATCACGCCTGCCACTGCCTACTGCGGAGGAAGCACCAGCAGTGGATCCTGTCGAAATATTTCATTCGACTATAATTGAATGCTTGCCAGTAACTAACGCTGGTATAGAGAAGGAGACCCGAAATGACCCGACACTGTCTCGGGTATGTGATTTGACGGTGAAGGGATGGCCAGCACATGGCGACTCATTGTTGCCATAATTCTCATCCAGAAGAGAACAGCTGTCAGTATGCCAGGGGACCTTGATGTGTGGATCCAGAGTGGTAATTCCACCCAAGTTAAGGGAGAGAGTGCTCAATGAGCTTCACGAAGGTCATCTGGGAGGGGTGAAAATGAAAAGCCTTGCTAGGGCTTATGTGTGGTGGCCGTGGATCAATCAGCAAATCGAGGACCTGACAAAGAGCTGCTCAGGATGCCAGAAGGTCCAAAATGCACCACCACATGCCCCTCTACACCCATGGGAGTGGCCCTCCTCTCCATGGCAACGGGTGCATATTGATTTTGCTGGTCCATTCATGGACTCAATGTTTTTAATAGCCGTGGATGCGCACTCGAAATGGCCTGAGGTGATCAAAATGTCCTCCACCACCACGGAGAAAACTATTGCAGTCCTACGGACCATTTTTGCCAGGAACGGCTTGCCAGAGCAGATTTGCTCTGATAACGGACCACAGTTTGTGTCCGAAGAGTTTCGAAGATTTATGAAAAGGAATGGGGTAAGGCATTACACATCCGCCCCGTATCATCCAGCCACAAATGGATTGGCTGAGAGGTTCGTACAAACCTTTAGGAAGGCAATAAAGGCTATGTATAATGACAACATTCCACTGCTGCACAATGTGGACAATTTCCTGGTCGCCTACCGGAATGCGACACATGCAGTCACCAACCAGGCCCCAGCCATGATGTTCTTTAACCGAAGGTTAAGATCTCGCCTGGATTTGCTCAGACCAAACGTACGAAGAGATGTTGAGAGTAAGCAATTCCAGCACATCCATGAGAAGCCAACAAGGAGCTTCAATGTAGGGCAACCAGTCTTGGCCCGCGACTACCGAACAGAAAAATGGCAGCCAGGAAGCATATGCACACGGCAGGGCCCGCTAATGTACACAGTGGACGTTGGGGAGAGCATCGTGAGATGCCATGCTGACCAGATCCTAGAGTCACAGGAACAAGTCAACCCCATGCCTCGCCCATACGTACCTGGTGATGAACCCGACGTACAGGTAGCATCTACCCCAGAAACAGTAGCATCGGAAGCTGATGAACCAACCGACGACAGGGGGCCAGAATCGCCTCCGCACCAAGAGCAAGACACTCGGGATAGGCGCTATCCAGAAAGGATCAGGAAGCCTCCCCAAATACTGAATTTATAAATGGACTATTTTCAGCTAATGTTGCATGTTAAAAGTGTTAATTGTAATTAGTTTGATATTTAATTGTTAAATGAGTGTTATGGTACTGTTAATCTAAAAGGGGAGGAATTGTAATGTATGTACCTTTAAGGGGAGAACTACTTTTTACAGCTCCTGTATACTGTAGTACCGGCAGTGACCACACCTGTATATAAACCCTGTGTAGTGATCTGTATACTTAGTTCTAGAGTAACTCTCATTCAGTAAACACCTGTTGAATCGTTCCTGCAGTCTGTTGTCTGATTACTGAAGGACACAACATTAAGATACACTGATCTAACACTGTGAGCATACACTTCTGTGATATTGGAGCCAGAGCCGGATGAAGTTAGCAGGATGAGCATAATGACCGTAATGGGCATTTACCTCAGTTCCTCAAACCGTCCCATTTATTGAATACTTGAAGGTAGAATTTCCATCTCCAACAGAATCTGCCACATGTCCTCTGTCATGGTCCAGCTGTGCATGGATGGACACTGACCCAGCAATTACGCCCACATCAAATCTGATAGATTCATATTGGTGGATGGTGGGTAGTATAAGAGACCATAAAAAGAGGAAGGATGAAAAGAATAATTACTGCAATCATTTTTCCTACAGCTTTGTTGAGCTCCCTCTGATGGCTTGGCAGGGGGCGGGGGTAGATCCATTCAATGGAATTTAAAAAATCAGGAGAGAGGTAAACAAGCTGCCAATTCACTACCGTTTTACACTATCGCACAAAATCAAGATCTACCCCGGCGGGGGTGAGGAGTCTATTCCACGAGTAGTTGAGCCACACAGACTAGGAAGGTCCCAAGTTGAAAATCCCAGTCTATTGCTGAGTTATTCTATGAATATCATAGTTCTCAGCTAAAACAGGGTTGCACCTGGGGTTTGGAGGGGAAAAACTGCTCGGTTTGCCATTCCTGATTGCTAGCCAATAAAGAGAGGGCAGGACACCTCAGGGATGAAAGGGGAAGTCTAAGGGCTCGATTTTCATTTAGCCGTGGAGTCGGGCTTGGAGGTGTGCAGGGGGGTTAAAATCGCAAAAACTGGTGGGTGGGACCCCGACTCGCCTGGTTCCCGACTCCGAGCAATTTTAACTCAGGCGTGTCTGATGGCCCCGACTCCGTCCCGCATACAACAGGCGGGATTGGTCTTTAAGGCCCTTAATAACCATTAAATGGCCTCTATAATCCTATTTTAACAGGCCCTTGCAACTTTAACCCTTTTCCCACGTAAAACACGCCTGGTGGGAATCACAAATATGAAACCTGGCGGGAGCACTATTGGATTGCTGACTATCAACTCCAGGTCAACAATTAAAGAGGAGATTTGATCACCCATCATTTGCAGGTGGCAGGACTTAGTGGTCTCAGGTCTGGGGCAACTTTTACCAGGCTTAACTACACCTGTGGAAGGTTGGAGCCTCACACCCATCTCCAGTGTGGCCTCCATGGAAACCCCTCTCGCCACCTTCACTCAGCGCTTCTTCAACGGAGGCATATACCAGAAGAATGGGAGCCATTTATTTCCTTCCCATCTGGGCATTAGAGGAGCTCGAGCACCAGCCGCGGCAGCAGCAGAACCAGGAACAACAGTAGCACCAGCAACAGCAGCAGCAGCAGGAGTGCCAGGCTGCTGCTCACCCACCTGAGGCTGCACAGGCCAGAAGGGGCCAGCGCCTGGAAGGCCATCGGCGCAGGAGATACCCCCCAAACAGGGTCTACAGATGCAGGGTCACCTATCTCAACATGTCTGAGCAGCAGTGCCAAAGACGGCTCCGACTTTCGTGAGAGGTAGTGACTGACATCTGCGCAATGCTACAGCAAGACCTGCTGCCCAGAGGACCAGGTGGACAAGCATTACCAGTGGCCGTCAAAGTCACCACGCACTCAACTTTTTTGCCTCAGGCTCATTCCAGGGATCAGCAGCAGACATCAGCGGCATCTCCCAGGTGGCCGCACACACTTGCATCATGCAGGTAACCGATACCCTCTTTGCCCTCGCGCACAATCACATCCATTTCACCAAGGATCGAGCAAGTATCACGGTGTGAGCGGTTGGATTAGCTCATCTGGCAGGCTTTCCAAGGGTGCAGGGTGTTGTTGACTGCACACATGTGGCCCTTAGGTCACCCCATTGCAATCCAGATATTTTTGTCAACCACAAGGGCTTCCACTCCCTTAACATTCAGCTGGTGTGTGACCACAAGAAGGAGATTTTGCATGTTTGTGCCATGTACCCTGGCAGTTGCCATGACTCCTTCATACTGCGCCAGTCTAGTGTGCCTCCGCTATTCAGTCCGCCAGACCAACTTAACGGATGGCTACTTGGAGACAAGGGCTATCCCTGATGACGTGGCTGATGACACCATTGAGGAAGCCATCCAACGAAGCTGAGGAGCGCTACAACTCCAGCCACATTTCCACCAGACCCATTATCGAACAAACCATCGGTTTGCTGAAGATGTGCTTCAGATGCCTGGATAGATCAGGGGGAGCCCTGCAATACTCAGCAGCCAGTGTCTCCAGAATCGTCGTGGTTTGCTGTGCACTTCACAACATCGCTCAGCGTTGTGGCTTGAAGATTCCTGAGGACCAAGTGGCTCCTCACATATCCTCCTCAGATGAGGATGAGGAGGAGGAGGAGGAGGAGGAGAGCGAAAACAAACATCCTGCAAAGGCCCATCAACCAGCGGCAGCATTACGCGAGAACATTGCTGCCTGGGATGCAAGGAACGCACTCATCCTGGCCAGATTTGCTTAGCCGAGTCAATCAAACACTTTTGCCTCGCAGCTTCTTACCTGAGCATCGACAATGGCCAAGACCCTGCGGATTCCTAGCTATTTGACCAGCATACTGACAATTGCAAGTAATCCTAATCCCTCAATGTGAAAGTCCCATTCGCGAAATGACACACACCACAGATACAGCAGTAGCCATCAGATTTTTATTAGCATTATTAATCTGATGGCTTTTTCTAACAATACATCAAATTTCACCCAAGTGACTACCCTTGTGACTACTTGTGCTTTATCTTCCTCTTACGCGTGCTCCTACATAATGGTTCCCCTGTGGCTGCAGCAGATGTGGAGGCCCCTTGCTCACTTTCCTGCTGCTCCTGTCTCGACACTTTTGGTGGGCGTCCTCTGGGGTTGCGAGCCTGTGAGGGCTTGTCAACAGTCTGCTGCTCCTACGGTTGTGCAGGGGTTGAGATGTCTATCTCACTTGGGTGTGGACTCCGGTGGGGCTCTGACCGAGGGCTCTGCAGTGGCATGGAAGTGTGAGCGCTTGGAGAGGAACCCCCACTTCCTTAGGGTCTGCCACCAACCTCCCTCTCATGGGTCAGCTCCCCCTCAGCACCTGCAAGTGGCTTGAGAGCACCTTGCTGCACATCAGGGAGGCCATGGGGACCCATATCTGCAATGGCAGTCCTAGTCAGAAGGACTTCCATGAAGGTCTGGTTTCTATGTTCAATAGATGCTCATCGCTCCTCAAGAGATGTCATTCTATTCTGAACAATGACCATGTTTTCCATACCCTGGCGACTAAGCTCCTCCATGGCCGTAGCCCTCCTCTCCTCTACCGTAGCCATCCTCTCCTGTACGGTAGCCAGCCTTATCATGGAGGTAGCAATCGTTTCCACAGAGGTAACCATCCTTTCTGTGTTGATGCATTCATGCGCCAATGACTCCACAAAGGCTCTGCTCATGTTCGCTATGGACTCCTCCATTCGCTCCACACTCGCAACGACCCTAGAGACAAAACCTGCCAGAGACTCCTGCATCTGTGCCTGGAGTTCCATCACCTCTGATCTTATGGATGGACCCAGAGGCAGAGGGTTGACATGCTGCTGAGCCAAGCTGGCAGAGTCCTGCGCCCTCCGATGAGGACTCTCCACTGCTGGCCCTGTCTCCACAATCTGCTGATGCTCACTTGTGTAAGTTTCGCAAAATCTAGGGCACAACAAAATGGCTGCGGTCAGACCTCGTGACCGAAAGCCTGTCAGTTTCAACTCGGACCCTGGCAATCTAACAACTTGTGTATTTCAATGTCTGCAGCAAGGAGATCACGAAACCAGACAAGACTTTTGCATATGCATTGGGGACAAACCCAATTAGAATCAGACTTATGCATAAAGGCCATCAAGGTGTTTGCTCAAACAATCAAAATAATCAGCGGGGCCATCGAGACTGGGCTGGCCCCCATCAAAGAACCTGTTGGACAAAGGAGAGCAGTTGCAGAACCGGCAGGAGCCGATTACCGGCCATCCAAGTCGATGGGCCAAGATCAATACCTTTTGTTTAATTCCAGCCCGCTCATATCAGACAAAAGAATGAGCTGATTGAGCGTAGAGATAAGGGCTACCGAGGGGGGTATAACGAGCCTCTCGAGCATCCATTCTCTCTCTCTCGCCTCGCCTCCTGCGCCCAGCCTCGCCATCAACCAAGGAAGAAGACCATTGAAGGAGAGCCCGTCCAGAGAGGTAGGATACCCTGTCAGAGACCTTTTAATTACTGGGGTATCTCTACCTGGACGGTGAAGTCTGTGCAACAGCAGGACCACGTGACATTGGCAGGCAACAGGGCAAAGGGGCAAGGCTTTCTTTCGACATCTCAGACCGGTGAGCATTATACTTCTGACCCATCGCAAGATAATCTAGCTAGGTGTAGAGGGTGGGAGTTAAGGGGATTGCTGAATTGTCATTTTAGCCATTTTCCCTCGATGTGCCGTTTCTCCTCCCCTGTTAAGTGTAAGTGTACTGCATTCATATCATCCTTTTGTATAGTATTGTTATCTTATTTTCTCTGTTAATAAATTTTGGTTTTCTTTGTACCAAACCACTGGTCTGCTTGTTTGTCTATATCGCTGTCTGCCAATAAGTCCGGGGATCAGAACTAAGGGGGGAGCGAGCCGAACCGCTCAGAGATAAGGCAGCCGGAGACATAACCGACTGGCCAAAGCAAGTAACAAAACCCCCTGCACTTGTGAGCTGTGATACACCAGGTGACAACACTACTCTATGTCCCGAAGGTCCCACCGAGGTGTGAGTGTCTGCGCTGGTGCTGGGTGCACTGAATTCTGCTGACGCTGTGCCCTTAGAGGTTGCAGCTTCCTCTGAGGAGTCTGGCTGCTCAGCCTCTTCTTCCTGGCTAGGGGGGACGGATGCTTGTGATGGTCCTGTCAGGGAGTAAAGGAAAGAGTCAGAGATGTGATGCAAAGGCTACATGCACATAGCTTTTTGCAGATGCTCATAAGTCCATCTGTTACAGCTTCACAATCATTATCAGCGACTCATGCAATGTCAAAGAGAGAGATGGGAAACTTTTCTGTCACCAGCTGGCTGTGTTGCACCCATCTGTCCGTCACCCACACGCAAATCATCCTCAATGCGATGATTTCCAGGGTGGCCTCCTCCCAGGGGGTCAAGTGGGCTATTGAGGGTGGCCCTCCTCCTGTCCTGGCTCGCTCTCATTTGTTGTGAGCTCTCTTTTCCTGCAATGAGGGAGACAAGTGGAGGTTGAGTGAGAATGAAGGAGTGAGTATAGAGATTGCATAGCATAGATACTTAGAAGGAGACAAAGATGAAGTGAGGTTGCAAGACCAAGGACCCTCCCTGTGTGTTGTCAGTTGTGTTTAAAGCATCAGAGTGAGGGCTGCATGGTGAAATAGTTATGTGAATGTGAGCATAGAGAGAGAGGGAATGGGTAAGGGTGCATGGATGTTAGTGTCAAGTGGGATGTGGAGGAAGAGATTGAGAAGCTGAGTGCTGGTGAGGAAAGGCAATGGGGATCAGATTGAGGGTGATGGGAAATTCATACTCACTTTTCCAGTGCACTGAAGGTCATGAAATCTTTTCCTGCACTGTATCCAGGTTCGCCGTGTGACTCCCAAGGAGTTGACCTCCTCAGCCACCTGCATCCACACAGCCTTGGTCTGAGTGGAAGGCCTCTTCCTCCCTGATGAAGGGAACAGGACCTGCCTGTGGGCCCTAGCCCCATCCCCCAATGCCTGCAGTGCCGCCTCGTCAAAACAAGTAGCTGCTCTTGCCCTCCCACTTGTCATTTTCCTGCAGGTCCCTCTGACCCCAAATGGAGGAAGCTTGGAAGCCTGCAGAAGAAGCAAGGCTTGCTGTGGATCTTAAATGCAGCAGCAATTATGATGTCATCGGAGGGGACTTTCAGTCATGAAAAACCCATTTGCAAAGGCTTCCCACACGTTGGAAATCAATTGGCCAACTGAGTTAAAATTGCATCAATCTCCCACATCTATTTAGATTCGTGTGGGAAACACGAAATTCGGATAACACGACAATAGCCCGCACCTGAGTTAAAATCCCCCCTTAAACGTGGAGGACGAAGGTATGAGGAGAAAGATACAGCTGGGGATAATAAACTGATTAAAAAGAGATGCTGACGAGGCTAGTGCGGGAGGACAGCCCACACCAGGTCTTATAGATATTGGCTTTATGGTTGGTGAATAGCATAGGAGACCATAAAAAGATAGGAAGGAGGAAAACAATAAAGGGGAAAAATTTGGTTGCTTTGTGCCTCCAGCTAGCGCCCTAAGAGGGTGCTAATGGGGTGCAAAGCAACGAGCGCCCGGGCACAGCGCCGTCAACGCCTCCCATGAAATTCAGCAGGAGGTTAGTGGCAGTGGTAACCGTTAGCGCCCTGCAGCACTGCACCGCCGGCGATGATGTTATCACCGTGCGCAGCGCCCCGCTTGCGCCCCGGCTGCGATCTTCGGTAGTGCCCCCTGACTTACCGCCGAACGCTATGTCTGACGGGGTCAGGGGGGCCTACTTGCGACTGGGGTGGCGCTAATCAAAGGCGAGGTGCCGGGCGGCCATTTTTGTTGCTGGCTGCCTGCCAGCACCTGCCCTGTTGCTGTCCCCGGCCTTCTGAGAAGCCCCCCTGTGGAGTGCCGGCTGCGCTTCGTGAGCCCGGCACTCCTCTTGAGTGCCGGGCTCTTTTGCAGGCACTCCAATCCCTGGTGACCCAGCTAGGCACCGGGCCATGCTGCGCAAGGCCCCTCCCCTTTAAGAAGAGAAGGAAGGCCTGCAGTACTGCCGCAAGTAGCGCCGCGATATTCCCTCGCATCGCCCCAAGAGGGAGGCATGGCTCTTCCAGTAGGGCCCTGCTTCCCTCTTGGGGCGCTACCTATGAATTTCGGCCACGGGGTCACTACTTTTTTTCGGGGCTCTAAATGTAGAGCCCTGGTGAAGCTAACGCCCCAAAGGGGGCGCGACTCAATTTTTCCCCCGAGATATTTTGTGCCAGTTTTTACCTATTATGTTGAAAGTGAGGGTGTAGATGTATCAGATAAGGTGTATTTTCCTCTCGGGAATCCCCCCTGCACCTGTAAGAGGAGAGGTATCTGACGTGAATCTGTCATTCATGTGGAAATGACTTATGAAGTAATACTGGGTGGCCTGCTGGTGGCACTGTCCAGGGAGAGTATAAATACTCGGGCATGGGCCCAGCTTGTGCAGGACATTCTTTAACAGGAACTAGTGAAGGACACAACTAGATCTCCAAGTTGAAGAACAGTTGATTAAAGCCTTGTTTAATACTCAGACCAAGTGCCTAGTAGTTTTCTTACGTCAATTTAATCAACTGCAACCTGCTCCATGCTCTGATTGATTTGGGAACAGACAGCTATGATTCAAACTGTAGAAGGGAACTCGGACATAGTAATCAATCCATTATGGAGAAACTACTCAGACCCGCCCGTCTTGACCTGGACCCAAATTCACTTACAGCTGCTAAGGTATGGAAACTCTGGTATCGTACCTTCAGCAACTTCCTCGAGGAGTGTGGTGAGAATGTTCTTAATAAGTTATGAATGCTTGCCAATTATGTATCCCCTCATGTGTTTGACTTTATCGAAGACTGTGTAGACTATGACTCCGCTATCCAAACACTAGAGCAACTATATGTTAAGGCCCCAAACAAAATTTTTGCTCAGCACCTACTGGCCGCAACTTGACAACAACCTGGGGTATCACTTGACAAATTCCTTCAAGAGCTTCGCAGGCTCAGCAAAGATTGTAACGTTAAAGCTGTCTCAGCTGAGCAGTACCGTGGGAATTCATTCGTGACTCTTTTATTAATGGAATTGCTTCTCCCCTCATACGCCAGCATCTGTCAGAGAATAAAACCCTCGGGTTACAAGCTGTCTATAACCAGGCATATTCTCTGGACTTAGCTCAAAAAAATTCAGATGCCTATTTTTTACCATATGCACGGACTGCTGCTACTACTTTTAGTGACTCCCCCGGTAAGCCTCAGGTGGAAGCCCTCACTGATGATGACCCTACCCTAGCGGCATCTTGGCAATCTAAAAAGAAGTGTTTCTTCTGTGGATGTGCATTCCATTGTAGGAAATTTTGTCCTGCTCATAATGCAACCTACAATCATTGCAGTAAGAAAGGTCACTTTTCTAAAGTATGCTGGTCAAAAGTCTCTACTAGTGTTGCAGCTGCTATCTATAAAACTGCTCCTCCCCCAAGAGCCACTACTAGTGTTACAGCTGTTTTTCCCCAAAGCCTGTCCCATGCAGCCATGAGGGTTTCGGTAAATGGACACATTTTGAGTGTATTAATCAACTCATGTAGCTCTGACAGCTTCATCAGTTAGCGGGCTGTCAGTAAGTTAAAACTGTGTATTTACCCCTCAGACAGGGAAATTGTAATGACTCTGATGACACTGACCACCAACTCTTCCGGCTTTTGTCTTGTTGACCTTATTCTCAATGGCCGCACTTATTTCTCCACCTGGCTTGGGGTGCTCAAAAACCTATGCAGTGATGTGCTCCTGGGACAGGATTTCCAGAAACAACACAAAAGACTCGCTTTCAAGTTTGGAGGGCCAAAGACCGAGCTTACTATTTCCAAGGTACTGTTTTGGGCGCTTTTGGTGGCTTCGCTCGACGAGCCTTCCTTGTTTTCCAATCTTTCCCCCCGATGTAAGCCCATAGTCACTAAATCACAACTTTTCAGCCAAGACGATCTGTCCTTTATCAAGGCAGAAATCTCTCGCCTTCTAGCTGATGGTATCATTGAGCCATGTTCATCTTCCTGGCGGGCTCAAGTCGTCATTGTTAAAAATCCTCTGAAGCAACACAAGAAACGTCTTTGCATCGATTACTTGCAAACTATTAACCAGTATACCGACCTGGATGCCTACCCACTACCATGCATCGATGACATGGTCAATAACCTTGCCAACTACAGAGTATTTTCAACTTTTGACTTAAAGAGCGCATACCATCAAGTACCGTTAAAGGACTCTGACAAAAAGTATACGGCCTTTGAGGCCAATGGTCGGCTTTACCAGTTTCGTCGCCTTCCATTTGGGGTCGACAATGGGGTGGCCATCTTTCAATGGGCAATGGACAGCCTAGTCAAACAGGAGAACTTAACGGACACTTTTCCATATCTGGATAATATCACCATTGCTGGTCATGACCAGAAGGAGCATGATGCCAACTTTCAGAAATTTCTTGACATTCTCGGTCGTCGCAACTTAAACTTAAATGAGTCCAAATCTGTGAAATCAGTAACATCAGTCAACATCCTTGGCTACTGGGTGGGCAATGGTGTCATCAAACCGGATCCGGAGCGACTTCATCTGCTTCAGGAGCTCCCTCCTCCTATGAATCTCGGCTCTCTTCGTCGGGCCCTCGGCATGTTTGCCTATTATGCGAAGTGGATAGCCCACTTCTCCGACAAGGTCCAGCCCCTGCTTCACGCAAAGTCATTTCCGTTTGACGCGATGGCTATTGACCTCCTCAAGCAACAACTGGAAAAAGCCACGCTTCATTCCATCGATGAAAATCTTCCTTTCGTGGTCGAGTGCGATGAATCCGAGGTGGCAATCTCGGCTACCTTGAATCAAGGCGGTCGACCCGTTGCATTTCTGTCCAGAACTTTGCAGGGTAGCGAGCTCCATTATCCTCCTGTCGAGAAGGAGGCTATGGCTATCATCGAAGCAGTACGTAAATGGAATCATTTTCTTGCTCGTCGCCATTTCACGCTCATAACTGATCAGCACTCTGTGGCCTTTATGCTGGATAACTGGAAACGCACTAAGGTCAAGAATAACAAATTACAGCTCTGGAGGATGGAATTGGCCGCCTTTGATTACACCATACATTATCGACCGGGCAAAGAGAATGTGGCCCCAGATACCCTCATGCGTGCATTCTGCTCTTCTATGTCAACTTCGACTCTTACGGATCTTCATACTGACTTGTGCCATCCTGGCGTTACCCATATGTTGCACTTTGTGCGATCTAAAAATCTCCCATTTTCTGCGGAAGACATGAAAAGAATATGTTCCACTTGTAGAATTTGCGCAGAATTAAAACCGCAATTCTTCCGTCCGTCGGTTGGCTCGCTCATACACGCTACACAGCCTATGCAATGACTCAGATTTGACTTTAAAGGGCCATTGCCTTCCTCAATGTGAAACACCTACTTGCTTACTATGGTGGACGAATATTCACGCTTTCCCTTTGCTTTCCCCTGTCCCAATGTGCTTACTTCCACAGTGATCAAATGCCTTGATCAGGTCTTTTCCCTTTGTGGTATGGCCAATTTCATCCACTCTGATCGGAGTCCCTCCTTCATGTCAAGCGAACTCAAAAGTTATCTTTCCCAACGGGGAATCGCCACAAGTAAAATGACACCGTATCATCCTATTGGAAATGGACAGGTTGAGAGATACAACGCCATCATTTGGAACGCTGTTCGTCTTGCACTGAGGTCATACAACCTATCAGACCAGCAGTGGGAAACTATGCTCCCTGACGTGTTGCATTCCATCAGGTCTCTTCTTTCTACATCCACCAACGCTACTCCTCATGAACGATTCTTCCGGTTCCAGCGTCACTCCACTCATGGGACATCCCTACCATCATTGTTGGCAGCTCCTGGCCCCGTGCTGCTCCGAAGATTCGTCCGATCCTCTAAGAGTGATCCCCTTGTCGACGAAGTGGAACTGATGGATGTCAATCCCACATACGCGCACTTATGGTACCCTGATGGCCAGGAATCCACAGTGTCACTTCGGGATCTGGCTCCCTGCCCAACTGGTCCCACGGACCCAACTGATAGTGGGATCCGTATTAATGACGCCGATACCCTGCGCTCCTCTGAGGATGGCACCCTACTCGGGACGTCAAGGGATCTGCCAGCTATTCTGCTGGATCAACCCGGGGAACAGAACGCTCCCCGCGGGATGGCCACCCAAAGCCAGGACGCTGGTCAGTCACTGACTACTGAGCAGGGTGAAGCCAGCTCTGCGCTGGTGGGGGCCTGCACCCGGAGCCATGATCTCCCCAGTCCCCCTCAGTTCGCTCAAGGCGACACGGACTCTGCCAGCCCGCCGGTACGAACCAAGCGACCCAGGGACCAAAACACGGTCAGAGGAGACGTGCCTTCCGGCCTCCAATGTAGATCCAAACGACTGTGTCTATTCTTAGTCCGATTAATTCAGTAGAAGGAAGCCGCCGGACTTCCAATCTTTCAGGCGGGAAGAATGACCTGAATCTGTCATTCATGTAGAAATGACTTATGAAGTAATACTGGGCGGCCTGCTGGTGACGCTGTCCAGGGAGAGTATAAATACTCGGGCATGGGCTCAGCTTGTGCAGGATATTCTTTAACAGGAACTAGTGAAGGACACAACTAGACCTCCATGTTGAAGAACAGTTGATTAAAGCCTTGTTTAATACTCAGACCAAGTGCCTAGTAGTTTTCTTACGTCAATATATCTGAATTTTCCAACCCATTTGTATCTCTGGCAAAGGCCTGAGGCTCATAGATCGTCTGCGGATGGGAGTGGGGGTGGGGGGAGGAGAGCAGAGTGTGGGTATACCCGAAAAACATTTATTGCTTCTTCTTTTATCTTTGGACAGGCCCCTGGACCTAACAGCAGATTTGTTTAGGTACCCAATGACTCAACGAGGAGGAAATTGAGACGGAGGCTGGGAATGGCCCCTCCTGCCATATTTGATTACGTACGCTGAGATCTGCAGCTACTCTGGATACAGCCCCAGTGCTGACGCAGCATAGTGAGGGCATAGCTCCAACATAACGGGTCTTTGGCCCTTTTCACTCTTCTCTGTGTAAGATTTGCAACATTTCTGCATTTCCCCGAAGGCTGTTATTAATAAACGGGACCCTGTGTGGACATTTTAAATCAAAAAGGGTACCCAAGATGGCGTCCGTGCCTTGTGGCAGAAAGTCTGTGGGATTTTAAAATGGACTCTGCAACGCAGACAGCTTGTGGATCGAAACCCAAGCTGCAGTTTTCTGTGAAGAGAGACTTTGTGTTTTGAAACCAGACAGGACTCTGAATTATGTATTAGACTGAATTGGAGACAAATCTAAATTCAGTTAGGCCCATAGTTAAGGCCATCAAGCAGTCTACATATATAATCGGAAACAGATTACGAGAGCCATCGAGGCTGGACAGGCCCATCAAGGAACATTCATGACAATACAAGTCAATTATCGGGCTGGTAGATGCGATTAAAGGCCATCTAAAAACAGTTGCTACCATTGGATTGCTACCATTATTTAAAATAGCCCGCCAAGATTAAGATAAAGAAAGAACCTGATTTGGCGTGCAGATAAGGGTTTTCGAAAAGAGTATAATTGAAGGCCCCGGGTAGCAATCGCTCTCTTCTCTTCTCTCTCTGCTCTTCAGCCCCTCGCCCTCGTGGCTGTCGCTCTTTCCCCGTCCCGCGCTTACCCCCTGGCCTTTGCCCGTGCCTTTTGCCACTCCATCTGGAAATCGCCCCGGCACTGCATCGGGCGGACATGGACAATTCAGGCCAGGCGAGGCGGGACGTGACGAGGGGAGGAGGGAAGACCAACTGAGGAAGACCAACTGAGGAAGACCAACTGAGGAGACGAACTGAGGAGACGAACTGAGGGTAGGCTTCGAATCATCGGGCCTTCAGCCTCAGCTTAAATACCGGCAGTTGCGAGGTGAGGCCCGACCAGAGCATCGGACCTGTGAGCGAGCAGTGACCGGCGGCAGAGCTTAAATACCGGCAGTTGCGAGGTGAGGCCCGATCAGAGCATCAGACCTGTGAGGGGGCAGTGACCGGCGGCAGAGCTTAAATACCGGCAGTTGCGAGGTGAGGCCCGATCAGAGCATCGGACCTGTGAGGGGGCAGTGACCGGCGGCAGAGCTTAAATACCGGCAGTTGCGAGGTGAAGCCCGACCAGAGCATCAGACCTGTGAGGGAGCAGTGACCGGCGGCAGAGCTTAAATACCGGCAGTTGCGAGGTGAGGCCCGACCAGAGCATCGGACCTGTGAGGGGGCAGTGACCGGCGGCAGAGCTTAAATACCGGCAGTTGCGAGGTGAGGCATACCAACTCAGCAGCAGAGGAGAGAGGTAAAAAGCAATCCAAGTGTGACATCACCAGGAAGCAGGTAAGTGATTGGTTGGATTGGTTGGTGAGTATTTCTTTCTTTCTCCTTTTCATTACAAGCTTAAATTCGGTGTTTTCTTTTCTAGGGTCTCTGTGGTGTAGTGGGGACAGTTGGTAAATAAGCGCCCTAGAGTATATCGTTAACTGGTTGTACTTAATAAGGCCTTTCTGGTGCAGACTGTTGGTAAACCATTTAACTGGTGTAATTAGAGGGATTGATTTAATTTAAATCCAATTAATTAAAGGGGATATTAGCACCTAAAATCGGGTAACAATAAAAAGTTTAATTAATTACATAGAATGGAGCAGGTGATGTGTTACTGTTGCGAGATGTGGGAGCCGGTAGACCCCATTGAGGCTCACAGTGATTACATCTGTGACAAGTGTCTGCTGCTACAGGATCTCCAGCTCCGTGTTGATGAGCTGGAGTCTGAGCTTCAGACACTGCGACACATCAGGGAGGGGGAGAAGTACCTGGACTCAGTGTACCAGAAGGTGGTCACACCTATGAAGTTAGTTAATTCAGATGTAACCCATGGCCAGGGTCAGGACGGTGTGACTACGAGCGAGGCAGGTACAGGGATCCAGGAGGTAGTGTTGGAGGAGCCGCAGCCCTTGCTCTTGGCCAACAGGTTCGAGGTTCTTACTCCCTGTGTGGACAGGAGCAGGGACTGCAGGGAGGATGAGCAACCTGGCCACAGAACCGTGGAACGGGGGGCCATTCAAGAGGGGGGAGTAAATAGAAATGTTGTAGTGGTAGGGGATAGTATTATTAGAGGGATAGATAGAGTTCTCTGCAGCCAAGAGTGAGAGTCCCGTAGGCTGTGTTGCCTACCTGGTGCCAGGGTTAAGGACATCTCCTCTGGGCTGGAAAGAAACTTGCAGTGGGAGGGGGTGGATCCAGTCGTCGTGGTCCATGTTGGTACAAACGACGTAGATAGGACTAGGAAGCCGGTTCTGTTAAAGGAGTATGAGCAGCTAGGGGTCAAATTAAAAAACAGAACCTCAAGGGTAATAATCTCTGGATTATTACCTGAGCCACGAGCAAATTTGGCTAGGACAAATAAAATTAGAGAGTTAAATGCGTGGCTCAAAGACTGGTGTGGGAGAAATGGGTTTTGCTTCCTGGGACACTGGCACCAGTACTGGGGCAGGAGGGAGCTGTTCCGTTGGGACGGGCTTCACTTGGCCAGTGCTGGGACTGGAGTCCTGGCGGATCATATAACTAGGGCTGTAGAGAGGGCTTTAAACTAACTAGTCGGGGGGAGGTTCCTAGAGAGCAAATAATAAAAATAACAACAGGGAAGGTCATAGACTTAGGTAGCAGTGGGGAAATTAAAAACCAGAGTGTGTCAGGAAGGGGCAGAAGGTATGGAGTAAAAGGTAAAGTAATAAAAAGGGCAAAAGCAGGAACTAAGTGTCACAAAACATATTTGAAAGTTCTCTATCTGAATGCACGTAGCATTCGTAACAAAATAGACGAGTTAATGGCACAAATAACTACATATGGGTATGATCTTGTGGCCATTACAGAAACATGGCTGCAAGGTGACAATGCCTGGGAATTAAACATACCAGGTTATTTAACGATCAGGAAGGACAGGCAGGAAGGAAGGGGAGGTGGGGTGGCTATGTTAATAAAGGAAGGAATCACTGTAATACAGAGAAATGATATTGGGTCAAAAGATCAGGATAATGAAACAGTTTGGGTGGAGATAAGGAATAATAAGGGGAAAAAAACATTAGTGGGTGTAGTCTATAGGCCTCCGAACAGTTGCAACTCAGCTGGACGGAGTATCAATCAGGAAATAGTTGAGGCTTGTAATAAGGGAACATCTATAATTATGGGGGATTTTAACTATCATATTAATTGGACAAATCAAACTGGGCAGGGCTACCTTGAGGATGAGTTCATTGAGTGTATTAGGGGTGGGTTTCTTGAGCAGTATGTAACTGAACCGACCAGGGGACAAGCAACCTTAGATCTGGTCCTGTGTAACGAGACAGGATTAATTAAAAATGTCCTAGTAAAGGATCCCCTTGGAATGAGTGACCATAACATGGTTGAATTCCATATTCAATTAAAGGGTGAGAAGGTTGGATCTCAAACAAGCATGCTAAGCTTGAATAAAGGAGACTATGAAGGTATGAGAGCGGAATTGAGTAGAGTGGATTGGGAAAATAGATTAAATGGTAAGCCGATACATGATCAGTGGTGTACATTTAAGGAGTTATTTTACAACTTCCAAAAAATATATATTCCACTGAAAAGAAAAGGGTGTAAAAGAAAAGACAGCGATCCGTGGCTAAGTAAAGAAATTAAGGATAGTATTCGACTAAAAACAAGGGCATATAAGGTAGCCAAATCTAGTGGGAGGATAGAGGATTGGGAAAACTTTAAAAGACAGCAAAAAATAACAAAAAGATTGATTAAGAAAGGGAAGATAGATTATGAAAGTAAATTAGCAAAAAATATAAAAACAGATAGTAAGAGTTTTTATAGTTATATAAAAAGAAAAAGGGTGGCTAAAGTAAATGTTGGTCCCTTAGAGGATGAGACTGGGAAATTAATGGTGGGAAATATGGAGATGGCAAAAACACTGAATGAGTATTTTGTATCAGTCTTTACAGTAGAGGACACTAAGAATATCCCAACACTGGACAAACAGGGGGCTATAGGGGGGGAGGAGCTAAACACGATCAAAATCACTAAGGAAGTGGTACTCGGTAAAATAATGGGACTCAGGGCGAATAAATCACCTGGACCTGATGGCTTACATCCTAGGGTCTTGAGGGAAGTGGCGGTAGGGATTGTGGATGCATTGGTAATAATTTTCCAAAACTCCCTGGACTCAGCAAAGGTCCTGACAGACTGGAAAACTGCTAATGTAACACCCTTATTTAAAAAGGGCAGTAGACAGAAGGCTGGAAACTATAGACAGGTTAGCCTAACATCTGTGGTAGGTAAAATGTTGGAGTCCATTATTAAGGAGACAGTAACAGGACATTTGGATAATCATAATTTAATAGGACAAAGTCAGCATGGTTTTATGAAGGGGAAGTCATGTTTGACAAATTTGCTGGAGTTCTTTGAGGAAGTAACATATAGGGTGGATAAAGGGGAACCAATTGACGTAGTGTATTTAGACTTCCAAAAGACATTTGACAAGGTGCCACACAAAAGATTATTGCTTAAGATAAAAAATCACGGGATTGAGGGTAATATTCTGGCATGGATAGAGGATTGGCTATCTAACAGAAGGCAGAGAGTTGGGATAAATGGTTCATTCTCAGACTGGCAATCAGTAACTAGTGGTGTTCCGCAGGGGTCAGTGCTGGGTCCCCAACTCTTTACAATCTATATTAACGATTTGGAGGAGGGGACCGAGTGTAACATATCAAAGTTTGCAGATGATACTAAGATGGGAGGGAAAGTAGTGAGTGAGGAGGACATAAAAAACCTGCAAGGGGACATAGACAGGCTAAGTAAATGGGCAGAGATTTGTCAGATGGAATACAATACTGGAAAGTGTGAGGTTATGCACTTTGGCAGGAAAAATTGTAGAGCAAGTTATTATCTTAATGGCAAGAAACTGGAAAGTACTGAAGTACAAAGGGATCTGGGGGTCCTGGTGCACGAAACTCAAAAGGTTAGTGTGCAGGTGCAGCAAGTGATTAAGAAGGCCAATGGAATGTTGGCTTTCATGGCTAGGGGGATGATATACCTATCAATTCATCCAATGAAAAGCGACGAGTTAAGACAGTAACTATAGGTTTTTATTGGCTAAATAACAGAGCCCACCCTCGTGGGTGATCGGATCCAACAAGGAGGAATACCAGCCAGTCGACCACCTTTATACCTGGGCAAGTAGGTGGAGCCATGGGCGGAGTCAGCAGTGGTCAGCCCAGGTATAACAGCGTGACAAGAGGCGACCTCGTGTAGTGATACAACAGTGTAAACAGTGATAACCATAGTGGAACGATATAACAGTGATAACCATAGTGTAACGATAGTGAACGATAAAAGTGGTTTACCACATTCACCCCTTGTTTAGATTTGAGTCCGGCGGGGTGAAGTGTACTACCAGTTCGGGTATGTCAGTCTGTCCAGAGGCCTCGTAAGCCTTTCCGATCGTCGCAGCAGCGGCGGCGGTGATGCAGTATCCGATGTTAATGCTGGTGTCTGCGTGGTCGGCGAAGGCTCGTGGGGTTCCGGCATGCCATCTACCTGGGCTGGATTTGGGGGGGTGGTGGGGGGTAACGGTGGTGTCTCAGGGATGCCCGAGGGTGCGAGGTCTCGTAAGGAGACTGTGTCCTCCCGCCCGTCTGGGTATGCCACATAGGCGTACTGGGGGTTGGCTTGCAGGAGGTCCACCCTCTCGACCAGGGGGTCCACTTTATGGGCCCTCGCGTGCTTTCGCAGCAAGACGGGCCCCGGAGAGGTCAGCCAAGTTGGTAGCGTGGTTCCCGTAGTCGACTTCCTGGGGAAAACAAACATTCGTTCATGGGGGGTGGCGTTAATGGCAGTGCAATGCAGTGACCGGATGGAATGCAGCGCTGCTGGGAGGACTTCCTGCCAGCGAGAGGTTGGGAGGCCCTTGGACTTTAAGGCTAAGAGAACGGCCTTCCAGACAGTCGCGTTCTCTCTTTCCACCTGGCCGTTCTCTCGGGGGTTGTAGCTGGTGGTCCTGCTTGCAGCAATACCTCTCGCTAGTAGGAACTGGCGAAGTTCCTCGCTCATGAAGGAGGAGCCCCGGTCGCTATGTATATAGTTCGGGAACCCGAACACGGCGAAGAGGTCGTTCAGGCATTTGATGACCGTGGCACTGGTCATGTCTGGGCAGGGGAAGGCAAAGGGGAAACGGGAGTACTCGTCAATGATGTTGAGGAAGTACACATTACGGTCAGAGGACGGGAGGGGCCCCTTAAAATCGATGCTCAAGCGCTCGAAGGGGCGGGTGGCCTTGATCAGGCTTGCTCTGTCCGGCCTAAAGAAATGCGGTTTGCATTCGGCACAGGTTTGGCATTTCCTGGTCATGGTCCTGACCTCCTCAATGGAGTAGGGCAGGTTGCGGGCCTTAATGAAGTGGTAAAGTCTGGTGACTCCGGGGTGGCAGAGGTCATTGTGGAGGGTCTGCAGTCTATCAATTTGCGCGTTGGCGCATGTACTTCGTGATAGAGCATCTGGGGGTTCGTTCAGTTTACCAGGCCGGTACAAGATCTCATAATCATAGGTGGAGAGCTCGATTCTCCACCTCAAGATCTTGTCGTTCTTGATTTTGCCCCTCAGTTTGTTATTAAACATAAAAGCGACCGAACGCTGGTCGGTGAGGAGGGTAAATCGTTTGCCTGCCAGGTAATGCCTCCAGCGTCGTACAGCCTCCACGATCGCCTGGGCCTCCTTCTCGACCGAGGAGTGTCGGATCTCAGGGCCCTGGAGGGTCCTTGAGAAGAAGGCCACCGGTCTCCCCTCCTGGTTAAGGGTTGCGGCTAGGGCGAAGTCGGATGCATCGCTCTCCACTTGGAAAGGGATAGACTCATCCACCGCATGCATTGTGGCCTTAGCAATGTCTCCCTTAATGAGGGAGAAGGCTGCGCACGCTTCTGCCGTCAGGGGGAAGGAGGCGGACTTCATGAGGGGTCTGGCTTTGTCCGCATAATTCGGCACCCATTGGGCATAGTAGGCGAAGAGCCCCAGGGTCCTCTTCAGCGCCTTTAGACAGTGGGGGAGGGGAAGCTCCATGAGGGGGCGCATTCTTTCGGGGTCGGGGCCGATGACTCCGTTCTCTACTACGCAGCCGAGGATGGCAAGGCGCGAGGTGTTAAACACACATTTCTCCTTATTGTAGGTGAGGTTCAGCCGTTGGGCCGTACGGAGGAATCTCTCCAGATTAACATCATGGTCCTGCCGGTCGCGGCCGCAGATGGTGACGTTACCTAGATAGGGGAACGTGGCTTGCAGCCCGTTCTGGTCAACCATCCAGTCCATCTCCCTTTGGAAGACCGAAACCCCGTTGGTGACGCCGAAGGGAACCCTAAGGAAGTGGTAGAGGCGGCCATTCGCCTCGAAGGCGGTATACTGGCGGTCCTCAGGGCGGATAGGGAGTTGGTGGTAGGCCGACTTAAGGTCGATGGTAGAGAATACTCGGTACTGTGCAATCTGATTGACCATATCAGATATGCGGGGAAGGGGGTATGCGTCCAGCTGGGTGTACCGGTTTATGGTTTGGCTGTAGTCGATGACTAGGCGGTTTTTATCGCCGGTCTTAACGACTACGACCTGGGCACGCCAGGGGCTGTTGCTCCTCTCGATGATGCCCTCTTTCAGGAGACGCTGCACCTCAGAGCTAATAAAAGCTCTGTCCCCGGCGCTGTACCGCCTGCTCTTGGTAGCGACGGGTTTACAGTCGCGGGTGAGGTTGGCGAACAGGGAGGGGGGTGGAACCCTGAGGGTGAATAGGCCGCAGGTGGTACGCGGTGGGCGGTATAAAGGCTGTTGGTTGTCGACTGTGAGTGGGGGGAGGGGTCCACCGTATGCCAAAGTGACACTTTGAAGGTGGGATTGGAAATCCAGCCCAAGTAGGACGGCAGCGCAGAGTTGGGGCAGGACGAGAAGTTTAAAATTTTTATACTCCGTGCCCCTCACCGACAGGGTCACAACACAGTATCCGCTGATGTCTGTTGAATGGGACCGCGACGCCATCGAGATCCGGTTGCGCGTTGGCTGGACAGTGAGGGAGTAGTGGCTCACCGTGTCTGGATGGATGAAACGCTCCGTGCTTCCGCTGTCGAACAGGCAGGTCGTGGCGTGGCCGTTTACTTTGATGTCCATCATGGACTTGGACAGGTGATGCGGGCAAGCTTGGTCCAGTGTGACGGAGGCTAGTGTATGGCTGAGCGAGCTGCTGTAGTCTGCGGGTGAGGCTGTGGTCGGGTCTGGAGACAAGGTGGCGGTCGAGTGTGGTGAACAAAATGGCGGTGCCCACGACGTTGCATAAAATGGCGGAGAAGATGGCCGCCCCCACAACTCACATGAGGCACTGCCGGTGCCGGTGGCCTTGATCAAAGATGGCCACCCCCACGACTCACACGAGGGGATACTGGCATCTGTGGCCTTGATGAAAGATGGCCGCCCCCACAACTCGCATGAGGCACTGCTGACGTCTGTGGCTTTCCCCCTGCAGGCCTTCGCGAAGTGGCCTTTCTTGTGGCAGTCGGAGCAGGTCACGTTTCTTGCAGGGCAGCGCGCCCTTGGGTGTTTTGCCTGGCCACAGAAAAAGCAGCCGGCGGCCCGATCGCGGGGCTCCGATGTCGCAGCCGGTACCGGGGGTGGCGGTCCCGATCGGGTCCGGGACGCCGACGCTGAGGTAGGTCCCAGAGGCGGCGGTGCGAGGGGTATTGCGGTCGGGGTCGGGCCCGAGTCCCAGGGTCGCGCAGCACAGTACCTGGAATACGCCTCGAGGTCCCGATGGGCCACTTCCAGAGAGCGAGCGAGGGCTGCAGCTGTGTTCAGGTCGAGGTCCTTTGATTCGAGCAGTCTTTGCCGTGAGTAGTCGGACCGAAGGCCTTTCACGAAGGCATCGCGGATATTCCCTTCAGTATTTTCTGCAGCCGTTACAGCTTTAAAGTCACAGTCCCTGCCGAGTGTTTGTAGCGCCCGTAAAAATTCATCTACAGACTCTCCTGGCTGTTGCGGGCGGGATCTTAGGAGATGTCTGGCATACATAGAATTTACCAGGCTCCGGTACTGCTCTTTCAGCAGGTTGAGGGCGGCCTCGTATGTGGTAAGGTCCTGGATGAGTGCAAATACTTTAGGGCTCACTTGGGCGGTCAGAACTCTTAGTTTGGATCTCTGAGGCACGCCGGATTCTCCCAGGTAGGATTCGAAACAGCTCAGCCAGTGTTTGAAGTCGAGGGCTGAGTTTGCTGCCTGTGGGTTTAGATCCAGGTACGGCGGTCGGAGGGCTCGCAGCCAGGCCGGCTGCTGTGGCTGTTGTAGCTGGGCGTCTGACTGGTCGTTTGGCTGCTCCGTTAAAGACATTTCAAAATTTAGCCAATAAAATTGATATACCTATCAATTCATCCAATGAAAAGCGACGAGTTAAGACAGTAACTATAGGTTTTTATTGGCTAAATAACAGAGCCCACCCTCGTGGGTGATCAGATCCAACAAGGAGGAATACCAGCCAGTCGACCACCTTTATACCTGGGCAAGTAGGTGGAGCCATGGGCGGAGTCAGCAGTGGTCAGCCCAGGTATAACAGCGTGACAAGAGGCGACCTCGTGTAGTGATACAACAGTGTAAACAGTGATAACCATAGTGTAACGATATAACAGTGATAACCATAGTGTAACGATAGTGAACGATAAAAGTGGTTTACCACAGGGGATAGAATATAAAAATAGGGAGGTATTGCTTCAGTTGTACAAGGTATTGGTGAGACCGCACCTGGAATACTGCATACAGTTTTGGTGTCCATACTTAAGAAAAGACATACTTGCTCTCGAGTCAGTACAAAGAAGGTTCACTCGGTTAATCCCAGGGATGAGGGGATGGACATATGAGGAGAGGTTGAGTAGATTGGGACTCTACTCATTGGAGTTCAGAAGAATGAGAGGTGATCTTATTGAAACATATAAGATTGTGAAGGGGTTGGATCGGGTGGATGCGGGGAGGATGTTCCCGATGATGGGTGAAACTAGAACTAGGGGGTATAGTCTTAGAATAAGGGGCTGCTCTTTCAAAACTGAGATGAGGAGGAACTACTTCACTCAGAGGGTGGTAGGTCCATGGAATATGCTGCCCCAAAAAGCTGTAGAAGCTACATCATTACATAAATTTAAAACAGAAATAGACAGTTTCCTAGATGTAAAGGGAATTAAGGGTTATGGGGAGCGGGCAGGAATTTGGACATGAGTCTAGGTTCGGATCGGTCATGGCCCTGTGGGTAGCAGAGCGGGCCCAGGGGCCATGTAGCCTGATCCTGCTCCTATTTCATGTGTCTAATTCTGTTAGATTCAGGAGATAGTTCTGTGATAGTAGATTGGCGGTTAGGATCAGATCAGCCATGATCTTATTGAATGGCGGAGCAGGCTCGAGGGGCCGATTGGCCTACTGCTGCTCCTATTTCTTACGTTCTTATGTTCTTATGTAAATGGGCCGAAGTCGTAACGTTGGTTTTGATGGGGATCCGGGCCAGTCAGTCTAAAAGCACAGGGTACTCCCCGTACGAGCTAATGACTGGCAGGGTTATGCGGACCCCCACCCATGTATTAGCCCCAGTGCTCACGGAGGGTCAGCTCAGAGAGGTAAACCAGGACAGGTTTGCCCGAAACCTCTTTGAGCACCTGAAGCAGGTCCATGAGCAGACGGCTGGGAACATGGGAAGGCAGCATTGGAGTAACCGATTGCTGCTCGAACCCAGAAAGCACCACGAGTGGGAAATAGGAGATCAGGTTATGGTGAGGAATTATGCCCGAGTAGGTAGTTTGGAACCATTGTACATGGGGCCCTACCATATTGTAGATAAAGCAAGCCCCATGGTATACGCCGTGAAGATGCCCTGGCGTACAAAATGGTTCCATATCAACCAGTGTAAGCTGTTTACACCTGAAAGGGGAAAGCAGCCAGTTGGGAAAAGGTCTGAGGATAAAGATCCTCAGCCTGCAGCGGGAGCGAGTTCACAGACTTCACAGGCAGGCGCTGTGGCTTGCATCAATGGAGGGGCCATCCTGCACATCAATTGGGACACTCCCCACTCTTCTGGGATCCAGACGAGGGGGAGGGACCTGAGGGCTAAAACCCCACCCCTAACCCAGGTGTAGAGAGGGAGGGACCTGAGGTCGAAAACCCCGCCCCAGACCCAGCCATGGGACCTGGGGGCGGAGACTCTCAGCTCGCAGCATCAGGCTGCGAAAAGTTACCTGCCCCCAGCACAGGTTCAGGAGGAGTCAAGCCTGGGGGAGCCGCGGTTCGGGTAAAAGGCTCAGCGGCCAAGAAAGCCCCACCCGTCAAAGCCCCTAGAAGGTCCCCACGGATGCCCCAGCCGAGAAAGCCATGGTCACCAGCCCTCCAGTTACCAAGGGCCACCCCTCGAGCCAGGGAAGGGTCCAAGGACAGAGGCCCTCAGCCAGCAGCCACGGGCTGCGAGGGACCAACAGCCAAGGACGGTGCGGTCACGCCGGGGGTAGCGGCGAGCCGCAGTCCGACCAGGGATTAGCCTGGCCGCCCAGAGATGGACGGCGCTTGTATATAGTTTAGTTTAAGTTAAGTTTAAGTAAAGTGTAATTATTTAGTTTAAGTTTGGGTGTTTATAATTTAAGTTAAATAAGGTGATGGGCAGTTTTAAGTTAAGTAATCTGTTAAGAGTGTATCTTTGGGTCGAGGTCGCGGGACCCGACCATGCTTCATCAAGCCAGAGAATCTCTTGGGGACCTGGCTGCATGTTCTTTTACATCTTTTTGCAGAAAGGTTTTCGGGATGGAATGGATCGTGATCCTATTCGCCCTGATTGGGATGAGTGTGGAGAGGTGACGTCCAAGACTCCCACATCTACGGGTGTTCGGAAGACAAGGTGCCCCGGCGATCGATGGGAACGGTGAACGGGATGCGGAGGAGAAAGCCGTTTACTTCCACGAGGGAAGGTGGCCAGGATGGCTGTGGTCCAATTCGTCTCAGTACTCCAGCCAAACCGGATTCACGTACGGGGAAGCCTCTCTTCTGTGCCCCAGGGTACGAGTCATCACCACGAGGGTCAGCTTCACCGTTGGAAAGCGAATATGTTTGACGTGTAAAGGAGACATTCCACTGGATAGGTGGTGGTGGCTCAGAAAGTTGAGCAAGGACATGAGGAACCCTGAAGTCAAGTGGGAACGGTTGGGGAACAACACCCATCGGACGATTACCGGGACTCATGGAGGACTAAGCGTGTGTTGGGACAAGTGGTGGGAACCGGATCGAGGGATTTACATCTGTATGTGGGGGTCAGAGAAGGTCTACCCCGCAGGCATATCCATTATTTTCCACCGGCAGTGGCACGACATCTGGGAGGGGATGAAGTGGGATACCAGCCTGAAGGTGTGTGCGGTCCCTTACACGCCGATCCCCGTCAATGCCACTGAGCTTGTGCCCCGCCCATGGCGCAGGCGGCGAGGTTACCCAGGGAAGGTTGCCCCACCACCACCAAGGGACCAGGGAATGGGTTGGTACTAGTCCCCACCAATCAGATGCTGTACCAAGGGGAACACTACGCGATAGCCTCCATGATTTTAAATCTCACCGAGGTACATTTACCGGAGTGGTGCCCCAAAAAACAGAGCAGCTATACCAGGCCCTATTAAAGGACATGTTCAAGAAGTTTTACGAGTTTGATTTTGCCCACATGGACAAGACCGAACTCTACACCACACACCGGGAGTTTTTGGGTAATGCAGGGAGGCAAAGAAGGGGTGTATGGAATGATGTTTTTACTGCGTTTAATACTGGGTCCTCTGTCATCAACAGCTTGGATGACATAGAGCTGCAGACCCAGATAAACGGTTTAAAAACACAGTTAAAGAAGATATTACTGGATGAGAACAAGGTAGTGGGCTCGGAGTTGCATGAGGACCAGGCCATGACGGTCCATTTTAAAGAGATCATAGCCGAGTTGGAAAAGCACGCAAAGATGGTAGATGCTCTCATAAGGGAGGACAGAAATACTTCTGACCAGGCTGCGCAGAATGAGGTGTGTGTGTTATACGGGGCATGGTTACTGGGCAAGGGCCGCAGTAATCTGGCGGATTTAAAACAGGGTTTGGTCTCCTCCTGGATTAGCAACAAGCACCTCGCACCCCTCCGCCCTTTTGAGAATGCATTAAGCCCGTTTCAACTCCGGCTAGCCTCCGAAGCCTATCCAGTCCCCGTGGATTGTTGGCAGTCCAACCACACAATCATGGGAGTAGTAGTTAGGATGCCGGTCATGGATAGGACGGCCTGACCCGCACCGGTATACAGGGTGGAGAACATTGGAGTCATTCAAGGTGGTGCACACATTCGTTTCACAGCGGTCCCGTCTTACGTCATTAAGTGGGAGCACGCTATGACAGGTACTGACCTCTCAGGGTGCCGAAGCCAGGGAGCACACATAATCCTGTGTCCCCAGCACTTGAATGCCTTTTCAAAATCGCAGTGTGGGTTCAGAGCTGCTGACGCGAAGCCTATAAATTGTACCATGGAAGCAATGGCACAAGGCCATGTTCCCCCGCAGGTAGCATATATAGGAGGTGGGACATATTGTGTCACCACCGGTGTGTCCCACTACCAGCATGGACAGCATAGCTGGTGTCCGGTCAGTGAAAGCAGCTTCTGTTTTAAACCCGAGGCAGAAGTTCAAGTGGCCCACTGTGAAGGAGAATTTTACGGATTTGCAAAAGTACATAGCGCACTTTGGCTACAAAATTCCCCCTCTCCCTGAACACCTTACCAAAATACTCAAAGCCGTTATAGTTTCACAGAAGCATTTTTACACACTCGAACAGAAAACAGTAGAGATAGGGACTAAGATATTGGATTTTGTGATTCCACCCTGGTGGGACATTTTCAATAATATAGAGGCCCATCCCTTCGTGGATCAGACTGGCTTCCCACATTCTCATGGTTTGCCAGTTAGGGATAGTGGCCCAGTAATTCGGGTCCCAACGCGTGAGTAAGCACCGTGTACTCACGCGTGGGACCGATGGAATTGCCGGTTTTCTGCATGCACAGCACATGAGCGGGAAACCGGCATTTCCGATCCTCTGAACCAAGGGGTTCAGAGGTCGAACGCGTACGCGCAGGAGTCTGCGCGTGCGCGCTGAAATTCCTTTTTTTTACAGGGTTGCCCGTGCGATAAGGCCTCCAGTTTTTACGCGAGAAAAAAGCAGACGTAAGTACTTAGTTTTAAAAGGTAAGTGGTCTATTAATTAAAGTTAGAATTTTTTTTCCACAGGTTTAGTATTTTTATTGACTTTACAGTAAGGTAAGTGTATTTTTAGACCTGATTTGTTAAAAAATTATTTTTTTCAAACATTTGAATAATTGTTTAAATTAGTTTTTTACAGTTATTAATAGTTCATTTAATTAGTGGGATGTTTTTTTAACTTTTATTTGAAGTTTAAGTACTGTTTTGGGCACCCGGAGTTTTCATGAGTTTGACAGTTCTTACTATCAAACTCATGAATGAACTTTTGCAACCTCCGATTGGTTGCCCAGTGGTCACGTGATCCCAGCCGGCTCATCGAACTAACTACGCCGCTGGATCACGCAAGCACAGCGTGCCAGGAGCTGAACCGGGCCACTGACAGGAAATCCACGCAGGGCCAGGCTTCAACTTTCGGCGCACTATGTAAGTGTAGGTCGGGGGCTTGCACCCATGGGAAGCCCCCGGCACCAATTTCTGGACCAGTGTTGTATTTAGTTTGTATTCAGTGTAAGGGAAATGATCAGTGGTCAGAATTCCGAAACCAGAGGATCTGGAAGGAACATTATGTAAAGGTGGAGGGAGATACGCCTGTTTGAGTCCTTTTCCTTGTATTTTGATTAAAGATTGTTTTTGTGTTTGTTATTTTTAATAAAGGTTTTTCTTTTGTTGTTTTTTTTCTGCGACGCGGTGTAATAAAGGTGTGTGTACCAAGTGGTGCAGGGGTGTTGGACCCCCTCCATGCTTGGATGTGTGTGTAAAGTCTGTAATTTTACTCTCTGTATGCTGATGTACACTAGATTTTCACGGAATGGGAAGTGCATGTGTCGTGGGTGTTAGATCCATGTACCTTGATGTTGTGTCCTTCAATAATTAGACAAGAGACTGCAGGGAACAATCAACAGGTGTTTACTGCATGAGAGTTACTCTAAAACTAACTATACAGATCACTACTCAGGGTTTATATACAGGTGTGGTCACTGCCGGTACTACAGTATACAGGAGCTGTAAAAAGTAGTTCTCCCCTTAAAGGTACATACATTATAATTCCTCCCCTTTTAGATTAACAGTACCATAACACTCAATTAACAATTAAATATCAAACTAATTACAATTAACACTTTTAACATGCAACATTAACTGAAAATAGTCTATTTATAAATTCAGTCTTTGGGAGGCTTCCTGATCCTTTCTGGAAAGCGCCTTTCCCGAGTGTCTTGCTCTTGGTGCGGAGGCGATTCTGGCCCCCTGTCGTCGGTTGGTTCATCCGCTTCCAATGCTACTGTTTCTGGGGTAGATGCTACCTGTACGTCGGGTTCATCACCAGGCACGTATGGGTAAGACATGGGGTTGACTCGTTCCTGTGACTCTAGGATCTGGTCAACGTAGCATCTCACAATGTTCTCCCCAACATCCACTGTGTACATTAGTGGCCCCTGCCGTGTGCATATCGTTCCTTGTTGCCATATCTCTGTTCGGTAGTCGCGGGCCAAGACTGGTTGCCCTACATTGAAGCTCCTTGTTGGCTTCTCATTGATGTGCTGGAATTGCTTATTCTCAACATCTCTTCGTACATTTGGTCTGAGCAAATCCAGACGAGATCTCAACCTTTGGTTAAAGAACATCATGGCCAGGGTCTGGTTGGTGACTGCATGTGTCGCATTTCTGTAGGCTAACAGGAAATTGTCCACCTTATGCTGCAGTGGAATGTCGTCATCGCACATGGCCCTTACTGCTTTTTTAAAGGTTTGTACGAACCGCTCAGCCAATCCATTTGTGGCTGGATGATATGGGGCGGATGTGTAATGCCTTACCCCATTCTTTATCAAGAACCTCCGGAACTCTTCGGACACAAACTGTGGTCCGTTGTCGGAGCAAATCTGTTCTGGCAAGCCATGCCTGGCAAAAATGGTCCGGAACACTGCAATAGTTTTCTCCGTGGTGGTGGAGGACATTTTGATGACCTCAGGCCATTTCGAGTGCGCATCCACGGCTATTAAAAACATTGAGTCCAATGACCTCTTCATTAAAGGAACGATGGGTGTAGCCCACTCGCTCCAGTCCACTTTGGACAGTACCCCTGAACATTCCAAACCTTCCAGCTCTGCTTCGACGGCTGGGCTTGCATTTTCCTCTATTTTGATCGTCGCTTTTATGCCTTTTAGTGTTCCGAGTCCCTGCTGGAACACTTCTTGTGCATCAGTTAGCATTTTTGACAGTCGTCCAGGTGTGACGTCGTAATCCTTTTTGGCATCTACAGTCAGTGCTTGTATGGGATGCCAATCTAGCTGTATCTTCCGGATCCATTCACGTCCTAGTAGTGGTGGTCCTCCATCTGGCAATACATATAGGTCTATTTTTGGTGTTTCCTTGCCGTTATATATAACGTTCACCCTTATTGTTCCTTTTGGGGTAGACTTTTTGCCCCGTGTACGTCTTCAAGACAATCGTTGTATCTCTCAAGGGTATATGTGAGAATAGCCGCTTGTAGTCCCTTCAGTTTATGACTGTTAGGGCTGATCCTGTGTCCAATTCCATTTTGACTTGGACTCCTGCTATCTTGAGCGTGACCCAGATAGTTTGGTGATCCTCCATTTTGATCACATTATGTAGTTTCAGACAACCCAGCTCCTTGCTTTCAGAGTCTGTATCACTTTTCTGTTCGTCTGTGTGGTAAACCACTTTATCGTTACACTATAGTTATCACTGTTGTATTGTTATCACCGTTGTATCACGATACGAGGTCGCCTCTTGTCGCGCTGTTATACCTGGGCTGACCACCTCCGACTCCGCCCATGGCTCCACCTACCTGTCCAGGTATAAAGGTAGTCGACTGGCTGGTATTCCTCCTTGTTGGACCCGATCACCCACGAGGGTGGGCTCTGTTATTTAGTCAATAAAAACCTTTAGTTACGTTCCTAACTCGTCGCCTTTTATTGGACGAATTGATAGGTATATCAATTTTATTGACTAAATTTTAAAGATGTCTACTACTGGCCAGCCAGAAGCCCTCCCAGAAGCACAGCCACACCAGCCGGCTTGGCTGCAAGCCCTCAAACCACCGTACCTGGATCTAAACCCACAGGCAGCAAACGCAGCCCTCAACTTCAAACACTGGCTGGACTGCTTCGAATCCTACCTGGAAGAATCCGGCGCCCCGCAGAGATCCAAACTAAGACTTCTGAACGCCCAAGCGAGCCCGAGAGTATACGCACTCATACAGGACACGACTACGTACGAGGCCGCTATCAACCTACTGAAACAGCAGTACCGCAGCCCGGTAAATTACATGTACACCAGGCACCTCCTAAGATCCCGCCCGCAACAGCCAGGAGAGTCTGTAGCTGAATTTTTACGGGCGCTAAGAGCACTCGGCAGGAACTGTGACTTTAAAGCGGTGACGGCTGTTGAAAATACGGAAGATAATATCCGCGATGCCTTTGTGAAAGGCCTACGGTCCGACTACTCACGGCAAAGACTGCTTGAAGCTAAAGACCTCGACCTGGACAAAGCTGAAGCCCTCGCTCTCTCCCTGGAGGTGGCCCATCAGGACCAGGAGGTGTTTTCCAGGTACTGCTCGCGACCCTGGGACTCGGGCCCGACCCCTACCGCAATACCCTTCGCAGCGCCGCCCCCGGGACCTACCTCAGCGTCGGCGTCCCGGACCCGACCGGGCCCGCCACCCCCGGTACCGGCTCCGACATCGGGCACCCGCGATCGGGCCGCCGGCTGCTTCTTTTGCGGCCAGGAGAAGCACCCGAGGTCGCGCTGCCCAGCCAGGAACTCTACCTGCACAACCTGCAGGAAGAAAGGCCATTTCTCTAAGGCCTGCAGGAGCGGATCTTCAGAGGCCAGCAGTGCCTCATGCGAACTGTGGGGGCGGCCATCTTCTTTCACGGCAACTGAGGCCAGTATCCCCACATGTGAGTCATGGGGGCGGCCATCTTTGATCAAGGCAACCGACCCCAATAGTGCCTCATGTGAGTTATGGGGGCAGCCATCTTCTCCGCCATTTTGTCCTACCTCGTGGGAGACGCCATTTTACCCACCACGCCCGACTGCCACCGGGCCCCCGGACCCGACGACCGCCTCGCCCGCAGACGACAACGACTCGCTTACCTACACGCTAGCCTCCGTCACTCTGGATCAAGCCCGCCCACACCACCTGTCCAAGTCGATGATGGACATCAAAGTAAACGGCCACGCCACGACCTGCCTGTTCGACAGCGGAAGCACGGAGAGCTTCATCCACCCAGACACGGTGAGCCACTACTCCCTCCCTGTCCTGCCAACGCGCAACCGAATCTCGATGGCATCGAGGTCCCACGCCATGGACATTAGCGGCTACTGTGCTGTGACCTTGTCGGTTAAGGGTACAGAGTATAAAAACTTTAAACTCCTCGTCCTCCCCCAGCTCTGCGCTGCCGTCCTACTAGGGCTGGACTTCCAATCCCACCTCCAAAGTGTAACCCTAGCATACGGTGGACCCCTCCCCCCACTCACAGTCGACAACCAGCGAAGGTTAAACCGCCCACCGTGTAACACCTGCAGCCTATCCACCCTCAAGGTGCCGCCACCTTCCCTGTTCGCTAACCTCACCCCCGACTGCAAACCCGTCGCTACCAAGAGCAGGCGGTACAGCGCTGGGGACAGAGCTTTCATTTGCTCTGAGGTGCAGCGTCTCCTGAAGGAGGGCATCATCGAGGGGAGCAACAGCCCCTGGCGTGCCCAGGTCGTGGTCGTTAAGACCGGCGATAAAAATCGCCTGGTCATCGACTACAGCCAGACCATAAACAGATACACCCAGCTGGACGCATACCCCCTTCCCCGCATATCTGACATGGTCAATCAGATTGCACAATACCGCGTATTCTCGACCATCGACCTTAAGTCGGCCTACCACCAACTCCCTATCCACCCCGAGGACCGCCAGTACACCGCCTTCGAGGCGAATGGGCGCCTATACCACTTCCTTAGGGTCCCCTTCGGTGTCACCAACGGGGTCTCGGTCTTCCAAAGGGAGATGGACCGGATGGTTGACCAGAACGGACTGCAGGCCACATTCCCCTACCTAGATAACGTCACCATCTGCGGCCGCGACCGGCAGGACCACGACGTGAATCTGGAGAAATTCCTCCATACAGCCCAACGGCTGAACCTCACCTACAATAAGGAGAAATGTGTGTTTAACACCTCGCGCCTTGCCATCCTTGGCTGTGTAGTAGAGAACGGACTCATCGGCCCCGACCCCGAAAGAATGCGCCCCCTCATGGAGCTACCCCTCCCCCACTGCCCTAAGGCACTTAAGAGAACCCTGGGGCTCTTCGCCTACTATGCCCAATGGGTGCCCAATTATGCGGACAAAGCCAGACCCCTCATGAAGTCCACATCCTTCCCCCTTACGGAGGAAGCGTGCGCAGCCTTCTCCCTCATTAAGGGAGACATTGCCAAGGCCACTATGCACGCAGTGGATGAGTCCATCCCCTTCCAAGTCGAGAGCGATGCATCCGACTTCGCCCTAGCCGCCACCCTTAACCAGGAGGGGAGACCGGTGGCCTTCTTCTCAAGGACCCTACAGGGCCCTGAGATCCGACACTCGTCGGTCGAGAAGGAGGCCCAGGCGATTGTGGAGGCGGTACGACGCTGGAGGCACTACCTGGCAGGCAAACGATTTACCCTCCTTACCGACCAACGTTCGGTCGCTTTTATGTTTAATAACAAGCTGAGGGGCAAAATCAAGAATGACAAGATCTTGAGGTGGAGAATCGAGCTCTCCACCTACGATTATGATATCTTGTACCGGCCAGGTAAGCTGAACGAACCCCCCGATGCTCTGTCACGAATTACATGCGCCAGCGCGCAAAGTGATAGACTTCAGACCCTCCACAACGACCTCTGCCACCCCGGGGTCACCAGACTTTACCACTTCATTAAGGCCCGCAACCTGCCCTACTCCATCGAGGAGGTCAGGACCATAACCAGGAACTGCCAGACCTGCACCGAGTGCAAACCGCATTTCTTTAGGCCGGACAGAGCAAGCCTGATCAAGGCCACCCGCCCCTTCGAGCGCCTGAGCATCGACTTTAAGGGGCTCCTCCCGTCCTCTGACCGTAATGTGTACTTCCTCAACATTGTTGATGAGTACTCCCGTTTCCCCTTTGCCTTCCCCTGCCCAGACATGACCAGTACCACGGTCATTAAATGCCTGAACGACCTCTTCGCCTTGTTCGGGTTCCCAAACTATATACATAGTGACCGGGGCTCCTCTTTCATGAGCGAGGAACTCCGTCAGTTCCTACTAGCGAGAGGTATTGCAGCAAGTAGGACCACCAGCTACAACCCCCAAGGGAACGGCCAGGTGGAAAGAGAGAACGCGGCGGTATGGAAGGCCGTCCTCTTAGCCTTAAAGTCTAAGGGCCTCCCAACCTCCCGCTGGCAGGAAGTCCGCCCGACAGCGCTGCACTCCATCCGGTCACTACTTTGCACTGCCGTTAACGCCACCCCCCATGAACGAATGTTTGTTTTCCCCAGGAAGTCGACTACGGGAACCACTCTACCAACCTGGCTGACCTCTCCGGGGCCCGTCTTGCTGCGAAAGCACGTGAGGGCCCATAAAACAGACCCCCTGGTCGAAAGGGTGAACCTCCTGCACGCCAACCCCCAGTACGCCTACGTGGCTTACCCAGACGGGCGGGAGGACACTGTCTCCTTACGAGACCTCGCACCCTCGGGCACTCCGGAGACACCACCTTTACCCCCCCCCACCACCCCCCCAATTCCAGCCCAGGTAGACGGCATGCCGGAACCCCACGAGCCTTCGCCGACCACGCAGACACCAGCACTAACACCGGATAATGCAGCACCGCCGCTGCGACGATCGGAGAGGCTTACGAGGCCTCCGGACAGACTGACATACCAGAACTGGTAGTACACTTCACCCCGCCGGACTCAAATCTAAACAAGGGGTGAATGTGGTAAACCACTTTATCGTTACACTATAGTTATCACTGTTGTATTGTTATCACCGTTGTATCACGATACGAGGTCGCCTCTTGTCGCGCTGTTATACCTGGGCTGACCACCTCCGACTCCGCCCATGGCTCCACCTACCTGCCCAGGTATAAAGGTAGTCGACTGGCTGGTATTCCTCCTTGTTGGACCCGATCACCCACGAGGGTGGGCTCTGTTATTTAGTCAATAAAAACCTTTAGTTACGTTCCTAACTCGTCGCCTTTTATTGGACGAATTGATAGGTATATCAGTCTGCACTACTCTCCGTCACCTTATGTACCTTCTTGTACTTCTCCTGTGGAGATTTCTTGCTGCTGGTTTTCTTTCCCGACCTGCAGACTCTTGCTATGTGTCCTACTTTTCCACACTGTCTGCACACTTTGTCCTTGAACCAGCAATCCTTATGGTCGTGTGTTGTTCTGCCGCAGCGATAGCACTTCACTGTTCCGTATGACATTTCATTTGTGCCATATTCTTGCGGTCTCCGTTGTATCTCTGCCGCACCCCGTGCTGCTGCTTCGTTTGATACTGCCATGCTGAAAGCCTTGTCCAGCGTAAGATCCTTTTCTGATAGAAGCCGTTTCTGGGTTCCTTCACTTTGAAGTCCACACGCAAACTTGTCCCTTAAAGTATCTGCTAGTCCCGTTCCAAACTGGCAGTGTTTCGATTGCTTGCGCAGTTCCATTAAATACTCGGCACTACTTTCATCTTTATGCTGGTTCCTTTTGTGAAACTTAAATCTTTCTGCTATCAGCAGCGGTGTGGGGTTTAAGTGGTCCTGTAGGATTGACACTATGTTTTCAAAATCCTTTTCCACTGGCTTCTCTGGGGTTACTAGGTTTCGCAGTAAGCCATATGTTTTTGCACCCATTGAATTCAACAATACCAGCGCTTTCCTGTGATCTGGCACTTCATTCGCCTTGCAGTACACTTCTATGCGTTCGACATATGTCGTCCAATCTTCGACTTCATTGTCGAACGCTGTGACACTACCACTCTTCGGCATCCCTGGGTGTGGTTAGACTGGCTCAAAATGGCGTCTCCCGCGCTCTCCCTTCTTCCCCGCTGCGGCTTAAAATGGTGTCTCCCGCGCTTTCCTTTCTTCCCCGCTGACGCTGCTCGGCCCTTGAACACCGGCTGCTCTCTGTGCGTTTTCCTGCGTGCCTCTCTCCCCCGTTGATGCTGCTCGGCCCTTGAACACCGGCTGCGCTCTGCGCATTTTCCTGCGCGCCTCTCTCTCCCATTGACACTGCTCGGCCCTTGAACACCGGCTGTGCTCTGCTCTCTCTCGTTGACGCCGCTCGGTCCTGAACACCGGCTGCGCCCTGTGCGCTCTACCCTCTCTCTTTCCCCCGTCGACGCTGCTCGGCCTTTTACTGTGCCATCGGTCGGCTCTAGCCGCCGCTGTCCGAGAACGGTCTGCGCAGTACCTGTTGCCAGCCCGTTTTGCTGGACCACCGTGACTGGAGAACCAAGCCTGGCTCTCGACAGCCCCCCCTGCGATGCTCAAATCTCCGCTGGATGACTGGGGTTTTCCCGTGGTCGACGCCCGTGCTTCTGGACTCAGCCTTCTTCCACTGTTCTCCAGGAGCGAATCCCTGGGAGGTGATGCAGAGTTGCAGGTAGGTTTGAATCTGCTCGTCGCCAATGTTAGATCTGTGTATCTTGATGTTGTGTCCTTCAATAATTAGACAAGAGACTGCAGGGAACAATCAACAGGTGTTTACTGCATGAGAGTTACTCTAAAACATTACTGTACAGATCCCTACTCAGGGTTTATATACAGGTGTGGTCACTGCCGGTACTACAGCATACAGGAGCTGTAAAAAGTAGTTCTCCCCTTAAAGGTACATACATTACAGTGGGTATATTAGATAGGTAATTACTGGGGAAGGTTGACTATGGACGGTCAGAAAAATTTTGCTCACCTTAGAAGTATGATACTTCAAGCAAGTTTTAGTATCACAGGGGGGAGTGTAAGATTTACAAAATTTCTGCATTTCCCCGAAGGCTGTTATTATTAAACGGGACCCTGTATGGACATTTTAAATCAAAAAGGGTACCCAAGATGGTGTCCATGCCTTGTGGCAGAAAGCCTGTGGGATTTAAAATGGACTCTGCAACGCAGACAGCTTGTGGATCGAAACCCAAGCTGCAGTTTTCTGTGAAGAGAGACTTTGGCCTAGAAATTCAGTTGGTTGCGCCAGCCATTAGCGCCTTAGGAGGAGTAGATGTCGGGCGCTAGGCGGGTAGCGCCCGGGCGCAGCGAGAACTGCGCCTCGCCCCAACTTCACTAGAGATTTAGCGGCGGCGCAAAGTCTTTGCGCGCGCTCAGCTGCGCGCGCAGATCGTGACGCCATTTCCTCGTGCAACGCCCTTTGTGCGCCCCCAACCGGAACTTCAGTGGCAACGCCCCATTGTGCGCCTGGCGGCCCTAGCGACTGTTAAGTGGAACGGTGCTCAGCCGATGCGGGGTGCAGGGGGCGCAAATTAAAGGGCACTCCTCCTGTAATATAAAAGGCTGCCATTTCGCATCACTCCCTCTTGCGAAACGGATCTTTGGAGAGAGACCAAGGTAGATAGCTTTCTGCTTTGGCCCAACACTCGGACAGGTACTTCTGGCTTCAGGCCACAGATTTCCAGTAGTCTTTGCCTTCATTGACATCTCATTGTTTGCCAGCATATTATGGGGGCTGCAATGGGTGTCAACGCTGGCTTTCTCAATTACATCCAAAGGGCTCACAGACGCCGTGAGAGAGTGGCAGCCCTGGCTAGACAGAGAGGGGGCAACAGGCGTCGGCAAAGGAGGCCTTACCCACCCAGGGTATACCGCCAGCAGTTCTCCTATCTCAACATGTCTGATGAGCAGTGTGTTCGGAGGCTGCGATTCAGAAGTGACGTGGTCACAGAGATCTGCCAGCTGCTTGGCGGTGATCTGCAGCCACAGCTGAGGAGCAGGACATCTCTGTCAGTGGCAGTGAAGGTGACGGTGGCTCTCAACTTCTATGCGACCGGCTCCTTCCAATCCGCTACTGGGGACATTGCCAACATCTCCCAGTTCGCCGTGCATTGCTGAATCCGCCAGGTGACCAATGCCCTTTTCAAAAGGAGACGTCAGTTCATCTCCTTCTCCATGGCCCTTGCCAAGCAGCAACAGCGTGCAATGGGCTTTGCAGCATTCGCGGGCTTCCCCATGGTGCAGGGCGCCATTGACTGCACGCATATGGCTTTGCGGGCACCTCTGGAGAATGCCGAGGATTACCACAACCGGAAGGGCTACCATTCGCTGAACGTCCAGATGGTGTGTGACCACAGGCAGCTCATCCTAGCTGTCAATGCCCGCTTACCAGGCAGCAGCCACGATGCCTTCATCCTGCGACAGACTTCTGTGGCAGACATGTTCCAGGCCCAGCCTTACCCACGAGGATGGCTTATCGGGGACAAAGGCTATCCTTTGTGTACCTGGCTGATGACCCTGCTCCGTTCGCCCAGCACCCCTGCTGAAGAGAGATACAATGAGAGCCATCAAGCGACCAGGAACATCATCGAACAAACAATCGGCGTCCTGAAGCAACGGTTCTGCTGTCTGGATCGTTCCGGTGGAGCCCTACAGTATTCGCCGGAGCGAGTCTCCCATTTCGTGGTCGTTTGCTGCATGCTGCACAACCTGGCTATCCGCAGGACTCAGCCACTGCCACCACAGATTGGAGGACCACCTGAGGAGGAGGAGGAGGAGGAGGAGGAGGACCAGCACAGGAGGGAGGCAGAAAGTGCAAGGGCCGCCCGTCGCCGGCTTATTGAACGTCGATTCTAGGCCCCCTCTCAGGGACTGGCTTGCGCCAATGTCAGCAGATGAATGTAGCCACTCCACAAGCCCTCAGCCGAGCAGGGCAACCAGGACTTAACCAAAAAACCATGCACACTGCAATTTAACAACAATAATTTATTGAAAACCTCTGCCCTTCCCACATTACATGCTCATGTGGAGAAGCCCCCTCCAAAAACACAAAACTACCAGTCTCGGCCTTACAAAAAGAAAGAAAGACACCAGTCTCGGCCTTACATAAAGAAATAAAGACACCAGTCTCGGCCTTACACAAAAACAACTGCACCAGTGTCGGCCTTACAACAAGCACCAGGCATTTGTGCATGCCTCTACTTTTTGCCCTGTGAGGGCGATGCCTTGCGCATCCTTGCCTGGCCCCTGCCCGCCCTGCTGCTCCTCCTCAATGGGAGCCCAGTGGCTGCAGCAAGGCTGGGGGAAGGCTGCTGAGGGGCAGATGGTGAGACGGCAGATGCCCTTGGGGGTCGGCCTGCACCAGCTCTGGCCTTGGAGTGGCCGGCTGCTGACTGCTCCAACTCTGGCTGGGCGGCAGCAGTCTGTCCAGCAGCTCGTGGCAGCTGCAATGGCGGAGTGGCAGTGTCGGCTGCTGGAATGGTGGCAACCTGGCAGATCGCAGGTGCTCGCTGGTCGCCTGACACATTGGCACTCGCACGGGCCAGCACTGCAGCATGCGCAGCAAACAGCTGAAGGGCAGACTGCTGGGCTGCTGCTGCACGGCGAGTGCCCTGGCGATGCCTGGCTGATCCAGCGAGGGTGGCAGCAGTTAGTGCCCGTGTGGCCCTGGTCTGTGTCCGCATGACACCAGCCAGTGAATGGACGGCACGACTGAGCACTTGGCTAGAAGCCGACTGTGCTGCCGCGAAGTCCTGCAGACTCCTGGCCTGTGCTGCCGCGATGTCCTGCAGACTCCTGGCCTGTGCTGCACTGAATAGTTCCAGACTCCTGGCCTGTGCTGCACTGAATTGTTGCAGACTCCTGGCCTGTGCTGCCCCGAATTCCTGCACACTGCTTGCCAGTGACTCTATGGAGTCAGGCATCCTTGCCACTGCAGCCATGAGCTCAGTGTGCCTGCGCTCAGCCTGGACGGCCATTTCCTCTAGGAGGCGCACCTCCTCTGCGCTAACCGTCGCAGGACTGGAGGCCGCACTCACCCTCTGGGGAGAAGTCCGCAGAGCTTCCCCACCCCTCCCGCGTTGCTGCAGGCCGCTGGGCCCTGGAGCTTCACTCTCCTCCGACCCTTCCCCCCGGCTCCCCTCCAGGGAAGACGTGTCCCCTACATCGCCATGGGCTGGCGCGGCTGAGGGTGGCACTGATGGGCCGGCTTCCTCTTCCTCCTCCTCGTCTTCCGAAGGGCTGACAGTGGCAGCTTGAGGGCCCGCCTCCTCACCTGGCAATTCACCATCTGAAAGCAGGAAGGCACAAGAGTAGCTTTAGAGTGAGGACAGGGCGGCAGCGAGGGAGGCATGAGTGGTGCCATTCACCGCATTGGTCGGACAGTGGCAAAGGATGCTGATCTGATGCGCAAGTGTAACGAGAGAGGTCCAAAAGGTGATGCCCTTACCATTGGTGCCCAGAACAGGGTCGGCATCTCCACTGGTGACGGGGCCAATCAGCCGGCCTCCCATAATGCGCTCCACACGCTGGTCGAGGTCGGAGAGCTCTTTGAGGTCAGGACGGCCTCCGCCGGTGTCAGTTCAGTTGCGCCGGTTGTGCGCAACCTTGGCCTGCAAGAGAAAGGACGGCCTCTAAGTACAGTGTGTAGCCCTGATCTTGTCTGCACTGCCTCCCATGGTCGAATAGCTTGGACAGTGTGTAGCCCTGATCTTGTCTGCACTGCCTCCCATGGTCGAATAGCTTGGACAGTGTGTAGCCCTTATCTTGTCTGCAATGCCTCCCATGGCTGAATAGTTTGGACAGTGTGTAGCCCTGATCTTGTCTGCAATGCCTCCCATGGTCAAATAGCTTGGACAGTGTGTAAAGTGCTGAATGTGCAATTGATTTTCATGCCAGTCCCATAGCTGCTGGATGAGGGCTGGCCATTAGGGCTTTCAGGTCCCTTTGCCCATAATATGAGGTGTACATGCAAGGATGAGGAGGACACTGGAAAGGGTACTCACCCTGACAACCCGAGTGAGGTCGTTGAACTTCTTCCGGCATTGCACAGGAGTCCTGGCAACCACGCTGTTGGAAGACACCCTGTTGGACACCTCCCTCCAGGCTTTCCGGTAGGCGCTGGGCAGCGGCCTCTTGCCACCTTCTGGGAACAAAACATGGCACCTGCGCTCCACTCCGCCAACCAGCACCCTCAGGTCTCCGTCGCTGAAGCGCTGCGCTCTCTCCCTGGCCTTCTCCATAATCCTGGGCGTTGTACAGGTGAAGCTGAAGTGGTCAGGCCTAGGCTGAGGGCTGCAGTGTGCAGGGCGTGGCAGGCAAACAAATCCACCCTCCCCCTTTAAGAGATGACCGGCGCCAGAGTGTCTGCCATCAATCAAGAACTCTCCGCACCTGCGCTGCGCCCGGTCTCGGGGGTATCGCTCAGCACCGCCGGCTTAGCGCCTAAAGATAGTCATGCATCACCTGTTTTAGCGCAGCAGCAACCTCTTGGGGCAATGCGACTGAATATCGGCGAAGGGGGCGCGACTTTGCGCCGCGCGCAATCTTTAGCGGCCGCCCGACTTTACCGCCCCAAAAGTGGCTATACTGAATTCTAGGTTTGTGTTTTGAAACCAGACAGGGCTCTGAATTATGCATTACACCAAATTGGAGACAAATCTAAATTCAGTTAGGCCCATAGTTAAGGCCATCAAGCAGTCTACATATATAATCGGAAACAGATTAAGAGAGCCATCGAGGCTGGACAGGCCCATCAAGGAACATTCATGACAATACAAGTCAATTATCGGGCCGGTAGACGCGATTTCCGGCCATCTAAAAGCAATTAGTATGGATTGCTACCATTATTTAAAATAGCCCGCCAAGATTAAGACAAAGAACTAACCTGATTTGGCACGCAGATAAGGGTTTTCGAAAAGATTATAATTGAAGGCCCCGGGTATCAATCGTTCTCTTCTCTTCTCTCTCTGCTCTTCAGCCCCTCACCCTCGTGGCTGTCGCTCTTTCCCTGTCCCGCGCTTACCCCCTGGCCTTTGCCCGTGCCTTTTGCCACTCCATCTGGAAATCGCCCTGGCACTGCATCGGGCGGACACAGACCATTCAGGCCAGGCGAGGCGGGACGCGACGAGGGGAGGAGGGAAGACCAACTGAGGAGGACCAACTGAGGAAGACCAACTGAGGAGACGAACTGAGGAGACGAACTGAGGGTAGGCTTCGAATCATCGGGCCTTCAGCCTCAGCCAACCTGCGACTATCTTTATACAAACGCAATCCGTCGGCCGACGACGAAGAATCATCCCTGCAAGGTAAAGTACCCAAACAGAGACTTTAACTTTGGGGTACTCGAACCCGGACAACGCCCTTGCAGCGCCCGGAGACCACGTGACGATGGCAGGCTCCAGAGAGCACCAAGAGCGAACCCCGAACCCAACCACTGTTTTGAGTCCTGCAGACCCCTTTTGATTGGTGAGCATGAAGTTCTGGCCGCTCATAGCTTAATCTAGTTAGGTATAGGGGGTGGGATAAGGATAAGGGGATTGTTAAGATAGTTGTTTTCCCTCGATGTGCCGTGTGTTCCCCATTCCCTGCATAAGTATATAGTTGTTCTTTTGTATTTTTGCCTGTAGAAGTGTACACTAGTAATTTTCCATAAGATTGTATCAATTTTTCCTCTTCAATAAAATCTTGGTTTTTGTTTACATCCAACCACCTGTCTACTCGAGTCTTCTCTGTACCGCCGCCTTGTACCTAAGTCCGGTGTCTAGAACCCAGGGGCGTGGGAGTGATTCAAACCACTCATAAACAGTCAGAGGCAGAACTGACTGGGTGCAGGAGCGTTCTCTAGGTGCAGATAATGAAAAACTAACCTATCTCTTGCAGACGTCAATGGAAATAAAGTCTGCCAGATTATTAATGTTACCCTCACATTCCAGATACTTAGAGTAACTGTGTTGTGCTCTCTTTAATGGGCATTGTGCTTGCAGATGGTGGGTGACATGGAAGACTATAACAATAGGAAAGTGAGAAAAATTCTTCCTACGAGTTTCCCTGAGGGTTCAATGGATAAATCTACTAATCTCGACAGCAATCAACAGCAGAACATATTTAATAGCTGTAGGATCCGCAAAATAGGGCTTTGTATTAATATGGGTCAAATGGCAGAAGAGGCCATGATTTTAAAGACTGTTTTAAAAGAAGCCCAGAAAAAGGGGGCATACAAAATGGCCACCATACCATGTGACCAGCTTATTGGGACACTTTAAAATGGTTCCTGCGCAACCTCAGACAGATTTGTGGATTCAACCCACAGTAAGTTCTGGAAGCCGTTTCTGAGAGAACAAAACCAGACCCACACGTATGCATATGGATTAGATGCAGATCTAGTCAAGATTGGCCTGGAGACAGAGGCCATCAAAATGTTGCCCCAGACAAAAGGGGACAATTTCATATTCATGAGAACAGCACCCAGGGCTAGGAAACGAGATCAGCAGGCCATTCAAAACAATGAAGGTAATTCTAGACCAGAGATGGGCCTGTTACCAGCCGTTTAAGACATTTTAAATATAATAACTACCCCACTGTGCTCCCAGCCCGCCAAAAATAAAACAAAGACTAACCTGATTTTGGGCGGGAAGTGAAGCCTCTGGAAGAAAGGTATATCTGGAGAGACTTTTCGGCAGTTAAAGCGAGCTGGGAGAGGTACAGCAAGCTGGCAGCTGAAGGGCGAGCAGGCTTGAGCTTGAACACAGACACGCCGGGTTGGAGAGCTGGAAACACGCAGCTTGAATCCGGACACCCAGAAGAAGGAGCAGTCAATCGCAGGAGGAAGAAGAAAGCCAACATCGAGAAGGCCGTCTCGAAACCGGCGTTCCGCCCCGGGGAAGCACATCGGGAGATCATCGACCGTCCCCGGGCCATTGCCGGAATGAGAGGCCATCGACCCAACTTGGGAGAAGAGAAAAAAATAAAGGTCCCAAGAGAAGAAACCTTCCAGCCACCCCGGCTCGGGAGAAGAGAGAAAAGGAACCTGAAGAAGCGATGGGAGCCAGCCCAAGTCTCCTCTAACCAAAGTCGAGCTGACGATCCTCGACCCCGCCGACATCCAGGCCCGCCGGTGTCCAGCCACCCTGACCCCCACCTCAGGAGAGAGGTGTGGCGCAGCTCGCAGGGGCTCCACGATCCACGTGGAGACGAGACGCCTGAAAGGACCAAACACAGACTCGATTTCAAAACCTTGCACTTCCTAGTGGGATTGGTGAGCATGTTTCTGGCCCTTCACAATCAGATCTAGAGAGGTTTAATAAGGGGGTTGTAACGGCTTCAGCGGCACTTCCCTCTACTCGCTGCCTGAGGGCGGTTTTTGAGGCCTCGGTGCACTGCTGCCGTGCCTTCTGGGCCCCTCTCCTCACCTGTTTCTCGAGTAATTGATCTCATCAGAGTAATTAGGCTAGTTAATAAAGTTGTTTGGTTTTTTGTCTCTGTGCCTCTGGCCTCACCTGTGTGTTGTTAATGCATTTGTCTCCTGTCTCATTTGATTAATTATGTCACGTGACCACTCTGGCCTGTATTTAAGCTTCCTGTTTCCTGTCCTCTTTGCTCAGTCCTGGGTTCGCCTGCCTGCAGGTAGCAGCTCTCGCGAGTCTCTCTGTGTTTTCGAGGTTCAAGGAATTGCCTTTTGAGCGTTACTATGTCTCTGTGTTTTTGAGTCTCAAGTGAATCTCCTTTCGAGTGTTACCCTGTTTCTATGTTCTCGAGTCTCAAGGAAGCATCTTTCAAGTTCTACCTGGTCTCGAGTCCTTGGATAGGTTTCCTGCACTTGGGTCTACTACTGAAACCCTAGCAAAACGGCCCCGTGAATGCACGGCCCCATGACAGGGGTGGATTTAAGGGTACAATTAACATGAGTTGTTGTCCCTCGATGTTCCGCGTGTCTCCTTATTTCATGATGATCTTTGTAGAGTATAAGATGCCTGTATTTGCTTTAGTTAGTACTGTGTCATTATGATTTGTTTGTGTGTTTTTCCCTCCCATGTACTCCCTTATCTGCTTGCATTTGATTTGATATTTTTCCTTATGCAATAAAATTTATTTTTGTTTCATCAAACTTGGTCTACAAGAGTTTTCTCTACATTGTAGTTCCTGCGCCTAAGTCCAGAGTACAGAATCTAAGGGGCGAGTGGGTTGAACCACTCAAGGTTTACTGTGCAAGAGAGAGAGGCCTCTAGAGAGAGAAACCTCAGGGAAACCTCTCGAGGAAAACCCCTTACATAGCTTTGATTTCTGCTATATATAACTTTCCCCAAAACTTGCACAATTCTGAGTCATAGAGTAACACTTCTGAGCACTGTATTGATATTGATTTTTTGAATTTTGAAAGTTTCTGTTGCAGTTACTGATTCATCTATTTTGTTTATAAATTCATGTAATGACAAAGCTAGATCAATGTCAATATTTTGCTCCACACCCTCTATATAGTAAACTGATTAATGAAGTTTCCAGCAACCGGTGTGTGTTATCGAGCTACACCTCGTCACAGCTGCTCGTGAATACTTGAATGATTTTTTTGTAACAGTTTTGAGTTTGGCTATATTGTCAGATAAAGTTTGCCTTGAGGTGCTAAGTTGAGATTGCAAGCTGGGGAGTAGATAAGAATCTTGAGCCAGCTTTACAGACTTACAGAATTAAAGGCAGTTCGAGTCCAAGGCCCCGATCTTGACGAGAGAGGGTTTTCCGAGCACAGGGGGAGGGAAACCTGGAAGTCTGGGTTTCCCCACCGCGTGCGTCTTTTTTTTCCCCCAGAAGATTTTTTGCCTGGAAGCCAGCCTTTTAAAAGAATTTCAGTTGGAATCCACATGGAATAAGTCAGAGTGAGTCGGTGCTGCTAAAGAGAGAGGGCGAGAGTGTGCTTTTAAAAGAATTTATGGACTCTTCTTAAGCAATGTTTAGTGGCAGAGAATTCCACATTCTAACCACCTTCTGTGTAAAGGAATTTTTACTAACCTTCATTTTAATTCTTCTTGTGACTATTGTAAATTTGTGTCCTGTCATTATCATCTCACCAACCAGTAGAAACAACCTATCACTATTTACCTGATTACCATTATTAATCTGGAAGATCAGGTCACCCCCTAATCTTCTCAGCTGTGTTGAAAAAGTCTCAACTTCTCAGGTTTCTCATCCTAGTTAATCAACAACAACAAACAACAACAACTTATATTTGTATAGCGCCTTTAACGTATTAAAACGTCCCAAGGCGTTCACAGGGGTGTTATAAGACACAAATTTTGACACCGAGCCACATAAAAATAAATTAGGGCAGGTGACCAAAAGCTTGGTCAAAGAGGTAGGTGTTAAAGAATGTCTTAAAGGAGGAAAGAGAGGTAGAGAGGCGGAGAGGTTTAGGCAGGGAATTCCAGAGCTTAGGGCCTAGGCAGCAGAAGGCACGGCCAACAATGGTGGAGCGATTATAATCAGGGATGCCCAAGAGGCCAGAATTAGAGGAGCGCAGATATCTTGGCAGGGGTTGTGGGGCTGAAGGAGATTACAGAGATAGGAAGGGGCGAGGCCGCGGAGGGATTTGTAAACAAGGATGTGAATTTTGAAATCGAGGCATTGTTTAACAGGGAGCGAGCACAGGGGTGATGTGTGAACGGGACTTGGTGTGAGTTAGGACACAGGCAGCCGAGTTTTAGATCACCTCAAGTTTACGTAGGGTAGAATGTGGGAGGCCAGTCAGGAGTGCGTTGGAATAGTCAAATCTAGAGGTAACAAAGGCATGGATGAGGGTTTAAGCAGCGGCTGAGTTGAGACAAGAGATGAGATGGGCACTGTTACAAAGGTGGAAATAGGTAGTCTTAGTTATGCCGCAGATATGTGGTCCATAGCTCATTTCAGGGTCAAATATGACACCAAGGTTATGAACAATGTGGTTCAGCCTCAGACAGATGTTAGGTAGAGGGATGGAGTTAGTGGTTAGGGAACGGAGTTTGTGGCGGGGACCGAAAACAATGGCTTCGGTCTTCCCAATATTTAATTTGGAGAAAATTTCTGCTCATCCAGAACTGAATGTCAGACAAGTAGTCTGACAATTTAGGGACCATGGAGGGGTCGAGAGAAGTGGTAGTGAGGAAGAGCTGGGTGTCATCATGGACCATGTGGAAACTGACACTGTTTTCGGATGATGTTGCCAAGGGGCACCATGTTGATGAGAAATATAGAAACATAGAAGATAGAAGCATGAGTAGGCCATTCGGCCCCTCGAACCTGTTCTGCCATTTAATGAGATCATGGCTGATCATCCAAATTCAGTACCCTGTCCCTGCTTTCTCCCCATATCCCTTGATTCCTTTAGCCTTAAGAAATATAACTCCTTCTTCAATATATTTAATAAGTTGGCCTCAACTGCCTTCTGTGGTAGAGAATTCCACAGGTTCATCACTCTCTGGGTGAAGAAATTCCTCCTCATCTCAGTCCTAAATGGCTTACCCCTTATCCTTAGACTGTGACCCCTGGTTCTGGACTCCCCCGCCATCAGGAACATCCTTCCTGCATCTAGTCTGTCTAGTCCTGTTAGAATTTTATAAGTTTCAATGAGATCCCCTCTCATTCTTCTAAACTCTAGCGAATATAAGCCTAATCGACCCAATCTCTCTTCATACATCATTCCTGCCATCCCAGGTATCAGTCTGGTGAATCTTTGCTGCACTCCCTCCATGGCAAGAACATCCTTCCTCAGATAAGGTGACCAAAACTGCACACAATACTCAAGGTGTCATCTCACCAAGGCCCTGTACAACTGCAGCAAGGCATCCTCGCTCCTGTACTCAAATCCTCTCGCTATGAAGGCCAACATACCATTTACCTCACATTTATCCACATTATACTGCATCTGCCATGCAGCTACCCAATCACCCAAACTGTCCAAATCATACTGGAGTTTCTCTTCATCCTCCTCAAAGCACACACGTCCACCCAGCTTTGTGTCGTCTGCAAACTTGGAGATATTACATCTAGTTCCCTTGTCTAGATCATTAATATATATTGTGAATAGCTGGGGTCCTAGCACTGATCCCTGCGTTACCCCACTAGTCACTGCCTGCCACTCGGAAAAAGACCCGTTTATTCCAAATCTTTGCTTCCTGTCTGCCAACCAGTTCGCTATCCAAGTCAGTACCTTACCCCCAAACCCATGTGCTTTAACTTTGCACGCCAATGTCTTATTCGGGACCTTATCGAAAGCCTTCTGAAAGACCAAATACCTCACAAGAAGGGTTCGACCCGAAACGTCAACTCAAATTTCTCTCCACGGATGTTGCCTGACCTGCTGAGTTTTTCCAGCATTTTCTGTTGTTACCTCACATCCACTGGTTCTCTCTTATTTATTCTACCAGTTACATCCTCAAAAAATTCCAGTAGATTAGTCAAGCATGATTTATCTTTTGTAAATCCATGTTGACTTTGTCCGATCCTGTCACTGTTTTCCAAGTGTTCTGCTAGTACATCTTTTATAATGGACTCTAGCATTTTCCCCACTACCGATGTCAGGCTTACCGATCTATAATTCCCCATTTTCTCTCTACCACCTTTTTTAAAGAGTGGGTTTACATTAGCTACCCTCCAATCCATGGGAACTATTCTAGAGTCTATAGAATTTTGGAAGATGACCAGCAATGCATCTATTATTTCTAGGGCCACTTCCTTAAGCACCCTAGGATGTAGATTATCAGGCTCTGGAGATTTATCGGCCTTCAATGCCATCAATTTCCCTAACACTATTTCCCTACAAATATTGATTTCATTCAGTTCCTCTCTCCCATTAGACCCTATGTTCCCCGACATCTCTGGAAGGTTATTTGTGTCCTCCTTTGTGAAGACAGAACCAAAGTATGTATTTAATTGGCCTGCCATTTCTTTGTTCCCCATTATAAATTCCCCTGATTTGGACTACAAGGGACCTCTATGCTTGACTTCACCAATCTTTTTCTCTTCTCATATCTATAGAAGCTTTTACAGTCAGTTTTTATGTTCCCTGAAAGCTTACTCTCATATTCTATTTCCCCCCTCTTATTTAATCCCTTTGTCCTCCTTTGCCAAATCCTAAACTGCTCCCAATCCTCAGGTTTGCTGCTTTTTCTGGCCAGTTTATATGTCCTCTCCTTGGATCTTATGCTATCCCTAATTTCCCTTGTTAGCCACGGTTGAGTCACCTTTTTTGTTTTATTTTTATGCCAAACAGGGATGAACAAATTCTATAGTTCATCCATGCGATCTTTAAATGTTTGCCATTGCCTATGCCCCGTCAACCCTTTAAGTAATGTTCCCCAATCCATCCTAGCCAACTCGTGCTTCATACCATCATAGTTTCTGTTATTTAAATTCAGGACCCTAGTCTCTAAGTCAAGTAGTTCACTCTCCATCTTAATGAAGAATTCGATCATATTATGATCGCTCCTCCCCAAGGGGCCTCACACAACAACATTGCTAATTAATCCTTTCTCATTACATAATACCCAGTCCAAGATGGCCTGATCTCTAGTTGGTTCCTCAACATATTGGTCCAGGAAACCATATACACTCTAGGAATTCCTCCTCCACAGTATTGTTACTAATTTGGTTAGCCCAATCTATATGTAAATTAAAGTCACCCATGATAACTGCTGTGCCCTTATTGCACACATCTCTAATTTCCTGTTTAATGCCATCCCCAACCTCCGCATTACTGTTTGGGGGTCTGTATACAACTCCCACAAATGTTTTCGGCCCCTTGCTATTTCTCAGCTCTACCCATACAGATTCCACATCATCAGAGCTAATATCCTTCCTTACTATTGTGTTAATCTCCTCTTTAACCAGCAATGCTACCCCACCTCCTTTTCCTTTTTGCCTGTCCTTCCTGAATATTGAATACCCCTGGAGGTTGAATTCCCAGCCTTGGTCACCCTGAAGCCATGTCTCCGTAATTCCAATTACATCATATCCATTTACATTTATTCGCATAGCTAATTCATCCACCTTATTAAGAATGCTCCTCGCATTAAGACACAAAGCCTTCAGGCTTGTTTTTTTAACACTCTTAGTCCTTTTAGAATTATTATTTACTGTAGCCCTGTTTGATTTACACCCTTGATTTCTCTGACTGCCACTTTTGCTTTTCTCCTTCCTGTCTTTTGTTCCTATCCTTGCTTCCCTTTCCTCTGTCTCCCTGCACAGGTTCCCAACCCCCTGCCATTTTAGTTTAAACCCTCCCCAACAGCACTAGCAAACACTCCCCCTAGGACATCGGTCCTGGTCCTGCCCAGGTGCAAACCATCCAGTTTGTACTGGTCCCACCTCCCCCAGAACCGGTTCCAATGTCCCAGGAATTTGAATCCCTCCCCCTTGCACCATTCCTCTAGCTGTGTATTCATCTGAAATATCCTTCTATTTCTACTCTGACTAGCATATGGCACTGGTAGCAATCCTGAGATTACTACCTTTGAGGTCCTATTTTTAAATTTACATCCTAAATCCCTATATTCAGCTTTTAGGACCTCATCCCATTTTTTATCTATATCGTTGGTACATATGTGCACCACGACAACTGGTTGTTCACCCCCCCCTCCAGAATGCCCTGCAGCCACCCCGAGACATCCTTGACCCTTGCACCAGGGAGGCAACATACCACCCTGGAGTCTCATTTGCGGCCGCAGAAACGCCTATCTATTCCCCTTACAATAGAATCCCCTATCACTATAGCTGTCCCACTCTTTTTCCTCCCATCCTGTGCAGCAGAGCCTCCCATGGTGCCAGGAAGTTGGCTGCTGCTGCCTTCCCCCGATAAGCCATCTCCCTCAACAATATCCAAAGTGGTATATCTGTTTGAGAGGGGGATGGCCACAGGGGACCCCTGCACTACCTGCCTGCGCCTAGTACTCTGCCTGTTGGTCACCCATTCCCTTTCTTCCTGTCCAACCTCTACCTGTGGTGTGTCCAACTCCCTAAATGTGCTATTCACGATGTCCCGAGCATCGTGAATGCTCCAGTATGCATCCAATCGCAGCTCCAGTGCCACAATGCGGTCTGTCAGTAGCTGCAGCTGGGTGCACTTCCTGCACACATAGTTGTCAGGGACTCTGTCTGGTGGTCACCCATTCTCTTCTTGCCTGTGCAGCCTTTACCTGCGGTGTGACCAACTCCCTAAACGTGTTATCCACGATGTCCTCAGCATCGCGAATGCTCCAGTATGTATCCATTCACAGCTCCAGCACCGCAATGTGGTCTGTCAGTAGCTGCAACTGGATACACTTCCCGCACACTTGGTCGTCAGGGACACACGAAGTGGCCCTGATTTCCCACATAGTGCAGGAGGAGCATGCCATGGGGCTGAGCTGTCTTGCCATGACTTACCCTTTAATTAATTTAAATTGAATTAAATCAAATCAATATCACTAATTACACTACAATTAAATGATACAGGTTGGACCCCGGTAATCCGGCACCCTCGGGACCAGGCCGGTGCCGGACCATTGAAAATTCCAAACCACTGAAGGTGTCGAAAGTCACCACAAACACCACCACTACCTGCTCCTCCACTTCCTGCTGCTGCCCTCCCTGTGCCACCACCGACCCCGCCGCCCACGGGCTGCTCGGGCTCAGGCTCCATCACTCCGCCGAGCCGTCGGTAATGCTGCGCAGTCCAGGCGCTGATCCTGACCCGGCGGCAGTCCCGGGACCCGAGCCGGACCCATCCCAGTGAGGGAATGTGACAACAGGACCTTCCTCGTGCCGGACCACTGAAGGTGCCGGACTGTCAGGTGTCAGATTACCGGGGTTCAACCTGTATACTCAAGGGCCCTTGGTTACTAGCACTCCCTGATACACAACAGAGACCTTAGAAACTATAACCACAAAAACTTAAGACCTTCTAAATTTGATAAACTATTAATCTTAACTGTCAAACTATAGCGTAGTATAAATATTCACCTGGCCATACTCACCCAATCAGCTGCTTCCTCTTGCCCACGTCACTTTTTGAATCGTGACATGGCTCTGGAACCCCAGGGGGCCAAGGATAGATCCTTGGGGGACACCAGAGGTAATGATGTGGGAACAGGAAGAGGCGCTGTTGCAGGTGATTCTCTGGCTACGATTAGAAAGATAAGAATGGAACCAGGCGGGTGGAGTCCCACCCAGCTGGATGATGGTGGAGAGGCGTTGGAGGAGGATGGAGTCGTCAACTGTGTCAAAGTCTGCAGACAAGTCAAGAAGGATGAGGAGGGATAGTTTACCTTTGTCACAGTCACAAAGGATGTCATTTGTGACTTTGATGAGAGCCGTTTCGGTACTGCGGCAGGGGCGGAAACCAGATTGGAAGGATTCAAACATGGAATTACGGGAAAGATGGGCATGGATTTGGAAGGTGACAACACGTTCCAAGGACTTTGGAGAGGAAAGGGAGATTGGAGATAGGGCGGTAGTATGCAAGGTCAGAGGGGTCAAGGGTTGGTTTTTTGAGGAAAGTGGTGATGACGGTAGATTTGAGGGAGAGGGGGCAGTACCTGAGAAGACAGAGCCGTTAACAATGTCAGCTAACATGGGAGCCAGAAAAGAAAGTTGGCCGATCAGCAGTTTGGTGGGAATAGGGTATGTAAGGGGTGGTGTGTGTGTGGTCAGCTTCACCTCTGACTCCTTGAGTGGTTCGAATCACTCCCACTCCCTTGGTTCTAGACTTTGGACTTATTTGGGGGTTGTAATGAAATCAGAGTTGGTCAAAAGAATTGAGATTTTTATTTTGAGACAGGAAAATATACAATACAATAAAACTTATACTCAAAAAGGGGGAATACTTTGGAATCTGCGAGGGAGAATGACAATAGACAAAAATACCTTACCCTCCCAATCCCACTATCCTAACTAGGTTGAAATCCAGAGGACCAGGAAATGCTCACCAAACAACTTTCTTGACAGATTGTAAAGGTTCACGATTTCGGGGTTCTCTTTAGTTGTGGCGGTTGGGGCCTGCTGTACTCCAGACGTGGTGGAAGACTGCACCTGCATTGGGTTTTCAGTCTTCGCCTGTCCGCTGATGCGGTTGGATGCGTAGTTGGATTTATCGGGTAAGTATCCAATTTCCTTTGGTTAGGTATAGTTTTTAGAGTCTTTTGTGTCAAATCTTACCCAGGGGTAAGTCAGGCTAGCTTGTAGAGTGGAAACAAACTTGCGAATTTTTGACTTCTTGTTGGTTGGTTTCTTATTGGTCATGGTGGCCCAATATTACCTAGTTGGTGGTAATATTGTTAGTTGTTGGTTTCTTGAGGCCTTTGGTTGCCACGATTTCCTTTTCCTTCCGTTTCGTTCTTCTTTCCTCAAGTCCCCGATCCTCTGACTAAGTACGGTGATGATGATAATGAGTAATACCTTTTCTGAACCGTACTTTCTCTCTCCTGTACTGAACTTGAACCTTCTTGAGCTGTGTCCTCAACTGACTCTCTCAACTCGAACTGTACTGTTGAACTGCGTTCTTTCTCAACTGCTGTTTCTGAACAAGCAGGCCTCAATTATACTGTGTTGAGGCCTGGCTTAACTGACCGCCAAATCTCCTCCGGTCCATTGTTAATTTTGGCGGGCTCGTTAATTTTAATAGGTTTAAATTCTCATCCAGTTTCGGGGCTGGTCCCATCTATTTTTAATTGGCCTTTAACTGGTTTCGGGATTGCTTCGAAATCAGTTTAAATGTGCAAAGTGTTTTTGGAAATCTTTGAGTGGTTTTAAACTGTTGTTTGATTGTTTTCTCCTGCTGGGGCCAGGTTCTCTTTTGTTGGTCGTTGGCATATATTGTATTATTCATGTACTTGATGGCCCTGTGGGTTTTCGGCGGGAACAGTCTTTTCCGTGGGCTTATTGTCTTTATGTAGAATGACTGGGATGGCCCAGAACATTCTCAGACAATCTGGCCCCTTTTCCAATACTCAAACTGTCTGTCCCACCGTGTCCAACCCATTCTTTTTGTTGCAGCTTTTCCACAGGCCTGAACATGCCTTTTAAACTAGCCAAATCTTCCTGGGGTTTTGATTTTAGGTCCCCTTTGGCCCAATATTTTTTCAAACAGTCCAAAATCTCTTCTTTTCTTACTCTGGGGGAATCTTTATAATTTTGTGAGCCTTGCAGGTAGAGGGAGCAGGAAGTGGGTCTCGTGGACAGGAATCTACATTGTACCTTTTCAATTCCTTTTATATCATTCCTATTCTGGGATGCCTAAAACTGTCCACATTGTTCCAACAACAACCTAATTAAGGTCTGTATAAGTTCAACATTTCTCCATCCTTTTGTATTCCATGCCTCTAGATACAATGCCAAGGATTCTCCCTACTTAACGGCATTTTTGGAGTGCGTTCACCACATGGACTGCAGTGGTTCAAGAAGGTGGCTCACCACCACCTTCTCAAGGGCAATTATGGATGGGCAATAAATGCAAACTTTGCCAGCAATGCCCATATCCCGAGAATGAATACATTAAAAAAAATTCTATTCGCCTTTTTTATGGCCTTATCTCATTGCACTGCCATGCTCAATAACCTGTGTATCTGCACACCAAGGTCCCGCTGCTATTATATTCCATTTGAAATCTTACTTCTTTCTCATCTTATTTCCAAAGACAGTTTTGCCCCTGAGGAGTGGGTGGGAGAAGGGGATGAGGTATGGCATTACTACTTTGGGATAACCAGGGATCGATGCAGTGATGGAGGATGCTTGGCTTGCAGCAGAGGGAAGCTGTGAGTCCATCCAGGAGGGAGCTGAGCCTGGGGCAACAGCTGGATGAAATTCAGTAGACGGGTAGCGTCATGCTCAATGGGGGAAGGGGCATGGGTCGGAGAGAAGCAGGCTGCGGATATGGGATTTGGGAAGAGTGGAATGAGTGAGCGGCTGGGACTCTGGGAATAGAGTGAGACTGGAAATGAAGCAGGCAGAGTGTTCCGGGAAACAGAAAGAAAGGGGAGCTTGGCTTCAGTGTGGCAAGTGAACACAGGGGATAAACTTGATGTTGTAAGTGCAGGGTTCTCAAAATTCCCACACTCCCCAAATTATGGATCAAGGGACCCTGTTTGGACAAGTTATTAAAAACAGGGTACCCAAAATGGCTTCTGTAACCTCGTGACCAAAACCGACAGGATTTTTAAAACAGGGCTCTGTAGACAGGCAGGCCCGGAGACGAAACGTAAAATGCAGGAATCTGTGAAAAGGACACTCTGGTGCCAGACAGCCAAAGTAAACACAGAATATGCATTCATTCGACTTGAAATAGATTAAGCTAGAATGGGCCTAGAATCGAGGCCATTAGGTTTCTGCATCTTTAATCAGTAACAACACACAACCAGGACATCGGGGCCATTAGACCCGGAGACAACCACTCCACAAGTCGCTAAGATAAATGGCTGTAATCATTTAAACGAGCCTGCCAAAAGTTAGACAAAGGGCTGACCTGATTTGGCGCGCAGATAAGGAGTTGAAGAATGGGTGTAATTGTAGGCCCATCAGTGGCAATCGCTCTCTTATCACTCTTATCTCTTACCTGTGGCCTTGGCCTGCTGCCTCTCGTTCTCGTGCCCTGGCCTCATGGCGGGCTCTCTTCTTGCTCCCCGCGCCGCTCAACAACCAAGGACGCCCATTACACCGGGGCCAAACGCGGAGGAGAACGAGACCCGAGTTCAAAACCACACAGGACACACAGGCCACAATCGGGCAGACGAGACGAGATGAGACGAAGAAGAAGGTAAACTGGTAAAGGCAGAGAAGGGCAGCGGAAAGTCACATTTGGGGACAAACGCCCAGTTATAAGCTGGTGTTTGGTGAATAAGTTGGTGTCACAGTAAAACCCCAATTTAAGAATATGCTGGCGTTCGAAGGATGGGTAGCAAAATCGAGACAAACAGCCTAGTTATAAGCTGGCGTTTGTCACTTGGACAGTAAAATCCCGATTAAAGAATAAACTGGCATTCGAAGCATGGATAGTGAAATCATTTAAATGGTAAAGGCCGCAAATCGACCCCCGACCGTAACATTACCGCCGACGACTGCCCGAGGGAGCAGAAGAAGACAACCCATCGCCACTCGATGACGATGGTAGCTGAGGAAAAGGAGGGTGCTTCGCATAAACAACTTCAGCGCCGCGCCCTGAGACCACGTGGTGACGGGATACCCCAAGAACGGACCCCAAAACTCACAACCGTTAAAGCAACAGGTTTTGGATTGGTGAGCATGAATTCCTGGCCCCTCATAGCTTAATCTAATTAGATATAGGGGGTGGGATGAGGATAAGGGGATTGTTAAGGTAGTTGTTTTCCCTCGATGTGCCGTGTGTTCCCCATTCTCATATAAGTGTAGTTGTTTATGCCTGTATTTTCATACCAGTAATTTTCATAAGATTGTGTTTTATTCTGTTTTAATAAAATTTTGGCTTTCTTATACCAAACCACTTGTCTACTCGATTTTCTGTATCGCCGCCTGTACCTAAGTCCAGTGTCTAGAACCCAGGGGTGTAGGAGACAGTCAGAGGTGAAGCTGACTGGGCGCACGCCACCCCCTACAATGTTACATGTACAAACCTCAGGGAACACTATACATAGTTAAATGAGGCTCCATTTGGAATGAAATTGAGACAGGAAGTCAAAAGTAATATGATATGCCTAATGGCCAAAAGAAAAAATTCCAGGAATGGAAGATCGGACGACTGGATGGCTTAGGGGGCTGATAGTTGTATTTCTGAAACGTTGTCAGAGTTGAGATAAAAGGAGCAGGGCCTGTCTGGTGACCAAAGCTCAGGTATGCCTAGTGTTTGTCACCCTGAGCCAGGTTAGTGGTCTGAAGCTCTCAGGGTGCTGGTGTACTATTGACAAATGTACTGTGAAGCACTTTTAAAACATAAGAGTGCCCTGGCTTAGAGCAGGCTAGGGTTAAGGGAAAAGGGAGACAATGGGTGGGGGGTGGGGCGGTGAAGGGAGGAGAGGAAGGCTAGGGGGAAATGGGGAGAGGAAGAGGGAGAGGCTGAAGTGAGGCTAAGTGAGTAGGGGAAGCAGAGGCAGAAGAATATTGGTGGAGGGGAGGTGAGCATATGAGACAATGCAGAGGGCTGTGAGGCTAATATACAAGGATGAAGAAACAAAAAGCCGGCATGAAGCAAGATGGCTGGGGCTGAAGCAGGATGTAGACTCATGGCCTTCATTGTCCTCCATCAACTTCCTCCAAAAATCCAGCATAAACCCACACCTCCCCGCCCCAGTCTCGCTTGCCTCCCCCATTTCCTTCCTGTCCTCATGCGTCTGCCATCATCAATATCCCTTTGTCCCCTGCCCCACCAACCCCCATGCATGGTTTTACTGTTCCTGAAGTGACGCTTTCTTTACTGCTGTGAGGCACTCCATCTAGTGGCCAGGTAGTGTACTGACACTGTTCTGTTGACATCTGAAAAGCAAAAAGATGGGTTAACATTTCAGGTGGAGACTCCATCCATCAGGACTGCTCTGACAAAGAGCTCACACCCAAGACATTAGCCTGTTTTTTTCTCTTTGCAGAAGATGGCTGATCTACTCTATATTTTCAGCATTCCCTGTGTTTATTTCAGATTTCTACCATTTGCAGTTTTTTAAATCGCAAGATTAATCTTGAATTCCTTAACGTGTTTCCTATGCTTTATATTCCCTCCAGACTATGAAGGCTGCAAGCTACTTTCAACTGTATTTATTGGGTACAAGTTATTGGTGCAAGTCACAAATAAAATGAAAGAAGAGTTTGAAATCCTGTAAAACTATATTTAGAAAGATCTTAAAATCTGCATTAGCAAGTAAATAATTACAGCTTCAATGAACTGACAGTCTTCTCACAGCACCACATTGCAAAGACCTGCTTCAGAAAGGATGATGTTGAGAAATGCTAGCTGGCCAATGACAAAACAGAAATGTTCTTACCAAACTAGCATGCTCCCCTGTGAGTGGAGAATCTTTTGGAGTGGACACAACTAGTTATACTGGAGTAAAGTTATTTTAAAAATCTCTATAAGACTGCCTCTGTGCATATATGACAAGTTCATTCTTGACAGGAAAAGACCAAAACCACTCACAGCTGTTATCTTTGTGCTCCCGCTCCTCTCTGTCTCTCCCCATATAATTTCTGTATGTCCCTGTGTGTTTCTGAAGCCCTCACAGATCTAGGTGTCTCTTCAATGCTATCAGCATGTGTCCTTGTGCGTCTGTGGCTCTTTCTCAGTCATTGTGTTTGTCTGTGGTTCTGTCTCTTCCACATGTATATCTGTAATTGTTTCTATATTCCTGTGTGTGTCTGTGGTTCTGTCTCAGTCCACGAGTGTATCTGTGGTGTAAGGAATTAGCACACACGCTAGCGGGGCTGGGGTTATTTGTCTCTGGCCAGTCAGAAGCCTCTGAGCTGCTCCAGGGACCCCCTTGCGGTTTTGAAGCGCTCCCCTATTCCTGAGTTCTGACCCCCGGACTTATTCAGTGGCGATGTAGACAGAAAACAACGTGACTCGTGGTTTGGGTGCAAAACAGACCAGTATTTATTGAAAACAAAAAAAAAAAAATCGATATGGCTCTTATGCCTGGTACAACACTTTTGCTCAAATGCAGTACACTTAGTGTCCACTAGAGGGCTCCCTGCTCAGTGCGACTCTTCTTTATTTAATACACGCAGTACACTCAGTGTCCACTAGAGCGCTCCCTGCTCAGTGCAACACTACTTTATTTTAAATACAGTACTTTAATATAGACTTAAAAAAATAGCTACACAGCATTCACCACAGCACTTCAGCTTGATGCAACACCCCTTTTAATACAGTTTTGCATACAGTACTTTAAAACAGCTACTCCTTTTTAATACAGTTTTAAATACCGAATTCAGTGTTCACGATAGCACTTCTCTGCGAGGTGCAATGCTGTCTTGCTTAAATAGGGGAGGAGAAACGGACACAATGAAGGAAATCGACTAAAATCACAATTCTAACGAAATTCCCACTTTACTCCCACCCCTATACCTATTCTAAGTTGCCTTGTGGAAGGCCAGAAAAATATATGCTCACCACTGGAAATGCCTGCTCCGTGTCCTGCGAACTTAGATCTTTGCAGCCCCGAAGTGAAAAACACCCCAGTGTTTTAAAAGTAAACTGCTGGTGTTTCGCTTCTACAGGCAGACTCCCACGCTGTAGAGGGACACGGAGTCGAGGCCAGAGAGAGAGAGATGCTTCTGGGAAGCTATCTTTTATACCCCCATTTGGGGCCCGCCCAGACCCTGATGTTTCTGGGCTAAAACAAAAGGGATCCAACTGCCCCATTGTCCAGTAATGGGTTTGAATGTGTTCTCCCATTCATTTAAACGGTTTCTCCTCAGTTTGGATGTGTCCACTTGATATACAAACAAATGCTAATAGCATTCAATTTCTTTGTAAACAAAGCATTGTCCTGTGGTCATCTGGAACCGCAATTGATTGACAGTCTTGAGTGCTTAGCAAACAAAGTTCCTTTGTTCATGCTGGCAGTTTCAAGCACTTGATCTTAGAGTCAACATTGTAGAACGTTCTGTAAACAGGCATCAATTGTCCTGCTGCAGGGCGGGGGGGGGCGGGAAACTCCCCTTTGACTGACAGGTTTGATTGCCATTTAACCTTTCTTCACAGACACACACACACAAGCTGTTTCCAAGTCCTTTGCCTTCGGCCATGTGGTCTGATGGCCATTTTTGATCCTTGGAATCTTTTAAAGGCACATCACCCAGGGATTCTTTAATCAAAGAAATTAATCTTCGGAGCTGTAAATTATTGCAAAATCTTACAGTGGTTCTGTCTCTGTCCCTGCATGTGTCTGTGGCTCTGTGTCTGTCTGTGCGCGTGTCTGTGGTTCTGTCTCTGTCCCCGAGTATGTCTGTGGTTCTGTCCCTGTCCCCGAGTGTATCTGTGATTCTGTCTCTGTCCCCGAGTGTGTCTGTGGTTCTGTCTCAGTCCCCGAGTTTGTCTGTGGATCTGTCTCTGTCCCCAAGTGTGTCTGTGGTTCTGTCTCGGCCCCTGTCTGTGTCTGGTTCTGTCTCTCTCCCCGAGTGTGTCTGTGGTTCTGTCTCTGACCCCGAGTGTGTCTGTGGTTCTGTCTCTGTCCCCGAGTATGTCTGTGGTTCTGTCTCTGTCCCCGAACATGTCTGTGGTTCTGTCTCTGTCCCCGAGTATGTCTGTGGTTCTGTCTCTGTCCCTGCCGGTGTCTATGGTTCTGTCTCGGTCCCTGTCTGTGTCTGGTTCTGTCTCTCTCCCCAAGTGTGTCTGTGGTTCTGTCTCCGACCCCGAGTGTGTCTGTGGTTCTGTCTCTGTCCCCAAGTATGTCTGTGGTTCTGTCTCTGTCCCCGAGTATGTCTGTGGTTCTGTCTCTGTCCCTGCCGGTGTCTATGGTTCTGTCTCTGTCCCCGACTGTGTCTGTGGTTCTGCCTCTGTCCCCTAGTCTGTCTGCAGTTCTGTCTCTGTCCCTGCCTGTGTCTGTGGTTCTGTCTCTGTCCCCATCTGTGCCTGTGGTCCTGTCTCTGTCCCCTAGTCTGCCTGCAGTTCTGTCTCTGTCCCTGCCTGTGTCTGTGGTTCTGTTTCTGTCCCCAAGTGCGTCTGTGGTTCTATCTCTGTCGCCAAGTGTGTCTGTGGTTCTGTCTCTGTCCTCGAGTATGTCTGTGGTTCTGTCTCTGTCCCCGAGTGTGCCTGTAGTTCTGTCTCTGTCCCCGAGCATGTCTGTGGTTCTGTCTCTGTGCTCGAGTGTGTCTGTGGTTCTGTCTCTGTCCTGAAGTGTGTCTGTTAGATTCGAATTTTGGAGTAAAACCAGACGGAGAGACGGAACTGCTGACAAAGTTAAAGTTTATTAGAAAATGGCTGGAAGGCCTTGTGCGCAAGGGAGAGGAGGGAGTCTCCTCAGACTCGCACCTATATCTCAAAGGAAATACAGCATGCAAGCATTAATATACCTTTCAATAAGCAACGCCCATTAGGTTGCAAAAGTAGGCATACACATACAAACAGCGTCACTACCGTTACTCCCTTATTGGTTGGCGTGATTAGTCACTCAATGTTGGGAGCCGCCCTGAAGTGTTCTGACATACAGCATAACACCTAGTTTCTAGCTTCTGTGAGCAAGGTCGCTTAATTCTTGAGATGATAAACAATGTCCGCTTTTGGTTGCGAGCAGACATTACAAAGGAGGATAAGGTGTTTGAGGCAGAGATAGAAATGGCCAACTCCCTATGAAGTTCAGTTTCCCTTATCTCTCAGAAGGCCAGCTGCATTAAACACTGCTTCTGTAACACTGATAACAACAAAGACAGAGACTAAGGGTTCGATTTGCAGTGTGCCATGAGGCGGGCTTTTAGGCATGCGGGGGGCAAAAATCCCGAATTCGGGGTCCCGAAACCATCCCGCCCAAAATCCGCCTCCATGTAAGTTTACAGGTATAATACCACGGCGCTGGAAGAGAGCAGACGTGTCTCTGTGAGCTCCCACAGCTTTGTTTTATTTTTTTCACTACTGCGGCCGTTCCACTTGCCTATCTACTTACCTGTTTCGCCTCTGGGCTTATCTGCCTTTCCGTTGCCGTTCGGCCGCCTCGTTTCCCGCGGGTGGTTGCTGCTGCCACCTCTTTAGAGACTACCAACTTGCGTCTGGGCTTAACTGTCTCACCGCCGTCGCTCGGCCGCTTGATTTCCCGCGGGTCCGTTGCTGCTGCACCGCTTTTGGGGGTCTACTTGCCTTGTCTATGGGCCTATCTACCTTGCCTCTGGGCCCACCTGTCTCGTCTCTGGGTCTACTTGTGTCGCCTATAGACTTACCTGCCTCGCCTCTGGGCTTACCTGTCTCGCCTCTAGACCTACCTGCCTCGCCTCTGGGCCTACCTGTCTCGCCTATAGACCTACCTGCCTCACCTCTGGGCCTACCTGTCTCGCCTCTAGACCTACCTGCCTCATCTCGCCTTTCGATCTCTAGACCTACCTGTCTCGCCTCTGGGTCTACCTGTCTTGCCTCTAGACCACCTGCCTCGCCTCTGGGCTTACCTGCCTCGAATATAGGCATACATGCCTTCTGGGTCTACCTGTCTTGCCTCTAGTCCTACCTGCCTTGCTTCTGGGCCTACCTGTCTCGCCTCTGGGCCTACCTGCCTCACCTCTAGACCTACCTGCCTCGCCTTTGGGCTTACCTGCCTCGAATATAGGCACACCTGCCTCACAGCCTCTGGGGTTACCTGCCTCGAATATAGGCATACCTGCCTCTGGGCTTACCTGTCTCGCCTCTGGACCTACCTGTCTTGCCTCTGGACCTACCTGCCTCGCCTCTAGGTCTACCTGCCTTGCCTCTGGGCCTACCTGCCTCGCCTCTGGGCCTACCTGCCTCGCCTCTAGACCTACCTGTCTCGTCTCTGGGCCTACCTGCCTCGCCTATGGGCTTACTTGCCTCGAATATAGGCATACCTGCCTCACAGCCGCCGCCTCGTCTACCATGGGACCGCTGCTGCTGCCGTCGCCGCTCTGGGCCTATCTGCCTCGCCGCCGCTTTTATCATCGCCGCCGCTCGACCGCCTCATCTCCTGCAGGTTCGCTGTTGCTTTTTATTTATTATTATGTGTATCCTGAGTGCGAAAGTGGTTATTATATATAGTCGCCAAACACTCTTGGAACTACGGAATATTCCAGTGGTTTTCACGGAAATACAGACATCACAACAAGAAACTTAACAAAAGACTTTCCTGTGGAGGTACTGAGGGACAATGGAGAGCAGCGGGGGCAGGGGAGTCCACCCCTCAACCAGAACCATCAGGCCCCGGGGAGTAGGTGCAGACGAGCCCACAGGCGGGGGTCGCGGGCAGGCCTGCTAGTTAGATCATGCAGACGGGGGTGGAAACCAGCTTTGCCCAGCATTCTCCTTGCCAATGTTCAATCTCTGGCAAATATGATTGATGAGTTGAATTGCCGTATCACCTCACAGTGGGACATTAGGGAGTGCTGTGCCATGTTCCTAACAGAGTCGTGGCTAACCTCCATGATACCTGATGAGGTGGTGCAGCCCCAGGGATTCCTTCTGTTTCGGGCCGACAGAACAGCTGATTCAACGGGGAAGAACAGAGGTGGGGGTGTCTGCTGCCTGATCAACAACAACTGGTGTACAGATGTCCAGGTACTTTCACAACACTGTTCACCTAATTTAGAACTACTAACAATTTAGTGTCGCCCTTTTTATTTACCAAGGGAAATCTCTGCTATTCTCATGGCAGCAGTCTACATTCAGCCACAAGCTGATGCAAACGCTGCACTGAGTGAACTTTACAGTGAGGTCAGTAAACTTCAGAACCGGTATCCCGAGGCAGTTCCTATCATTGCGGGAGACTTCAACCATTGTAGTTTAAAGAAAGTATTGCCGAAATACTTTCAACACATCTCCTGTCCGACAAGAAATGGAAAAACTCTAGATCACTGCTATACAACAATAAAGCACGCCTACCGTGCCATTGCTCGGCTGGGCTTCGGCAAATCAGACCACATTTCCGTACTCCTACTTCCTGTTTACAAACAGAAGTTAAAGAGCACACCCACAACAGTAAAAACGGTGCGAAGCTGGACAGCGGACACAGAACTACAACTGCAGGGTGGGTTGGAAATAATGGACTGGAGTGTTTTCAAGAACCCAGACCTGGATGTGTACGCAGGTCACGTTACTAGATACACTAACAGACTGGTGGATGAATGCATTCCTACCAAGACTGTCCGTTTATTTCCTAACTGCAAACCATGGATGAACTCAGACATCCGCAACAAACTAAGAGAACAGCGTATCGCTTTCAAATCAGGGGACACCGAACTCTACAAGAAGGCCAAGTATGACCTCAGAAAGGCTATCAAAGCAGCAAAAAGAGACTATAAGAACAAACTAGAGTCTCAGTATGGCAGGGGCTCTGACACCAGACGCATGTGGCAGGGACTAAGGGCCATCACCAACTACAAGGGGAGCTCAGCGGGAATCACCAACACCGATCCCTCCCTACCAGACGAATTGAATACTTTTTATGCTCGCTTTCAGAGGGAGAACACTGAGCCGGCCATCAAAACCCCCAGCCACCCAGAGGATTACACATTACAGCTGACTGAATCCGAGGTCCGGAGAACCTTCAGGAGGGTGAAAGCACGGAAGGCAGCCGGCCCAGACGGGGTTTCACCCCGTGTCTTCAAGACCTGCGCAGACCAGCTGGCTCCTGTGTTCACGGACATTTTTAACATCTCATTGCAGCAGTCTGTTGTACCAGTGTGCTTCAAGGAGACAACCATTGTGCCGTTACCTAAAAAGACCAAGGTAACAGGCCTGAATGACTATCGTCCCGTGGCTCTAACATCCATAGCCATGAAGTGCCTGGAAAAGCTGGTCATGACACACATAAGCAGCATCATATCCGATTCCTTGGACCCGTTCCAGTTCGCATATAGGGCAAACAGGTCTGTAGACAATGCCATCTCCCTAACACTACACACTGCCCTGGAACGCCTAGACAGGAGGGACACTTACGTCAGACTGTTGTTCATTGACTACAGTTCTGCATTTAATACTATTATCCCTCCAAGCTGGTCCTGAAACTGAGGGACCTAGGTCTGGGCACCCCCATCTGCAATTGGATTCTGGATTTCCTGACTGGTAGGCCTCAAGTGGTGAAAATAGGGAACAACATCTCATCCACTCTGGTTCTCAACACCGGAGTGCCACAAGGCTGCTGCCTCAGTCCTTGGCTGTACTCTCTGTTTACACATGACTGTACAGCCATACACAGCAATAACCGGATTATCAAGTTTGCCGACGACACCACAGTAATTGGCCTGATAAGCAACGATGACGAGACGGAGTACAGAGATGAGATAGTCCAGCTGATGAGATGGTGCAATGACAACAACCTTGCCCTGAACATTGGCAAAACTAAGGAGCTCATCGTGGACTTCAGAAGCCACCGAGAGAACCATCGCCCCATCAGCATAGACGGGACACCAGTGGAAGTCGTCAGTTGCTTCCGATTCCTGGGTCTGCAGATCTCTGATGGCCTGGCCTGGAACCATAATACTGAGGCTATGCTGAAGAAGGCACACCAGCGCCTTTACCCTCTACGGTGCCTGAGGAAATGCAGCATAAGCACACAGTGGCTTGTGAACTTTTACCGCGGCACCATAGAGAGTGTCTTGACGAGTGGTGTCAATGTGTGGTATGGTAACACCACTGCACAGAACAAGAAAGCCATCCAGAGAGTTGTGAATACGGCAGAAAAGATCATCGGGTGCGCACTTCCGTCCATCGAGGAGACCTTCCAGACCAGGTGCCGGAACAAGGCCCGCTCCATCATCCAGGACCCCAATCACCCTGGGCACAAACTGTTCTCCCTCCTGCGGTCCGGACATCGGTACCGCAGCATCCGAACCAGGACCAGCAGGTTTAAGAACAGTTTCTATCCACAGGCAGTGCGCCTACTGAACTGCTAATCGCACTGCCCCATATATTATAGTTATATGTTTATGTAAATATATATATTATACTTATATTACCATGTATTTATCATATTACATTGCTATTATTTCCAGTGGTAATTGAAGCTTTTTTGTACTATTCATCATATCCTGCAACTTGGACTGTTATTGCTATACTTTTTGCTTATTTGCTTATTGTTTTTATTTATACTTGTTTTTATTTTTTTGCTTTTATATTATATGCTTGTATTGTGGGAGTGAGCGGGGAGTAAGCATTCCATTGTACTAGTTACATATGACAATAAAATGATCTTGAATCTTGAATCTTGAATCTTGAATCTTGAGTTTCAGAGGAGGCGGGTACTCGCCCCGCACTGGGACCCGCCGACCCGAGGCGGGAAGGGATTAGTGCCAATTAACTGCCTGTTAACAGGTAGTTAACAGGCAGTTTTTAGCCTAATCCCTATTTTGAGGGGTGTCGTGTGGGATTCCCGATGGCTCCAAACTACGTCAGGTTAGAGCAAGCGGGCCGTCGGGTTGAAGGACTTGGAGGGGTTGCGATGTCGGTGTTCAGGTGAGTGATGGGTGCATGAGTGCAAAGGTAAGTGTGTTTGGTGTGTCTAAAGTGTGTAAAGAAGTTTAAATTACCTGTACTTACCTTAACAGCCTTTCTTCCTCTAGGTTTCGGGAGTCCATCACTCAGCCGGCACTGAAAGCAAAATGGCTGCGAGCTGTCAAAAGTGACAGCCTTCAGCTTTCATTGCCGGTGAGAGTTCTAACTGAGTCTGTGTAGAAGGACTCATGTTAGAAGTCAGACTGTCAGTGTTTGACAGCTTCAAACAGCTGTGAAACACTGATATTTCATCTGTCAAGACCTCTTGACAGATGAAATTTCAGTCTGTGATGTCACCTGTTGCCGGGCGGCCCTTAATTGGCCTGCTGAGCCCGCTGGGTGCGCTCAACAAGGTCAATCAAGGGAAAATCGCGTGGATTGGCTGTATCTCGATGGAGGCGGGACTACAACCCAAAAGTTGTAGTACCGCCTCCTTCCCGACTGCTGAATGAAAATCGACCCCTAAGAGTCTAGTAAATATGCTGTTTCTACAGTACTTAGTTAAAGAGGGTTAATATGATGGTCAAGTATCCCATCATGCTTTGCAATTACCTAATGCTACATCTACGTTTTATATATATTTCCTAATACGTGAAGCTAAATATCCTTTGAATATGATTTCTAGTACTACAGCCCACCCTGCAGCTTTGGTTAATATAGTTAAAGACTAGAGGATTCAGGCTTTGATTCACAGGTCTATTTTTGCAATCCAACAGTCCCTCCCTCCAACACCCCCGAAAGGGAACCTTGAGGTGTGTTGGAAAGTGTGCATACCTACAAGCAGCTGATATAACATGCTGGGAAACCAAGAGCGTGAATGATGGAGGTTTCTTCCGGTTACCGGACCTACTTCCTTGACCTCCAGGAAGGCCACCCATTTGTTGCGTAGGGCCTGGTGTGAATCCTGTCAAGGTAGGCACCAGGTATGCATCAGATGAGTATGGTTAATATTTAAATTTAAATTAAAGTGTTTCCCGATTCAGTATACTACTATCTCAACATTCATATGCTTGATCTCTCCTGCAAATGACCAAAATCGTCTGAAACACGTGTAGGAGGAGCAGTGCATGCACTAACTGTCTTAACCACTTGTTTCGCAAAGTGTTTCGCTTTGCCGTTTACATTTCTTACATGCCATACATAGCAAACTCAAGACCAGTATTAACTGCACCACGACTAATATGTGTGAAATCAGTCTGATCCACGGGTATTCCGGTGTTCCGATTTTGACCCGCCTGGGGCATCCTCTGTTTCTTCTATCTTTCCTGATGTTACCCCGCCTGGGGTTTCCTCTACGTTGTTTTGGATCTTCCCTTTCGGTGTGCTCAATTAATTTGTTAGTCATGGGCATAAGTACCCAATTGGCTTATGTATCAAAGTATGCTAACTACCAGAGCGTGTGAAATAATACAAACCTAAGGGTGTGCTGATATATATTAAGCCCAATATCTCACCAGTGTGAATTGTCCTCTATGCTGTCAATTTCAATATCCATTCTCGAGTTGTCTTACCCCAAAACATAAAAATGCGTTAGGTGGGAGTCCAGTCGCATCATGAGCTCACTGAAACCCTCAAACAACAGGGGAATGTCGTATCCAAATATCCGAATTGTGCCACACAATTGTGTAGCTCATACTTAAAAACGTGTTGTTTGATCACCTCATACTGGATTCGTACTGGTTTTTCCCATGCTCTGTTACCTACAAAACACAATTATTACAGTCACAGTTAAATTCAGACTTACAATCATTTCAAGTGACATTACAGTTTAACATCTAATAAACTAATCATGGACTGAAAAGATTCTCCAGATCTCTCTTTTACTCTTATCTGTCTTGTGGATAATTCTTACTAAATATGATTTCTCCTTAGCCCTCAATTGTCACAATCCAAATTCCATGTAACTCTCCACTTAAACTTCAATTTCAATCCCTCTACAGGTACCAGTGTGTTTAACTCTATTCTGATTGTTTCATTAATTAGATAGTTTCTCGATGGAGTATGTGTAATGCTTTAAAGGTTGTCTCACTCTCCTGAGCCACATTAACTATTTCATGTCTGTCTTGCTGTTGTCAAGTAACTGAGCACGTCTGAGACCCATTCTTCAGTGCAAATTCACCACGCATTTGCGGATGGTAACTGCTTCATACGTAACAAATCACATTTGCACACTCATACCGGTATCTCAATATCGTGCCACACATGCCATCTGATACAAGCCTTTCTCGGGCTTTTGGGTATCTAATCAAAAGATTGTAGTCGTCTGGAGATCTTTGCTCATCTTCCTCTGCATGGTCCCGATGTCTTGGGTAGTGGCCAGACTATCAAAATCAGTTTTATTTTTTAAGTTCATTATGGGCAGGGACACAAATGTTTCCAAGAGAAAGCTATCAATTTACTATTCTTAACTACACTTTCCTGACTTTCACTAGAACCTTTTGAAAATTCCCATTCAGTAGTGTAATTCTCCTGTTTCAATTTAAACCCTCAATCATTTTCCTTTAATTACCATTCATATCTCATTCATGAGTCCTGGAGAAACTTTACTGTCCAGTACAACATTTAAGATAGAAAACATAAATCAAACGTTCTCACTTGATCCAAGTTATTAACACTTTTTTATTTATCATTATTTTAGAGGATCTTTTATTTTCCCAAAAGTAACCAAATATATAGTGCCTGAGTCCATTTTGTTAATACAAAATTATCCCCAAATCCAAACAGCAGTATTATTGTACCAGCAGGTTTTGTCAATGTTCAATTTCATTTCTATCAATTTATCCTCCATTTACAATTTCAGAAACAAGTAATTCTCAGACTAGGTGGCTTACACAGTGTTTTAACATTAGAGACAGAAGTGCTGCAACTAATTTACAAGGTAGCTTCCATATAACAAAAGAAAGAGGCAAATCCATTGTGACTCTGCTTAGAGCCCAAGGGGTTAATTTATCAAATCATAAATTTCCTTCTGTTTCTGTGGGGAAATATTAACTTAAAATTAAGAAACTTAAATTTAATAATGTCCAATATCTTTAAACTTCATACTAAAGTTGTTGCTTGGTGAACTTAAACAGCTGTCAGTGGAAAGGGTTAACTCCTTTGCAGGTTTTAAAGAAGGTGGAGCGAAACATTATCAAATGCACGCAATTGCGTCAATTCACATAAATAAAAAAAAACGTTCCCGATCGAAAGACTGTTGTGTTTTCACACTTTAACTAAACACGAACACGGAGGTAATATGGACAGTGAAGAAAGACAGGATTGAGCTAAGCTAAGTAAGTCTTTGTAATGGACTCTGCAACTATCGGGTTTCACGTGGAGCGGAGTTATTTTATTCAATGCGGTCTACACAAATTTACACCAACCAGAATTTCACCGTGGCCACAATGAAAGTCTGGTTTTATTAGGTTAATTAACCTCATAACTCCAATTTAATCCAGATCTTGTAAACATTCAAAATTAATTTTCTTCCAAGCACATTGGCAACTATAACTTTAAGGCAGAAGCTTATCTTTTGTAAAACTGTGAACAAATAAAACAAAATAAAATAGCACATTCTTGCAGAAAACAGTAAATTACGTCATATGGTCCTTTCTTCAGATGTCTTTCCAAAATACTGTAAAAACATTGAATATAACTGGAGAAAAATTAGTTTTTCACATTTAAACAAATCAAATCAAACTGCTTTGGAAGACTTCACCATAGCAACCACAAAGGGGAGGTAATCAGAACTCAAAAGGTATGTCCTGGGACAGGTCAGGGTCATATATCAGTCAGGGTAAGCAGGACCACTGGTTAAATTGAAAAACTGAGCTGTTGAAAGGTCGATATCCCCGGAAGTACTGAGGCCGGGCCTGGACATCTGTAAGGAGAGGTAAATAACAACCCGAAGAATCGACTTAATCCTCCGAACTTGGTCTTAACCTAATGTTGGGAAGGAAAGAAAGTTAACTCGCATTATTCTTAACCATAGGGTCGTTTTCATTTCATAACGCATCGCACATTATTTGACACACACACACACTCCACGCAACTTCAATCACAACTTCAAGCAGCAGTCACAATCTCTCTCTCTCTCCCTCTCTCTCCCTCTCTCTCCCTCTCTCTAGAGAGAGAGCGAGAGAGAGAGAGAGTGCAGCCTGTGACCTTGAAGAGGGAAGCACAGTCTTTTAAAGAGGCAGTACACTGAAGATGAATGAACACACACTCGGCAGTTTTTCTTTATCCTCAGCCCTAGGGGTCCTGAGGGTTAGGGGAAATTTCTTCCCCGGGCGTCACCACAGGCTTAGTCTGGCTCCAGTGTCTCCACCTTACATTAAATTTTCCCTTCAAGCAAACTGAGGTACCTGTACTAAGGAGGATCTGGAAGGGTCCATCCCACCATGGCTCAAAAATACCTCGAACCAGTCGCTGAACCATTACCCATTGACCCACACAAGGGGGTGTTTTCCAAACCCCACCCCCCCACCTCCAATCTTTTTGGCATCCTGTGCCTCCTGTAAGTCTTGAACCCAGAAGTGATTGGCCTGATTGGTCTCACTGAGCATACGTAGGTACGTCATTAGGGTAGCCTGAAATTGAGAGGTGTCCCCCGTGCCTTGCGGGGGTGCATCTTGGGGTAACACCATTGCTCATCCGGTCATTAGCTCGAACGGGGTTAAACCAGTGCTTTTGGCTGGCATGGCTCGTATGCCCCAAAGAATTGCAGGGAGGACGGTACCGGTCAAGAGTAATACTCTACTGGTCGTATATGTTTATCCTGGAATTGTCCAACCACCGCACCATACGCCCGTTTGCCCACCCAGTTCCACAGGTGGAAGGGTTTTGCAGGGTCTGGGAGACCCAGGGCAGGTGCATTGGCCAAAGTGATTTTGACCATATCAAAGACTTTGACTGCCTCAGGTGTCCAATCCAGTCTTGCCTCTCCCGGGGGCCCTTCCTTTAGGTGGTTAGTTAAGAGACTTGCCAATTCAGTGAAGTTGGCTATGTATGTGCGGCAGTAGTTGAACAATCCCCATCACACTCCACAGGCTAGAAACAGTGACAGGTCGTGGCATTTGTAAAAGTGCTTGAACCCTCTCGGGAGAAGGACAACACTAGATCTTTCTTGGGGCGTGAAAGGCTGGGACTCGCCCATCGCCCCTACCATCTATTTCTCCATTGTTGGCATTAACTCCCAGATTCATCTGGACAGGGGCCAGCCATGGGTTTGGATTTCCCGGCCCCAGATTGAGGCGGTGCCGAAAGGCAGATAGGTTATATTTGGCGGCGGGGGGGGGGGGGGGCGGGCACGTAGGTTATGGGGTCTTGTTTTGTTGGGCTTCCATGGCCTTAACAATTTGATCAATTAACAGACTTGTTTCTTTCCACCCATTCTTAATTATTTCACTTTGATATTTCAAATTTGCCACTTGGACCCGTTTTTACAACAGTGACACTGGCCATAGCCGGAACGTCCAGTGAAAGGGGTTTCCCCTCATCACTCATGTCTAATTATTACATATATCCTTATGCTCTATCTTATGCTTTAACTTACTTCACTTTAATCTTATACTTTAAGCGGCACAAACATAACACCTTATACTCTAAATCAGCTTATACACTAAATTAGAAATACACATGCAGGTCTAGTCAATTCCGTCAATCCGTGGTCTCCGTGAGGAGTAATTTAACTACGTGGATAATTTTAATACTGTGGCAGGTGCTTCCATGGTGAGTGTGACTCGCTCTCGAGGGACTTGACCAGGGGCCCTTTATTTTTGGGTCCACCCCTGCTTCAAGTTACACAGTACAAACCTGACTCAGCCGTCTCTTACCGAGACTTTTACCGAGACTCCAGTCTCGTCGCTGCCCTCCAACGTGGACCAAGCTACGTCCTATCTGCAACCTGCAAGCCAGTATCCCACTTCTGACACCAACTGTTAGATTCGAATTTTGGAGTAAAACCAGACAGAGAGACGGAACTGCTGACAAAGTTAAAGTTTATTAGAAAACAGCCGGAAGACCTTGTGCACAAGGGAGAGGAGGAAGCCTCCTCAGACTCGCACCTATCTCTCAAAGGAAATACAGCATACAAGCATTAATATACCTTTCAATAAGCAACGCCCATTAGGTTGCAAAAGTAGGCGTACACATACAAACAGCGTCACTACCGTTATTCCCTTATTGGTTGGCGTGATTAGTCACTCAATGTCGGGAGCCGCCCTGAAGTGTTCTGATATACAGCATAACATCTAGTTTCTAGCTTCTGTGAGCAAGGTCGCTTAATTCTTGAGATGGTAAACAATGTCCGATTTTGGTTGCGAGCAGACATTACAAAGGAAGATAAGGGGGTCAATTTTATCTCAGGTGCGGGGAATTGGCGGGTTCCCCGAATTTAGTGATTCTGACATGATTGTAAATGGGTCTGTGAGATTGATGCAAATTTAACACAATTGGCCAATTGATTTCCAGCGTGTGGGAAGCCTTGGCAATTGAGTATTTCCAGTCAGAAAGTCGCAGAATATGACGTAATTATTGTTGCTGCTTTTAAGGTCCACATGAAGCCTTGCCTCCTCTGCAGGCTTCCAACCTTTAACATTAAGATGGCACAGGAGCTTGCAGGAGGAACGGCCAGCGGGAGGGCCAGATCTGTGCCCAAATTTGATGAGGCTTCACTACAGGCATTACTGGATGGTGCTAGGGCCCACAGGGAGGTCCTCTTCCCTTCTTCAGGGAGGAAGAGGCCTCCCAGCCAGACCAAGGCTGTGTGGCTAGAGGTGACAGGTCAAGTCAACTGCTTGGGGCTCACAGGAAGAATGTGGTTGCAGTGCAGGAAAAGATTCCATGACCTTCTTCGCACTGGAAAAGTAAGTACTGTATGATGTTTCCATCACCCTCAATCTGATCCCCATTGCCTTCCTCACCAGCACTCAGCTTTAGCAATCTCTTCCTCCACATCCCACTTGACACTCACATCCATGCACCCTTAGCCACCCCCTCTCTCTCTATGCTCACATTCACATAACTATGCCACCATGCAGCCCTCACACTCCCTCTCACTCTGATGCTTTGAACACAACTGACAACACACAGGGAGGGCCCTTGGTCTTGCAACCTCACTCCATCTTTGTCTCCTTCTAACTATTTATGCTATGCAGTCTCTGCACTCACTCCTTCATTCTTACTCAACCTCCACTTGTCTCCCTCATTGCAGGAAAAGAGAGCTCACAACAAGAGAAAGCGAGCCAGGACAGGAGGAGGGCCGCCCTCATTAGCACAGCTCACCCCCTGGGAGGAAGGAGTCCTGGAGATTGCCGGGGCTGACCAAGATGTGGACATTGGGGAAGGACAGACAGGAGCATCCCCGCAAGCTGGTGACAGAATAGTTTTCCATCTCTCTCATTGGCATTGCATGAGTCGCTGATAATGATTCTGAAGCTATATCATATGGACTTATGATCATCTGCAAAATGCAATGTGCATGTAACCTTGGCATCACATAGCTAACTTTTTCCTTGACTCCCCCACAGGACCATCGAGAGCCCCCATCCCCACTGTGCAGGAGGAAGAGCCTGAGCAGCCAGACTCCTCAGAGGAATCTGCAACCTCTGAGGGCGCAGCATCAGCAGAAATAAGCGCACCCAGCACCAACGCAGACACTCACACCTTGGTGGGACCTTCGGGACATAGAGTAGAGTTGTCACCTGGTGTATTACAGCTCACAAGTGAGCATCAGCAGATTGTGGAGACAGGGACAGCAGAGGAGAGTCCTCGTCGGAGGGCGCAGGACTCTGCCAGCTCAGCTCAGCTGCATGTCGACCCTCTGCCTCTGGGTCCATCCGTAAGATCAGAGGCGATGGAACTCCAGGCACAGATGCAGGAGTCTCTGGCAGGTTTTGTCTCCAGGATCACTGCGAGTGTGGAGTGAATGGAGGAGTCCAAAGCAAACAGGAGCAGAGCCTTTGTGGAGTCATTGGCGCATGAACGCATCAACATGGAAAGGATAGCTACCTACATGGAAATGATTGCTGCCTCCATGGTAAGGCTGGCTACCGTAGAGGAGAGGATGGCTACGGTAGAGGAGAGGAGGGCTACGGTAGAGGAGAGAAGGGCTACGGCCATGGAGGAGGTTAGTTGCCAGGGTATTGTAGGGGGTGGCATGTGCCCAGTCAGCTCTGCCCCTGACTGTCTATGAGTGGTTCGAATCGCTCCCACACCCTGGGTTCTAGACAATGGACTTAGGTACAGGCGACGATACAGAAAATAGAGTAGACAAGTGGTTTGGTGCAAGAAAACCGCAATTTTTATTAAAGGCACAATAAAAACACAATACTGAGAATTACTGGAATAATTACAGGCATATAAAATTACACTTATTTGCGAATGGGGAACACATGGCACATCGAGGGAACAAACACATTAAAATCCCCTTATCCTTATCCCACCCCCACTACCTAACTAGATTAAGCTACGAGGGGCCAGGAATTCATGCTCACCAATGGGGTTTCTTTTATGGTTCGAAACCTGTCGATTAAGCTGGTTGTGGTTTTTGGGGTTCGCTCTTGTTGTCCTTTGGGCCTGCCGTTGTCACTTGGTCACCGGGCGCGGCGATGGAGTTGTCTTGCGAAGTACCCTTCTTTTTCTTCGTTAGATTAAAGTCTTTTGTGGGGTACTTCACCTTGCAGGAATGGTTGTTCTTCTGGTGGTGGTTTGGTCGCCGACGGTTTTGTTGTGGTTGGGGCTTGGTTGGCGGTTTTTATCGTCGATTTGATTTTACTACCCAAGCTTGAAATGCCAGCTTATAACTAGGCCGCTTGTCCCCCAATGCTTCTTTTCGCTGCCCTTCTCTGCCTATCGGTTTTACCGTTCATCTCGTCTCGTCTGCCCATTTGCGGCCTGTGTGTCTTGTGCGTGTTCGATTTGGTTCCGTTCTCCTCCCCGCGTTTGGCCCCCGGTGTTGTAATGGGCGTCCTCGGTGTCGGGAGAGGCAAGAGCACGAGGCAAGAGAGCGAGCAAGAAGCCGAGCAAGAGAGCGAGCGCTACCGGTGGGCCTACAATTATAGCCGGTTCTTCAACCCTTATCTGCATGCCAAATCAGGTCAGTTCTTTGTCTAACTTTTGGTGGGCTCGTCTAAAATGATTACAGTCATTTACTTTAATGACTTCTGGGGCAGTTGTCTCCTTGTTTAATGGCTTCGATATCCTGGCTGTTTGTTATTTATGAAATGTAATCGTCTTTCCTGGCTTGGTAGCTACCTGTGAGCTGTTACCGATTATGTTGTGTCTGTGTATAATAAGACACAGACTGCAGGAGAATGGTACAACAGGTGTTTACTCAACGTGGCTCACAGTGGAACTGATCTGCACAGATTACTACTTAGTGCTATATACAGGTGTGGTCACTGCCGGTACTGCAGTATACATGAGCTGTAAAAGATATAATTGCAAAATACTGCGGATGCTGGAAATCTGAAATAACAACAGAAAATGCTGGAAATACTCAGCAGGCCAGGCAGCATCCGTGGAGAGAGAAACAGAGTTAACGTTTCAGGTCTGGGACCCTTCATCAGAACTGGAAAAAGCTGGAGATGTAACAGATATTAAGCAGGTGCAGAGACAGGGGGCGGGGGTGGGTTAGGAGGGGAGGAAGAAATAGGACAGGATGTTCTTTCTATTTCTTCCTCCCCTCCTAACCGCCCCCCCCGCCCCCGCCCCCTGTCTCTGCACCTGCTTAATATCTGTTACATTTCCAGCTTTTTCCAGTTCTGATGAAGGGTCCCAGACCTGAAACGTTAACTCTGTTTCTCTCTCCACGGATGCTGCCTGGCTTGCTGAGTATTTCCAGCATTTTCAGCTGTAAAAGATAGTTCCCCCCTTAAAGGTATATACATTACAATTCCTCCCCTTTTAGATTAACAGTACCATAACACTCATTTAACAATTAAATATCAAACTAATTACAATTAACACTTTTAACATGCAACATTAGCTGAAAATAGTCTATTTATATATTCAGTCTTTGGGGTGGCTTCCTGATCCTTTCTGGATAACGCCTTTCCCAAGTGCCTTGCTCTTGGTGCGGAGGCGATTCTGGCCCCCTGTCGTCGGTTGGTTCATCAGCTTCCGATGCTACTGTTTCTGGGGTAGATGCTACCTGTACGTCGGGTTCATCACCACGTACGTATGGGCGAGGCATGGGGGTGACTTGTTCCTGTGACTCTAGGATCTGGTCAGCATGGCGTCTCACGATGCTCTCCCCAACGTCCACTGTGTACATTAGTGGGCCCTGCCGTGTGCATATCGTTCCTGGCTGCCATTTTTCTGTTCGGTAGTCGCGGGCCAAGACTGGTTGCCCTACATTGAAGCTCCTTGTTGGCTTCTCATGGATGTGCTGGAATTGCTTACTCTCAACATCTCTTCGTACGTTTGGTCTGAGCAAATCCAGGCGAGATCTTAACCTTCGGTTAAAGAACATCATGGCTGGGGCCTGGTTGGTGACTGCATGTGTCGCATTCCGGTAGGCGAACAGGAAATTGTCCACCTTGTGCTGCAGCGGAATGTTGTCATTGTACATAGCCTTTATTGCCTTCTTAAAGGTTTGTACGAACCTCTCAGCCAATCCATGTGTGGCTGGATGATACGGGACGGATGTGTAATGCCTTACCCCATTCTTTTTCAAGAACCTCCGGAACTCTTCGGACACAAACTGTGGTCCATTGTCGGAGCAAATCTGTTCTGGCAAGCCATTCCTGGCAAAAATGGTCCGTAGAACTGCAATAGTTTTCTCCGTGGTGGTGGAGGACATTTTGATGACCTCAGGCCATTTCGAGTACGCATCCACGGCTATTAAAAACATTGAGTCCATGAATGGACCAGCAAAATCAATATGCACCCGTTGCCATGGAGATGAGGGCCACTCCCATGGGTGTAGAGGGGCCTGTGGTGGTGCATTTTGGACTTTCTGGTATCCTGAGCAACTCTTGGTCAGGTCCTCGATTTGTTTATCGATTCCCGGCCACCACACATAAGCCCTGGCTAGGCTTTTCATTTTTACCCCTCCCAGATGACCCTCATGAAGCTCATTGAGTAATCTATCCCTTAACTTGTGTGGAATTACCACTCGGGATCCACACGTCAAGGTCCCCCGGCACACTGACAGCTGTTCTCTCCTTGTCGAGAATGCTGGCAACAGTGAGTCGTCATGTGCTGGCCATCCCTTCACTGTCAAATCATATACCCGAGACAGTGTCGGGTCATTTCGGGTTTCCTTTTCGATACAAGCGTTCGTTACCGGTAGGTATTCAACTATAGTCGAATGGAATATTTCGACAGGATCCACTGCTGGTGCTTCCTCCGCAGTAGGCAGTGGCAGGTGTGATAGCCCATCAGCATTTCCATGCTGTTTCGTGCCATTATATCCAATCTCATAGTGGTGCGCCCCTAGAAAAAGTGACCATCTTTGTAGTCGTTGCGCAGTCATCACCGGAACGCCCTTCTTCGGATTAAAAATGGAGACAAGAGGCTGGTGATCAGTCAGCAAGGTGAACTTCTGCCCATGCAGATAGTGATTGAGCTTTTTCACTCCCCACACTAGGCTGAGGGCCTCCCTGTCAATCTGGGTGTAGTTACGCTCGGCTGAGGTAAGTGATCGTGACGCAAAGGCTATTGGCCTCTCTGAGCCGTCCGAGAATTTGTGTGACAGCACCGCTCCAATGCCATAGGGTGACGCATCACATGCCAACCGAATTGGTAATGCTGGGTTGCAATGGGCCAATACCTCTTTCGATGTGATTAGTGTTTTGCTCTTCTGGAAAGCTCATCTACATTCGTCACTCCACTTCCATGGCATCCCAGTTTGCAGCAGGGTGTTCAGTGGGTGTAGTATTGTAGACAAATTTGGCAAGAACTTATGGTAGTAGTTTACCAGCCCGAGGAACGACCTCAGTTGTGACACATTTTCCGGTGCTGGAGCCTTGACAATGAAGGGGAAGTCATGTTTGACAAATTTGCTGGAGTTCTTTGAGGAAGTAACATATAGGGTGGATAAAGGGGAACCAGTGGACGTAGTGTATTTAGACTTCCAAAAGGCATTTGACAAGGTGCCACACAAAAGATTATTGCTTAAGATAAAAAACCACGGGATTGGGGGTAATATTCTGGCATGGATAGTGGATTGGCTATCTAACAGAAGGCAGAGAGTTGGGATAAATGGTTCATTCTCAGACTGGCAATCAGTAACTAGTGGTGTTCCGCAGGGGTCAGTGCTGGGTCCCCAACTCTTCACAATCTATATTAACGATTTGGAGGAGGGGACCGAGTGTAACAGATCAAAGTTTGCAGATGATACTAAGATGGGAGGGAAAGTAGTGAGTGAGGAGGACATAAAAAACCTGCAAGGGGACATAGACAGGCTAAGTAAGTGGGCAGAGATTTGGCAGATGGAATACAATACTGGAAAGTGTGAGGTTATGCACTTTGGCAGGAAAAATTGTAGAGCAAGTTATTATCTTAATGGCAAGAAACTGGAAAGTACTGAAGTACAAAGGGGTCTGGGGGTCCTGGTGCACGAAACTCAAAAGGTTAGTATGCAGGTGCAGCAAGTGATTAAGAAGGCCAATGGAATGTTGGCTTTCATTGCTAGGGGGATAGAATATAAAAATAGGGAGGTGTTGCTTCAGTTGTACAAGGTATTGGTGAGACCGCACCTGGAATACTGCGTACAGTTTTGGTGTCCATACTTAAGAAAGGACATACTTGCTCTCGAGTCAGTACAAAGAAGGTTCACCCAGTTAATCCCGGGGATGAGGGGATGGACATATGAGGAGAGGTTGAGTAGATTGGGACTCTACTCATTGGAGTTCAGAAGAATGAGAGGCGACCTTATTGAAACATATAAGATTGTGAAGGGGTTGGATCGGGTGGATGCGGGGAGGATGTTCCCGATGATGGGTGAAACTAGAACTAGGGGGCATAGTCTTAGAATAAGGGGCTGCTCTTTCAAAACTGAGATGAGGAGGAACTACTTCACTCAGAGGGTGGTAGGTCCATGGAATATGCTGCCCCAAAAAGCTGTAGAAGCTACATCATTACATAAATTTAAAACAGAAATAGACAGTTTCCTAGAAGTAAAGGGAATTAAGGGTTACGGGGAGCGGGCAGGAATTTGGACATGTCTAGGTTCGTATCGGTCATGGCCCTGTGGGTAGCGGAGCGGGCCCAGGGGCCGTGTAGTCTGATCCTGCTCCTATTTCGTGTGTCTAATTCTGTTAGATTCAGGAGATGGTTCTGTGAAAGTAGATTGGCGGTTAGGATCAGATCAGCCATGATCTTATTGAATGGCGGAGCAGGCTCGAGGGGCCGATTGGCCTACTCCTGCTCCTATTTCTTATGTTCTTATGACTACTGCCTCAATCTTCTCTGGGGACTTATGTAACCCCTCTTTATCGATAACGTGGCTCACAGTGGAACTGATCTGTACAGATTACTACTCAGTGCTATATACAGGTGTGGTCACTGCCGGTACTGAAGTATACATGAGCTGTAAAAGATAGTTCCCCCCTTAAAGGTATATACATTACAGATTATTTATGCAGAAAGTTGATTGCCTCAAGATTAAGTCCATCCTGACTTGATCTGTTCCAAGGTGAAGAATGCATATTCTGTGTTTACCTAGCTGTCTGGCTTTAGAAAAGGACAAAGTCTTTCACAGATCCATGCATGTTAGGTTTCATTTCAGGATTTGAATGGGCCTGCCTTCTGCAGGGCCTTGCTTTTAAAATTCTGCTAGCCTTGGTCGCGAGGTTTCAGAAGCTATTTTCTTTTGGGTACCCTTTTTAATAACTTGTCCATACAGGATCCCTTTATCCATAACTTTTGGGGAATGTGGGAATTTTGAGAACCCTACAGTATGGAAAACATGGTGAGTGTTCAAAATAGAATGACATCTCTTGAGGAGCGATGGGCATCCACTGAACAGAGAAACCAAACCTTCATGGAAGTCCTTCTGAGTAGGACTGCCATTGTAGATATGGGTCCCCATGGCCCCCCCGGGTGTGCAGCAAGCTGCTCTCAAGCCACTTGCAGGCACTGAGGGGGACCTGACCCATGAGAGGGAGGGTGGTGGCAGAGCTCAAGGAAGAGGGGGCTCCTCTCCAAGCGCTCACACTTCCATGCCACTGCAGAGCCCTCGGTCAGAGCCCCGCCGGAGTCCACACCCAACAGAGATAGAGGTCTCAGCCCCTGCACAGCTGCAGGAGCAGCAGACTGCTGGTGAGCCCTCATAGGCTTGCCACCCCAGAGGACGCCCGCCAAAGGTGGTGAGACAGGAGAAGCAGGAAAGTGAGCAAGGGGCCTCCAAATCTGTTGAAGCCACCGGGGAACCACTACGTAGGAGCACGCGTAAGAGGAAAATAAAGCACAAATAGTCACAAGGGTAGTCACTTGGGTGAAATGCTGTGTATTTTATAAAAATGCCATCAGTTCTTTGTTTTTGATAAAAATTCTGATGGCAACCTCTGCAGTTGTGGCGTGTGTCATTTCGCGAATGGGGCTGGAGGTCCTCTAATGCCAAGAGGGGAAGGAAAAAAAGGCCTCCCATGCTTCTGGTAGGTGCCTCAGTTGAGGAAGCGCTGAGTGAGGGTGGTGAGAGGGGTCTCGCAGGAGGTTACACTGGAGAAGTTTGTGAGGCTCCAACCTTCCACAGGTGTGGTTAAGCCTGTTAAAATTTGCCCCAGACCTGAGACAACAAAGTCCTGCCACCTGCAAATGATGACTGATTAAATATCCTCTTTAATGTTGGACCTGCAGCTGATAGTCAGCAAGCCAATAGTGTTCACGCCAGGTTTCACAGGCGTGATCCCCACCAGGTGCGTTTTAAGTGGGAAAAGGGTTAAACAGGCAAGGGCCTGTTAAAATGGGATTATAAAGGCCAATCAGTGCTGTTTAAGGGCCCTAAAGACCAGTCCTGCCTGTTGCAGGCGGGACTGATTCAGGTCAATCAGACACACCTAGGTGGGAACCAGGTGGGGGGGGGTCATGACCCCCAGGTTTTGCGATTTTAACGCCCCGCACACCTAAAAGCCCGCCTCACGGCCCAATGAAAATCAAGGCTGTTATGTCTTCTAGCGCTCGTAGTGCTTTGTAAAGACGCCTCTGGACTCGGTAGTTTGTAATTATAAACTACTGTTTTATTTGAGTTGTAATGGCTGCCTGCCGCATGGTGCGGGGTGATATTTCCAAGTGCCCTGTGCAGTGCCTGCGCACTACTTTCCCAGCAGCGTAGTGCTGCTACACTTGATTTGAGTGTTAGTACACTTGTGCAATGTAGTCCCAACGTAGCTATGTAACAGAGGCCAAGGTGTTTGAGGCAGAGATAGAAATGGCTGACAGACAACAACAAAGACAGAGACTAAGGGCTAAAAATTTGGTGGCGCCGTCTCGCCTGGGCGCCGGAAGGAGCTGCGAGCGCCAGCCCGATATTCAGTTTCAGCGCCCCAAACAGAAGCGGGGCGCTGCTCGAGGTGCCCCGCATCCCTCTTGGGGCGCTGCAACTGGAAATCACAGCGCTACATGCCGCAGTGCCACACGCTGTGGCACGGCACGCTGCGGTACTGCAGGCCTTCCTCCCCTTTTAAAGGGGAGGGGCCTACTGCAGTGCGATCGGAGATCGTGAGTGCCGGCAAAGAGCCCGGCACCGAGGAGAAGAGCCAGGCTCTTGGGACACAGCCGGCACTACCCGGGGGCGGGGGTGCTCAGGAGGCCGGGGACGGCAGCGCGGAGAGGTGCTGGCAGGCAGCCAGCAACAAAAATGGCCGCCCCGCACCTCTCCTTTAATTTGCGCCTCTACCGCCGCAGGTAGGCCCCCCTGAACCGGTCGCAAATTGCGACCGGTGCTACAGCGCGGGGCGCGACCAAATATCGCGTTCGGGGCGGTAGCGGGGCACTGCGCACACCGTTGATGTCATCGGTGGCGACGCAGCGCTGCAGGCTAACACCGCCATTAGCGCCCCGCTAAATTTCACGGGAGGTGTGGCCAATGGCACTAAAACCACTAAGTGCCCTTTTTGGGCGCTAACTGGTGGCGCAGCCCACTGAATTTCTAGGCCAAAGGGGCCGATTTTCCTGGAGCCATCCGGCGGGCTTTCAGGCGTGTGGGGGGGGGAAATCACAAAAATAGGGGGTCACAACCCCCCCCACTGCCTGATTCCCTGCCCCGTCTGATTTTCAGCCAGGCATTTCTGTCCGACCCGACTCAGTCCCGCCCACAGCAGGCGGGACTGGCCTTCAGGCACCTTAATCACCAATAATTGGCATCTATAATGCCATTTTAAGGGGCCCTTGCTATTTTCAGCCTTTTCCCACGTTAAACACGCCTGGTAGGAACCCCGCTGATGAATCCTGGCGTGAACAGTATCGGATTGCTGACTATCAACTGCAGGTCAACCAGGTAAGAAGAGATTTAATCAGACATCATTTGTAGGTTGCAGGACATTGTTGTTTCAGGCTTGGGGCAACTTGTTCCAGGCTTAGGCACAGCTGTGGAAGGTTGGAGCCTCACACACTTCTCCAGTGTGAGCTCCTGGGAAGCCCCTCTCGCCACCCTCACTCAGCGCTTCCTCAACTGAGGCACTTACCAGAAGCATGGGAGGCCTTTTTTTCCTTCCCCTCTTGGCATTAGAGGACCTCCAGCCCCATTCGCGAAATGACACACGCCACAACTGCAGAAGTTGCCATATGAAATTTTATTTACAATAACCAACTGATGGCATTTTTAAAATAAACGCAACATTTCATCCAAGTGATTACCCTTGTGACTATTAGTGCTTTATTTTCGTCTTACGCGTGCTCCTACGTAGTGGTTCCCCTGTGGCTTCAGCAGATTTGGAGGCCCCTTGCTCACTTTCCTCTTGCACCTGTCTCGACACCTTTGGCAGGCGTCCTCTAGGGTGGCGAGCCTGTGAGGGCTCGCCAGCAGTCTGCTGCTCCTGCGGCTGTGCAGGGGCTGAGACCTCTATCTCCGTTGGGTGTGGACTCCGGCGGGGCTCTGACCGAGGGCTCTGCAGTGGCATGGAAGTGTGAGCGCTTGGAGAGGAGCCCCCACTTCCTTGAGCTCTGCCACCTGTTATGTTCATTAATAACTAATCGCTTTTATTAAGAACAGCTAGCTTTTGCTAGACACTTTATTGAGCACATGTGGACCAGGTTAAGTATCTGTAGAGGCCTCCATCTTGACTGCTGCCTTGTGGGTAGCCTAGTGCATCATGGGTAGCCCACTCTTATATACATACAGCACCACCTAGTGTACCATTCCAGAATGACAGGTTATTGATCATTACATCCCCCTTTCTTTGAGGTTAAACAAAATCAGTATCAATCAATATCAATCAATAACAACATAAACATCTTCAACAGTCAATACATTTTCAATGCAGTTTTCTTTGTACTCAAAGATTAAGTCTATCAGGCTTTTTTACTTCACGTGTGGATCTTCTCAGCACAGGTGAGTCTGATGTGTTTTCATGAGAGCCTGTATGTGTATTTGTGTTAGATTGTTCTGGTGGTGAGTGACAAGATTAAGTTGCGGCATTGCCATCGATTTGCTCTTTGATAGTCTCTTGTGTTTTTAGGAGGGAACGGCGGTTCCTCCTGAGAATCTGTCCTTCCTCAGTTCTAACAGTGTATGACCTTGGTCCTACTTCCTCAAGAACTGTAGCTTTCCTGTTCCATGCATCTGGATCCTCAATCCTGACAACATCATCCCTTGTCAATGGTTTCAGAGTTTTGGATGACTTGTCATAGTATGATTTCTGTTTCAGCTTTAACAGTTGAAGTCTCTGTCTCAGTTCCTTACTCTGCTTTTCTTTTGCACAGCAGGGTAGTGTGGTACGCAACTTGCGACCCATTAGGAGTTCAGCAGGTGAAGAACCAGAGTCTAAAGGTGAGGCTCGGTAGCTCAGCAGAGCGAGATAAGGATCAGACTTGCTTTCTGTCGCTTTCTTCAGTAGCTGCTTGAGAACTTGAACACCTTTCTCTGCCTTACCATTCGACTGAGCATACAAAGGACTGGATGTGATGCGTTGAAAGTCATAATGTGCTGCAAACTGTTGCCACTCCTTACAGTTGAAGCACGGACCATTGTCGCTAACGGCAATCCTGGGAATTCTATGTCTGGTGAAGATGGATTTCACATGCATTATGACACTGCTTGCTGTGGTGCTTGAGAGCAGCACCATCTCAGGATAGTTAGAATAGTAGTCAATCACTATTAGATAGTCTTTACCATTTAAATGAAAAAGGTCCATACCAACCATTTGCCATGGTGCTGTTGGTATGTCAGCTACTATCATTGGTTAATTTGCTTGTTTGTTTTGGTGTTTCTGACATGTCTCACATTTGCCTATCATGTTCTCAATGTCCTTATTTATGCCAGGCCAATAAACAGTGTCTCTTGCTCTCCTTTTGCATTTTTCAATTCCGAGGTGTCCCTCATGAATCCTTTTGAGCAATTCTTCACGTAGAGCCTGTGGAATGACTATTCTGTTCTGTTTTAGTAATAGTCCACTTGCGACACTCAATTCTGACCTTATGTGAAAATATTTTGGACAGGAACCTTTTGGCCAACCATGATGAATGTTCTCTATTACTGTTTGTAATACTGTATCTTTTACTGTTTCTTCTGCTATTTGCTTTGATTTTGTGTCTGACATGGGCAGCGCAGCAGTGACCATACTCACATGAACATCCACGTCTTCTTCAGTAGAGCTCACATGACTCATTGTGGGTGCTCGGGATAGTGCATCTGCTAACACTATGTATTTGCCTGGTGTGTAGATCAGTTCAAAGTCATATCTTTGCAGCTTCATCATGAGTTGTTGAATCCTTGGAGACATCTCATTCAGGTTCTTTTTTATGATGGCAACCAGTGAGCTGTGGTCTGTCTCAACTGTGAAGGTGGGAAGTCCATATATGTAGCCATGAAACTTTTCTAGTCCAACTACCAAGCCTAGACATTCCTTTTAAATCTGGGTGTATCGACACTCAGTATCAGTCATAGACCTGGAGGCATAGGCAACAGGCTTCCAATCTTCACCCTCTGCTTGTAGCAAGACCGCACCTAAGCCATCTTTTGATGCATCCGTTGACACTTTGATTCTTTTTGTTGGGTCAAAGAAGGTGAGTACAGGTGTGGTTGTCAGCACTGTTTTGAGGTTTATCCACTCTTGTTCATGTCTTTCTGTCCATGCGAACGCATTTGTTTTACGTAGCAGGTCTCGCAGACAGGCTGTCTTGGCTGACAAGTTAGGAATGAACTTTCCAATGAAGTTTATCATCCCCATGATGCGTCGCACTCCTTTTTTGTCAGTGGGTCGGGGCATTTTGAGTATGGCGTTTACTTTTTCCATATCTGGCTCTATTCCTTTACCAGATAGCATGGGCTAGAAATTGACTTTGGGGCGGCCAGCTCGCTTGCGCCCAGAAATTACCGCTGCGCGCGGAGCCACTTGCGCCCGCCGGAAATTCACTTTCAGCTCCCCAAGTCGAAGCTGGCCGCAAATCAAGGGTTTTGGCGCCCCCGCTTGGGGCGCTGAAACTGAATATCGGCGCGCTAAGTGCCGCAGCGCCACCCGCTGCGGAGCGGCAGGCTGTGGTACTGCAGGCCTTCCTCCCTCTCTTAAGGGGGAGGTGCCTGCAACAGCGCAATCGCCGCTCGCTAGTGCCGGCAAATGAGCCCGGCACCACGGAGAAGTGCCAGGCTCCTGGAAAACAGCCGGCAATGCCGCGGGGGGGGGGTGGAGGAGGCCGGGGAAGGAGGTGCGGGCAGGCGGCCGCCGAAAAAGCGGCCGGCCGCACATCCGCCTTAACTCGCCCCACTACCGCATCAGGTAGGCCCCGTTTTCTGGTCGCTGTTTGCGGCCGCCGCGGAAGAGGCGGCCGCAACTCAATATGGTGGGCGGGCCGGTAGCGGGGCGGTAGCGGGGCACTGCGCACACCAATGACGTCATCGGTGGCGGCGCAGCGCTACTGGCTAACGCCGCCATTACCGCACCGCTGAATATCGGGGAAAGTTTAGCAAGTGGCGCAAAAGCCCTCTTTGGGCGAAAACTGGGTGCAAAGCCAACTGAATTTCTAGGCCATTATCTCCTAGGAAAGTGACTTCCTGGATGCCAAACTGACACTTGGCTTTGTTGAGCTTCAGTCCATTCCGGCGTATGCTCTGTAGCACTTTAGTCAGTCTCTCATTGTGTTCTTTCAGTGTGGAGCCCCAGATGATGATGTCATCAACATAGACCCGAACTCCTTCCAGACCTTCAATTATGTGTTCCATCGCTCTATGAAAGATTTCAGATGCAGATATTATCCCGAAAGGCATGCTGAGGAAACAATACCTGCCAAATGGTGTGTTGAAGGTACAGTATTTGGTGCTCTCTTCATCCAGTTTTAGTTGCCAAAATCCTTGTGAGGCATCGAGCTTTGTAAAGTATCTGGCACCTGACATTTCACTGGTGATTTCTTCTCGCTTGGGAATCTGGTAGTGTTCACGTTTTATGTTTGCATTTAAGTCCTTTGGATCCATGCATATTCTTAGATCATTGTTCTTTTTCTTTACACATACCATGGAGTTAACCCAGTCTGTTGGCTCTTCGACTTTCCTGATGACTCCTAGTGTGGTCATTCTGTCCAGTTCATTCTTGAGCCGGTCACGCAGGGGTGCTGGAATTCTTCGTGGAGCATGTACCACTGGCTGAGCATTCTCCTTTAGCTGGATCTTGTAAGTGAATGGTAGAACTCCAAATCCTTTGAACACATCCTGGAAATTACTCACTACAGAATCCACTGAGTCATCTGGTCTGCTTATGGCACAGTTTATACGGTAGACTCTCTTGACCAGTTCTAAGTCCTCACAAGCTTTGTCACCCAGTAGTGAATCAAGTCCTTCAGCCACAACAGAAAACATGAGATGATGCACTTTGTCTTTGACTGTCACTTTAAGTCTGCATACACCTAAGCTATCTATTTTCTGTCCATTATAGCTCTTCAGTAGTACTGACTTTTTCTGTATTTTGGGCTTTTCTTTCATGTTTTTAATGTCACTCATACTGAAATTTTGCCCCAGTGTCCAGTTTCAATGTAACTAATGCTCCATTTATCTGCAGTGGGATCATCCATTTGTCCTCTTTTACTGCATTGACGTTATGTTCAGCATTGTTTATTCCTGAGGGCTGCACATTTTCTGTATCCTTTTCTATATTGTCACATGACACCATTCCTACAAAAAATGTCTCACTTAAATCAGTGTCCTCAATCACATTAACTCGGACTTGTTGCCCTTTCTTTGTTTTTACTTTTGAAAAGCATTGTTTGGCAAAGTGATTCTTTCCATGACATTTTGTGCACATTTTTCCAAACGCTGGGCATTATTTTAACTGGTGTTTGTAACCATAGCGTTTACAATTAAAAATTCCTTCCTCCGATTGCTTTTCATTTCTGTTCTGCCCATGTTGCTTCCATGAACAGCAATGCTATTTTCCTTGTGTCTGGCTTCGTACCGTACCCAATGGCAGCAATGTCGAGTTCGAATTGTTGTTTAAAAGTCTGCCAATTGTAGTCGACATTTCCTGTGAGTTTCAAACGCTCTGGTGGCTTCAAATTCTCCATGTCGCATTGCACAATATTCAGCAGATCTTACCAATCCTGGTACCATGTTATGTTCATTAATAACTAGTCATTTTTATTAAGAACAGCTAGCTTTTGCTAGACACTTTATTGAGCACATGTGGACTAGGTACAGTATCTGTAGAGGCCTCCATCTTGACTGCTGCCTTGTGGGTAGCCTAGTGCATCATGGGTAGCCCACCCTTATATACATACAGCACCACCTAGTGTACCATTCCAGAATGAAAGGTTGCTGATCATTGCACCACCAACCTCCCTCTCATGGGTCAGGTCCCACTCAGTGCCTGCAAGTGACTTGAGAGCAGCTTGCTGCACATTAGGGGGGCCATGGGGACCCGTTTCTATAATGGCAGTCCGACTCAGAGGGCCTGCCATGAAGGTCTGGTTTCTCTGTTCAATAGCTGACCATCGCTCCTCCAAAGATATCATTCTATTCTGAACACTCACCATGTTTTCAACACTCTGATGACTTAGCTCCTCCATGGCCGTAGCCATCCTCTCCTCTACTGTAGCCATCCTTTCCATAGAAGTTACCATCCTTTCCGTGGTGATGCGTTCATGCGCTAATGACTCCACAAAGGCTCTGCTCATGTTCGCTATGGACTCCTCCATTCACTCCACACTCGCAGCGACCCTGGAGACAAAACCTGCCAGAGACTCCTGCATCTGTGCATGGAGATCCATCACCTCTTCTCTTGCGGATTGACCCAGAGGCAGAGGGTCGACATGCAGCTGAGCTGAGCTGGCAGAGTCCTGCGCGCCCTCCGACGAGGATTCGCCACTGCTTTCCCTGTCTCCACAATCTGCTGATGCTCACTTGTGAGCTGTGAAACACCAGGTGACAACACTACTCTATGTCCCGAAGGTCCCCCCGAGGTGTGAGTGTCTGCGCTGGTGCTGGGTGTGCTTTCTTCTGCTGACGCTGCGCCCTCAGAGGTTGGAGCTTCCTCTGAGGAGTCTGGCTGCTCAGCCTCTTCCTCTTCCGCATTGGGGACGGGGGCTCTGGATGGTCCTGTGGGGGAGTCAAGGAAAGAGTTAGAGAGGTGATGCCAAGGTTACATGCACATTGGATTTTGCAGATGTTCATAAGTCCAAATGATGTAGCTTCAGAATCATAACAGCGACTCATGCTATGTCAATGAGAGAGCTGGAAAACTATTCTGTCACCAGCTTGCGGGACTGCCCCTGTCTCTCCTTTCCCAACTTCCGCAGCCACATCAGCCCTGACAATTTCCAGCGCTCCTTCCTCCCAGGGGGTCAGGTGGGCTATTGAGGGTGGGCCTCCTCCAGTCCTGGCTAGCTCTCTGTTGTTGTGAGCTCTCTTTTCCTGCAATGAGGGAGACAAGTGGAGTTTGAGTGAGAATGAAGGAGTGAGTGTCGAGATTGCATAGCATAGATACTTAGAGGGAGACAAAGATGGTGTGAGGCTGCAAGACCAAAGGCCCTCCCTGTGTGCTGTCAGTTGTTTTCAAAGCATCAGAGTGAGAGGGAGTGTGAGGGCTGCATGGTGGAATAGTTATGTGAATGTGAGCATAGAGAGAGAGGGAATGGGTAAGGTTGCATGGATGTGACTGTGAAGTGGGATGTGGAGGAAGAGAGTGCTAAAGCTGAGTGCTGGTGGGGAAAGGCAATGGGGATCAGTTTGAGGGTGGTGGAAACTTCATACTTACTTTTCCTGTATGGTGAAGGTCATGGAATCATTTCCGACACTGTATCCAGGTTCTTCTGGTGACTCCCAGCGAGTTGACATCTGCTGACACCTGCATCCATGCAGCCTTGGTCTCAGTGGGAGGCCTCTTCCTCCCTGACCTAGGGAAGAGGACCTCCCTGTGGGCCCTAACCCCATCCAATAATGCCTGCAGTGAAGCCTCGTCGAATTTGGAGGCAGCTCGGGGTCTGGCACTGGCCATAGCTGCTGCAGGTTTCTCTGCCATCCTGTATGGTTCATTTGGAAGCCTGCAGAGGAAGCAATGCTTGCTGTGGACCTTAAAAGCACCACGAATGATGACATCATTGTGTGTGACATTCTGACTGCAAATAGTCAATTAGCAAGGGTTCTCACAACCTGGAAATGAATTGGCCAATTGAGGGAAATTTGTGTGGGAACCCCGACATTCGGGGAACCCGACAATTACCCACACCTACAGGAAAATCGCCCACTAAGAGTCTACTAAATATGCTGTTTCTACAGTACTTAGTTAAAGAGGGGTAATATGATGGTCAAGTATCCCATCATGCTTTGCAACTACCCTAATGTTACATGTACATTTTATATATATTTCCTAATACATGAAGCTAAATATCCTTTGAATATGATTTCTAGTACTAAAGCCCTCCCTGCAGCTTCGGTTAATATATTTAAAGACTAGAGGATTCAGGCTTTGATTCACAGGCCTATTTTTGCAATCCAACATGTCTGTGGTTCTGTCTCTGTCGCCGAGTGTGTCTGTGGTTCTGTCTCTGTCCCGGAGTGTGTCTGTGGTTCTGTCTCTGTCCCCACGTGTGCCTGTGGTTCTGTGTCTGTCGCCGAATGTGTCTGTGGTTCTGTCTCTGTCCCGGAGTGTGTCTGTGGTTCTGTGTTTGTCCCGGAGTGTGCCTATGGTTCTGCCTCTGTCCCCGAGTATGTCTGTGGTTCTGTCTCCATCCCCGAGTGTATCTGTGGTTCTGTCTCTGTTCCCGAGTGTGTCTGTGGTTCTGTCTCTGTCCCCGAGTGTGTCTGTGGTTCTGTCTCTGTCCCCAATTGTGTCTGTGGTTCTGTCTCTGTCTCCGAGTGTGTCTGTGGTTCTGTCTCTGTCCCCGATTGTGTCTGTGGTTCTGTCTCTGTCCCCGAGTGTGTCTGTGGTTCTGTTTCTGTCCCTGCCTGTGTCTGTGGTTCTGTCTCTGTCCCCGAGTGTGTCTGTGGTTCTGTATCTGTCCCCGAGTGTGTCTCTGGTTCTGTTTCTGTCCCTGCCTGTGTCTGTGGTTCTGTCTCTGTTCCCGAGTGTGTCTGTGGTTCTCTCTCTGTCCCTGAGTGTGTCTGTGGGTCTGTCTCTGTCCCCGAGTGTGTCTGTGGTTCTGTCTCTGTCCCGAAGTGTGTCTGTTGTTCTGTCTCTGTCGCCGAGTGTGCCTGTGGTTCTGTCTCTGGCCCCAAGTGTGTCTGTCATTCTGTCTCTGTCCCCGAGTGTGTCTGTGGTTCTGTTTCTGGCCCCAAGTGTGTCTGTGGTTCTGTCTCTGTCCCCGAGTGTGTCTGTGGTTCTGTGTCTGTTGCTGATTGTGTCTGTGGTTCTGTCTCTGTCCCCGAGCTAGTCTGTGGTTCTGTTTCTGTCCCCGAGTGTGTCTGTGATTCTGTCTCTGTCCCTGAGTATGTCTGTGGTTCTTGTAGTGTATGTACCTTTAAGGGGAGAACTACTTTTTACAGCTCCTGTATACTGTAGTACCGGCAGTGACCACACCTGTATATAAACCCTGAGTAGGGATCTGTAAAGTTAGTTTTAGAGTAACCCTCATCCAGTAAACACCTGTTGATTGTTCCCTGCAGTCTCTTGTCTAATTATTGCCTGTCTTCCCAAGCACCAGCTTATAACTAGGCGCTTGGCCTTTATCGATACGTTTTTCGCTGCCCTGCTCTGCTCTTATCGAGTTGTTATTGTCTTCTTCGTCTCTACTCATCTCGTCTCGTCAGACTACTATACAAATCCTGGGCTACCTGCTTGACTTCATCTTGCCCCTTTCTGCGGCCTGGGCGTCTTGGATGGCTATGGACTTGGGTCTCGTTCCTCTCCCCTGCTGTTGGTATGGTGTAACTGGTTACTGAAAATCTGTTACGGGGAGAGAACCCGCCACGAGGCCAGGGCACGAGTACGAGCGGCAGCCCAAGAGGCCGGAGCCACGAGAGCAGAGCAAGAGCCAGGAGCAAGAGCGGGAAGAGCACAGAGAGATTGCTACCCGGGGCCTTCAGTTATACTCCTCACGAAAACCCTTATCTGCACGCCAAATCAGGTTAGTTCATTGTTCCAATCTTGGCGGGCTAGTTTAAATAATTGTAGCAATCTAAACTAACTGTTTTTAGATGGCCGTTGATCGCACCTAATGGCCTGATGTCTGAGCTGCATTGTTATTCATGCATTTTAATCGGCCTGTCCAGCCTCGATGGCTTCCTTAAGCTGTTTCCGATGATTTATACAAACAACTTGATGGCCTCACGTATAGGCCTAACTGGTTTTGGTCTGTCTACGAATTGGCTCAATGCATATTCAAAGTTCTGTCTGCTTTCCAAAATGCAAAGTCCTTCTTCACAGAAACTGCATTTTAGGTGTTGATCTCCCCAAAAGCTGCTTGTGCCACAGAGTCCAAGCTTTTAAAATCTTGCAGGCTTTTGGTCACGAGGTGCGGACGCCATCTTTGGGTACCCTTTTTAAAATGTCCATGCAGGGTCCCTTTTATTAATAATAGCCTTGGGGAAATGTGGAAATTTTGCGAATCTTACACTCCCCCTGTGATACTAAAACTTGCTTGAAGTATCATTCTTACAAGGTGAGCAAAATTTTTCTGACCCTCCATAGTCAACCTTCCCCTGTAATTACCTATCTAATATACCCACGACACATGCACTTCCCATTCCGTGAAAATGTAGCGTACATAAGCATAGAGAGAGTAAATTACAGACTTTTACACACATCCAAGCATGGAGGTGTCCAACACCCCTGCACCACTTGGTACACATACATCTTTATTAAACGCATTGCATAAAAACCCAGAAAAACCTTTATTAAAAACAACAAACACAAAAAAACAATCTTTAATCAGAATACAAGGAAAAAGACTTAAACGGGCGTACCTCCCTCCACCTTCACATAACATTCCTTCCAGATCTTCTGGTTTCGGAATTCTAACAACTGACCTTTTCCCTTACATTGAATGCAAACTAGATACAACACTATCCCTAACTGGCAAACCACGAGAATGTGGGAAGCCAGTCTGATCCACGAAGGGACCTCTATGTTATTGAAAATGTCCCACCAGGGTGGAATCACAATATCCAATATCTTAGTCCCTATCTCTACTGTTTTCTGCTCTAGAGTGTAAAAATGTTTCTGCGAAACTATAATGGCTTTGAGTATTTTGGTAAGGTGTTCAGGGAGAGGGGGAATTTCGTAGCCAAAATGCGCTACATACTTTTGCAAATACATAAAATTCTCCTTCACAGTGAGGTGAACAGTGGAGGGTTCAGGAATGGGGACAATTTGCTCCTGGGCCACTTGAACTTCTGCCTCTGGTTTAAAACAGAAGCTGCTGTCACTAACCGGACACCAGCTATGCTGTTCATGCTGGTAGTGGGACGCGCCGGTGGTGACACAATGGCCTAGAAATTCAGTTGTTAGCGCCAGCCGCTAGCGCCTTAGGAGGAGGAGAAGTGGGGCGCTAAGCGGCTAGCGCCTGGGCGTGGCGTGATCTGCACCTCTCGCGAACTTCACTCAAGATTTAGCGGCGGCGCTAAACCGCAGCACTCGCTCAGCTGCGCGAGCAGATCCTGATGTCATTTCATGGTGCAACGCCCTTGGTGCACCCCGTACCGGAACTTCAGTGGTGCCGCCCTTCTGTGCGCCTGGCGCCCCCAGCGACTGGTAGAGGGTAACGGTTCCCAGTCACTGCGGGGCGCGGGGGGCGCTATTTAAAGGGGACTCCTCCTGCATTATAAGTGGCAGCCATTTTGTGCCAATCCTCCTGTGTGAGAGATGGATATTTGGAGAGAGACAAAGGGAGAGAGCTTTCTGCTTTGACTCAGCGCTCGCACAGCTACTTCTGGCTTCAGCTCAGAGCTTTGTGTGGTAAACCACTGTTTGTATTCCACTGTGTACATGCCTGGACATGCCTCGGCTGACTCCTCCCACAAGTCCTAGTATAAAGGTGACTGCTCCCCAGCCCTTTGTATTTCTGGACCGGTCGACCACTCGAGGCATACCTTCATTCTTTTGTTAATAAAAGCCTTTAGTTACTCTCTTAACTCTCAGTCTTTTATGAGTAATTGATAGCGCATCAATTTTATTAACAAAATTTTTATAATGGAGAAGATCCTCACACCAGCATGCCTGGACTTAGATCATCGGGAGGCGGACTCATCCACCAAGTTTACTCACTGGCTTAAGTGTTTCGAAAAATTCCTGACCGCCTCCGCAGCAATCAAATCGGACGAGGACAAACTGGATGTCCTCACCTCCAAAGTGAACCACCGAGTGTACTCGGTCATCCAAGACGCGACCTCGTACGCGGACGCTATCAAGCTCCTCAAGGACCAGTACACGCGCCCAGTGAACGAAGTGTACGCCAGGCACCTTCTGGGGAGTCGTAAACAACAACCTGGGGAATCGACCGTGGAATACCTTCAGGCACTGTCTGTGCTTGGCCGGGCCTGTGGTTGTAAGGATGTAAAGGCCGCCGTGTACACAGAGGAACTTATCCGGGACGCTTTTGTAGCGGGCCACAGATCCAATTACACCCGACAGCGACTGTTGGAGCAGAGTGACCTCGACCTCAACAAGGCCTCTGAACTCACACTATCACTGGATGCAGCCTACCGGGGCATGGATGCCTACTCCTCTGCACCGTGGACGCCGCGGGGAATGATAGCCTGGGACACGGTAGGACCGCCTCATAGCGCCGTGCCACCCCAGCCACACCCCAGCAACGGCCCAACTACCGCAGCAGTGTCCCAAGGCCAGACAGCAGTGCCCCAAGACCAGAAATGCTACTTCTGTGGCCAGGCAAAACACCCCAGAGCGCGCTGCCCGGCGAAAAACGCGATCTGCTCGGGCTGCGGGAAGAAGGGACACTACGCTAACGTCTGCAGGGCCAAAGCCACCCCGAACCCCAGCAGTGCCGTGTGTGGGCCATGCGGGCCGCCATCTTGGGCCTCCCCGGCCATGTGCGAACCACCGGTACAGCAGCCATTTTGGACGCCTCCAGCCACATGGGGATCATGGACGCCGCCATCTTGGACGACAGCCGGAACACAGCAGGCCCCCAACACCGCCTCACCTGATACCCGCAGCGACACACCGACCCCTACGCTGGCATCCGTTACACTGGACCAAGCGAGACCGCACCAGCTGGCCAGCTCCACAATGGACATTAAGGTAAATGACCACGATACAATCTGCCTTTTTGACTCTGGGAGCACGGAGAGCTTCATCCACCCCGACACGGTGCGGCGTTGCTCTCTCCCAGTCCTGCCTGCGCACCAGCGGATTTCTATGGCCTCCGAGTCCCAGTCGGCGGACATCGGCGGCTACTGCGTAGTGACACTCGTAGTAGACGGGACCGTGTACGATCATTTTAAACTTCTGGTCCTGCCCGACCTCTGCGCTGCCGTCCTGCTGGGGTTAGATTTTCAGTGCCACCTTAAAAGTGTTACGATGGCGTACGGTGGACCCCTACCCCCTCTTACAGTCCGCAGCCAGCAGCTCCCAAATTGCCCGCCGCGCACCAGGTGCAACCTCTCCACACTCAGAGTCACCCCCCCCCCACTGTTTGCTAACCTCACCCCCGACTGTAAGCCCATCGCCACAAAGAGCAGGCGATACAGTGCCGGGGACAGGGTTTTCATTAAAACCGAAGTGGAGCGGCTCCTGAAGGAAGGGATTATTGAGGGCAGCACCAGCCCCTGGCGAGCCCAGGTTGTGGTCGTTAAGACCGGCGAGAAGCAGCGCTTGGTCATCGACTACAGCCAGACAATAAATCGCTACACCCTGCTGGACGCCTACCCACTCCCCCGCATAGCTGATATGGTCAACCAGATCGCGCAGTACCGCGTCTTCTCGACCATTGACCTGAAATCAGCATACCACCAGCTCCCTATCCGCCCTGAGGACCGCCAGTATACTGCCTTTGAGGCAAACGGCCGCCTCTATCACTTCCTTAGGGTTCCCTTTGGCGTCACCAACGGGGTCTCCGTCTTCCAAAGGGAGATGGACCGGATGGTAGATCAAAATGCGTTGCAGGCCACTTTCCCATATCTGGACAATGTGACCATCTGCGGCCGTGACTTGCAGGACCATGACGCAAACCTCGAAAAATTCCTCCGCACCGCCCAACTCCTGAACCTGACATATAACAAGGAGAAGTGCATATTCCGCAAAAACCGCCTCGCCATCCTTGGCTGTGTTGTGGAACACGGAGTCATCGGCCCCGACCCCGACCGGATGCGTCCCCTTATGGAACTCCCACTGCCCCACTGCCTCAAGGCCCTGAAGAGGTGCCTAGGGTTTTTCTCCTACTATGCCCAGTGGGTCCCCTACTATGCGGACAAGGCCCATCCGCTGATCAAGTCCACCTCTTTTCCCTTGACGGCAGAGGCCCGCTTAGCCTTCCACCGTATCAAGGAAGACATTGCCAAAGCCACCATGCACGCAGTGGACGAATCCATCCCCTTCCAGGTGGAAAGCGACGCGTCCGACTTTGCCCTGGCCACTACCCTCAATCAGGCGGGGAGACCCGTGGCCTTCTTTTCACGAACCCTCCAAGGCCCGGAGACCAGACACTCCGCTGTTGAGAAGGAGGCCCAGGCGATTGTGGAGGCTGTGCGTCATTGGAGGCACTACCTGGCCGGAAAACGATTTACCCTGCTCACTGACCAACGTTCAGTTGCTTTCATGTTTAACAACAAGCAGAGGGGCAAAATCAAAAATGACAAGATCTTGAGGTGGAGAATCGAACTTTCCACCTACAATTACGAGATCTTGTACCGGCCCGGGAAGCTCAATGAACCCCCGGATGCGGTATCGCGCGGCACCTGCACCAGCGCGCAGATCGATAGACTGCGGGCCCTCCACAATGACCTCTGCCACCCGGGGGTCACCAGGTTCTTCCACTTCATCAAGGCCCACAACCTGCCTTACTCTATTGAGGAGGTCAGGACCATGACCAGGAACTGCCAAGTCTACGCTGAGTGCAAACCGCACTTTTATAGACCAGACAGGGCCCACCTGATAAAAGCCACTCGCCCCTTCGAGCGTCTGAGCGTTGATTTTAAAGGGCCTCTCCCCTCCTCCGACCGCAATGTGTACTTCCTCAATATTATTGATGAGTACTCCCGTTTCCCGTTCGCCATCCCTTGCCCGGACATGACCAGTGCCACGGTCATTAAGTGTCTGAATGACCTCTTCACCCTGTTCGGTTTCCCCAGCTATATCCATAGCGACCGGGGCTCATCGTTTATGAGCGACGAACTCCGTCAGTACCTGCTAACTAGGGGTAATGCCACAAGCAGGACCACCAGTTACAACCCCCGGGGGAACGGACAGGTGGAAAGAGAAAATGCGACAGTTTGGAAGGCCGCCCTGCTAGCCTTAAAGTCTAGGGGCCTTCCAACCTCCCGCTGGCAGGATGTGCTCCCCGATGCGCTCCACTCTATTCGGTCACTGCTCTGCACTGCCACTAACGCCACCCCTCATGAGAAAATGTTTGTCTTCCCAAGGAAGTCCACATCGGGGACATCGCTACCGCCATGGCTGACGTCCCCAGGGCCGGTCCTACTGAGAAGGCACGTGAGGACCCATAAAACGGACCCCCTGGTCGAGAGGGTCGACCTCCTCCACGCCAACCCCCAGTATGCTTACATTGCATACCCGGACGGGCGGGAGGACACAGTCTCCATAAGAGCCCTTGCACCCTCGGGGGCCGCAGTAACCCACTACTCACTACCACCCCCCGCCACGACCCGATATCCAGCCCCAGCAGACGGCAGGCCTGGGCCCAGCGACCCGCTCGACACCTACGAGGACGACACGCCTGTGCCACAGCCTACGCGGGACTCGACGCCGGAAGCTCCACTACCCCTGCCGTCGCCACGCTGATCACAGCGGCAGACAAGACCTCCGGAGAGACTCCAATACACTAACTTTTAATACACTTCACCCCGCCAGACTCAATTTTAACAAGGGGTGAATGTGGTAAACCACTGTTTGTATTCCACTGTGTACATGCCTGGACATGCCTCGGCTGACTCCTCCCACAAGTCCTAGTATAAAGGTGACTGCTCCCCAGCCCCCTTTGTATTCTGGACCGGTCGACCACTCGAGGCAGACCTTCATTCTTTTGTTAATAAAAGCCTTTAGTTACTCTCTTAACTCTCAGTCTTTTATGAGTAATTGATAGCGCATCATTACTACCATAAGTTTTTGCCGAATTTGTCCACAATTCTGCATCCACTGAATGCCCTACTACGAACGGGAGTAGCATGGAAATGGAGCGATGAATGTAAGCGGGCCTTTCAGAAGAGTAAGGACCTAATCACTTCAAGAGAAGTATTGGCTCACTCCAACCCATCACTACTGATAAGACTGCCGTGTGATGCGTCTCCCTACGGTGTTGGGGCGGTAATGTCACATAAATTCCTTGATGGTTCAGAGAGGCCGATAGCTTTTGCGTCACGCTCGTTAACTTCAGCCGTACGTAACTACGCCCAGATTGACAGAGAGGCCCTCAGCCTGGTGTGGGGGGTGAAGAAGTTCAATCACTACCTGCACGGTCAGAAATTTACTCTACTAACTGATCATCAACCTCTCGTCTCCATTTTCAACCCTCAGAAGGGCGTACCGATAATGATGGCACAACGGCTACAGAGGTGGTCCCTTTTCCTAGGGGCACACCAATATGACATCGAGTACAAAGGAACTAAACAGCATGGGAATGCTGATGGATTGTCGCGCCTACCGTTCCCGACGGTGGAAGAAGAACTGGCAGTGGATCCAGTGGAGTTATTCCACTCGACTATAGTCAAATGTCTCCCTGTGACGAATGCAAACATAGAAAAGGAAACACAAAATGACCCGACACTCTCCTGGCTCTATGATTTAACGGTGAAGGGATGGCCAGCACATGGTGAACCACTGCTGCCAGCATTCTCGCCGAGAAGAGAACAGCTGTCAGTGTGCAGAGGAACCTTGATGTGTGGATCCAGAGTAGTAATTCCACCCAAATTGAAGGATAGAGTGCTCAATGAGCTTCATGAGGGTCATCTGGGAGGGGTAAAAATGAAGAACTTAGCCAGAGCGTTTGTGTGGTGGCCGGGAATCAATAGAGAAATCGAAGAGATGACCAAGAGCTGTACAGGATGCCAGAAGGTCCAAAGCGCCCCACCATAAGCCCCTCTACATCTATGGGAGTGGCCCTCATCTCCATGGCAAAGGGTGCACATTGATTTTGCTGGTCCCTTTATGGACTCGATGTTTTTAATTGCGGTGGATGCACATTCAAAGTGGCCAGAGGTAATAAAAATGTCCTCAACCACCACAGAAAAAACTATCACAGTCTTACGAACCATATTCGCCAGGAATGGGCTGCCTGAACAGATTTGCTCTGACAATGGACCACAGTTTGTGTCTGAAGAGTTCCGGAGGTTCTTAAAGAACAATGGTGTTAAGCATTACACATCCGCCCCATATCATCCAGCCACTAATGGATTGGTCGAGAGGTTTGTTCAAACATTCAAGAAGGCTATCAAGGCAATGTGTAATGAAGATATACCCCTACAACACAAGGTGGATAACTTCTTGTTTGCCTACCGGAATGCGACACTTGCGGTTACCAACCAAACTCCAGCCATGATGTTCTTCAATCGAAGACTACGATGCCGCTTGGATGTGGTTAAGCCAAACGTCAGAAGAGATGTGGAGAACAGACAGTTTCAGAATATGAATGAAAGGCCGACCAGGAGTTTTAAGATAGGTCAACCAGTTTTGGCCCGGGACTACCGCACAGAGAAATGGCAGCCAGGAACGATCTGTACACGGCAAGGACCTCTAATGTATACCGTGGACGTTGGAGAGAGCATTGTAAGACGCCATGCTGACCAGATTCTAGAGTCACTGGAAAACGTCAACTCCACACCACGATCTGATACACCTGGCGATGAAACCGAAGTACCAATTGCATCTACCGCAGAATCGGTGATATTGGAAGCAGAAGAACCAAACAACGACATTGATCCCGACGCAACCTCGCCAGAAAAACCTGATATCCCAAAGAGGCGTTATCCAGACAGAATCAGGAAGCCTCCTCAAAAACTGAACTTATAATTGTTTAACTTCAACCAATGTATCTAGCAACCGTAATTGTAATTAGTTATTATTTAGTTGTTAAATGAATGTTATGTACTGTTTATCTAAAAGGGGAGGAATTGTTGTGTATGTACCTTTAAGGGAATAACTGGTCTCAGACTGCAGTATCGGCAGTGACCACCCCTGTATAAAAGGCCCTAGCAGGCTTCTGTAGTTTCAGTTTCCAGGTTGTCTCCATTCAGTAAAGACTTGTTATAATCACTCCTGCAGTCCGTGTCTCAATTAGACACGGAAATAATAGCTGCCTATACCTAAGTCCGGTGTCTAGAACCCAGGGGCATGGGAGCGATTCAAAACGCTCACAAACAGTCACGGGCATAACTGACTGGGCGCACGCGCCACACCCGCCACCATCCCCTACAATTTACCGTCTTTGCATGCTTTTCCAACTCCGCTATGATCTCTTTTAAATGGACCATCATGGCCTGGTCCTCATGCAACTCCGAGCCCACTACTTTGTTCTCATCCAGTAATATCTTCCTTAACTGTGTTTTTAAACCATTTATCTGGGTCTGTAGCTCTATGTCATCCAAACTGTTGATGACAGAGGACCCAGCATTAAACACAGTAAAAATATCATTCCATATTCCCTTCTTTACCGCCCTGCATTACCCAAAAACTCTCGGTGTGTGGTGTACAGTTCGGTTTTGTCAACATGGGCGAAATCGAACTCATAAAACTTCTTGAACATGTCCTTTAATAGGGCCTGGTATAGCTGCTCTGTTTCTTTGGGGCACCACTCCGGTACATGTACCTCGGTGAGATTTAAAATCACGGTGGCTACCGCGTAGTGTACCCCCTGGTACAGCATCTGGTCGGTAGGCACTAGTACCAACCCATTCCCTAGTCCCTTGGGGAAGGTGGCCAGGATGGCTGGGGTCCAATTCGTCTCAGTACTCCAGTCAGACCGGGTTCACGTACGGGGAGGCCTTTCTCCTGTGCCCCAGGGTACGGGTCATTACCACAAGGGTCAGCATCACCGTAGGGAAGCGTGTATGTTTAACATGCAAGGGACACATTCCTCTGGATAGGTGGTGGTGGCTCAGAAAGCTGAACAAAGATATGAGGAACGGTTGGGGAACAATAGCCACCGGACGATTACAGGGACTCACGGGGGGTTAAGTGTGTGTTGGGAAAAGTGGTGGGAACCGGATCAAGGGATTTATATCTGTATTTGGGGGTCAGAGAAGGTCTGCCCTCAGGCATATCCATTATTTTCCACCGGCGGTGGCAAGACACCAGGGAAGGGATGAAGTGGGATACCAGCCTGAAGGCGTGCGCAGTCCCATTCTCCCCGATCCCAGTCAACGCCACTGTGCTTGTGACCCGCCCCCGTAAGCCCCCGCCCACAGCGCAGGCGGCGAGTTTACACAGGGAAGTGTGCCCGCTTCCATACACGCTTCCCTACGGTGATGCTGACCCATATCCTGGGGCACAGGAGAGAGACCTCCCCGTACGTGAACCCGGTCTGACTGGAGTACTGAGCTGAATTGGACCCCAGCCATCCTGGCCACCTTCCCTCGTGGGCGTAGACGGCGGTCTCCTCCATCTCCCATTCACTGCTTCCGTCGGTCGCTATGGGTGCTCTATCTCCCGAGCACCCGTAAATGTGGGAGTCTTCTACATCGCCCCGCTTTTCCAGGCTCCGTCCCATCAGGGCGAGTAGGATTACGATCCCCTTCAGCCCGACAGTCTTTCTGTAACAGATACAAAACATACAGCCAGGTCCCCAAGAGATTCTCTGGCTTGGGTGAAGCATAGTCGAGCTTTGCGGCCTCAACTCAAATACACACACTCTTAGCAGATTACTACCTAATTAACACTACCCATCACCTTATTTAACTTAAGCTAAAACACCCAAACTTTAGCTAAATACCTAAACTTAAAAATAACCAAAACTTAAACTACCTAAACTATGTACATCCGCCGCCCGTCTCCGGGCAGCCAGGCTAATTACTGGTTGGACTGCGGCACACCGCTACCTCTGGCATGGCTGCACCGTCCTGCACTGTTGGCCCCTCGCAGCCCGTGGCTGCTGGCTGAGGACCTCGGTCCTTGGACCTCCCCCTGACTCGAGGGGTGGCCCTTGGTAACTGGAGAGCTGGTGACCATGGCTTTCTCAGCTGGGGCATCCATGGGGACCTTCTGGGGGCCTTGGTGGGTGGGGCTTTCTTGGCCGATGGGCCTTTAAATCGAACCACTGCTCCCTCATGCTTGACCTCTCCCGAACCTGGGCTAGGGGCAGGTAACTCTTCGCAGCCTGCTGCTGCGAGCTGAGAGTCTCTGCCCCATGGCTGGGTCTGGGGCGGGGTGTTCGACCCCAGGTCCCTCCCCCTCTACACCTAGGTTAGGGGCGGGGTTTTCACCCTCAGGTCCCTCCCCCTCGTCTGGATCCCAGAAGAGTGGCGGAGTGTCCCAATCGATGGGCGGGATGGCCCCTCCCTTTAAGCAAGCCACAGTGCCTGCCTCGTGCAGTCTGTGAACTTGCTCCTGCTGCAGGCTGAGGATCTCTATCCTCAGACCTTACCCCAACTGGCTGTTTTCTCCTTTCAGGTTTAAACAGTTTGCGCTGGTTAATGTAGCCAGCAGCCTGTTTTAAAACCTCGTCCGCTGCTCCGAACGGGCCTTCTAGGGACTCCCTGTTCTCTTCCCTTACCGGGATGGCCTCACAGACGGAATCTCGGGCCTGGAACCGCTTTAGGTCTGGGGCCAAAGCTACCCCCTGTGTGCCTCCCTTGTCCTGGACTGTGGCTACCGAACCAGTCCGATAGGGGTCCCAAGACTCTCCTTCCCTAACCCTCTGCTCGGCCACCTCATTGGTCTCTTGGTTCCCCTCCCACGTGGTAGGGAGGTGTAGTGTATGTGCTTTAAGTCAGAACTACTTTTACAGCTCCTGTATACTGTAATACCGGCAGTAACCACACTGGTATATAAGCTGTGTGCATGCCTCTGTACCCCAGTCTAGAAATTACCCTCCTCCAGTAAAGACCTGTTATTTGTTTATGTACAGCATCCGTGTAATTATTTATCCACTGAACCACGGATCTAACAGTGGCGATGAGTGTTGATGCGAATCTACCTGCAACATAAAAAAATAAAAAAAATAGTCGAGTCCAGGAACACGGGCGTCGACCGCGAGCAACCGCCCAGCAGTCAGGCAGAGATCCAACTTCGCTGGGGAGGCTGTGGAGAGCCGGGCTTGGTTCCCCAGCCACAACGAACAGTAAGAGACCGACGACAGGTCCAGAGCAGACCCTTCCCGAGCAGCGGCGGCTGGAGCCAACCAATGGCAGAGAGAGAGAGCCGGGCAGCGTCGACGGGGTAAGAAAGAGGGTGAAGAGAGCAGGGCGCAGCCGGGGGTTGATCACCGAGTGGCATCGAGGGAAAATACTGCAAACCGGAGAGAGAGAGGGTAAGAAACAGCCGGATTCCAGACTGAGCGGCGTCGACAAATATCAAGAGAAGAACGCGCAGAGCACAGCCAGGGATCACGGACTGATCAGGGTCCACGGGGCGAAGTAAGGGGAGACGCCATTGAGCCGCGGAGAAGCAGGGAGAGTGCGGGAGGCGCCATTGAGCCGCGGAGAAGAATGAAGAGCGCGGGAGACGCCATTTTGTGAAGCCGCAGCGGAGAAGACGGGCGAGCGCGGGAAGGAAGGATAGCGTGGGAGACGCCATTTTGTGCCAGCGGAGAAGAAGGGGAAGCGTGGGAGGCGCCATTGGGGATAGTTAACGCACAACCAAGGATGCCGAAGAGTGGCAGTATCTCTACGTTCGACAATGAAGTCGAAGATTGGGTGACGCATGTGGAATGTATTGAGGTGTACTGCAGGGCGAATGAAGTGCCAGATGCTAATAAAGCACTGGTTCTGTTAAATTCCATGGGTGCAAAAACTTATGTGTTACTGCGAAATCTAATAACTCCAGAGAAGCCGGTAAACAAGAATTTTGAAAGCATAGTAGAAATCCTACAGGATCACTTAAACCCCACACCGCTGCTGATAGCAGAACGATTTAAGTTCCATAAAAGGAACCAACACAAAGACGAAAGCAATGCTGAGTACCTAACGGAACTGCGCAAGCTATCGAAATACTGCCAGTTTGGAGCGGGACTAGCAGACACGTTAAGGGACAAGTTTGTGTGTGGGCTACAAAGTGAAGGAACCCAGAAACGGCTTCTATCAGAAAAGGACCTTACGCTGGACAAAGCTTTCAATATGGCAGTATCACACGAAGCAGCCGCAAGGGGCGCTGCAGAGATACAACGGAGACCGCAAGAATACGGCACCAATGAAATGACCTATGGAACAGGGAAGTGCTATCGCTGCGGCAGAACAACACATGACCAGAAAGATTGTTGGTTCAAGGACCAAGTGTGCAGACAGTGTGGGAAAGCAGGACACATAGCAAGAGTCTGCAGGTCTGGGAAGAAAACCAACAGTAAGAAATCTCCACAGGAGAAGTACAAAAAGGTACACCAGGTGATGGACAGTGGTTCAGACGAACAGAAAAGTGACACAGACTCCAGAAGCAAGGAGCTGGGTTGTCTGAAACTACATAATGTAACCGAAATGGAGGATCACCAGACTATCTGGGTTACACTCAAGACAGACGGAGTCCAAGTGGAAATGGAATTGGACACAGGGTCAGCTCTAACAGTCATAAATCAAAGAGACTACAAGCGGCTATTTTCACACATACCCTTGAAAGCTACAGAGATTGTCTTGAAGATGTATACGGGGCAAAAAGTCTACCCCAAAGGAAAAATAAGGGTGAAAATGACATATAAAGGTCAGGAAATACCTAAAATGGATATATATGTATTGCCAAATGGAGGACCACCACTGCTAGGATGTGAATGGATCCGGAAGATACATTTAGATTGGCATTCCATACAGGCACTGAAGGTGGAGGCCAAAAAGGATGACGACGTCACACCTGGCCGACTGTCAAAAATGCTAACTGATGCAAAAGAAATGTTCCAGGAGGGACTAGGAACACTAAAAGGAATAACAGCAACAATTAAAATAGAGGATAATGCAAGCCCAAAGTTTCTGAAGGCCAGACCAGTGCCTTATGCGATCAGACCAGCGGTTGAAGCAGAGCTGGAAGGGTTGGAACGTTCAGGAGTACTGTCCAAAGTGGACTGGAGCGAGTGGGCTACACCCATCGTTCCTGTAATGAAGAGGTCGTTGAGTAATACGCCTGGGGAACCAAAGAAGGTCCGCATCTGTGGGGATTTTAAGGTGACAGTGAACCCAGTCCTTCACATGGTGCAATATCCGCTTTCACGAATTGAGGATATTTTCGCCTCGCTATCTGGTGGTAAACGCTTCACCAAAATTGATCTAGCCCAGGCGTACTTACAAATGGAGGTAGAAGAAGCTTTGAAACATTACCTTACGATCAACACCCATAAAGGTCTCTATCAATACAACCGGCTGGTGTTTGGAGTAGCCTTGGCTCCGGCTATCTGGCAAAGGGCGATGGATCAGGTCCTGCAAGGGATTCCAGGGACCCAGTGTTATTTGGACGACATCTTGGTCACGGGCGAAAATGACGGTGATCACCTCACTAACTTGGAGAAGGTGCTCGCCAGATTAAAGGAATATGGGCTACGAGCTAATCGCCACAAGTGCCGAGTTTTTCCAGAAACAGATCTCGTATTGCGGCCACGTCATCGATGAAGAGGGGCTACATAAGTCCCCTGACAAGATTGAGGCAGTAGTCAAGGCTCCAGCACCGGAAAATGTGTCACAACTGAGGTCGTTCCTCGGGCTGGTAAACTATTACCACAAGTTCTTACCAAATTTGTCTACGGTACTACACCCGCTGAACACCCTACTGAAAACAGGGGTACCATGGAAGTGGGATGACGAGCGTAGACGAGCTTTCCAGAAGTGTAAAGAATTGATCACATCAAAAGAGGTGTTGGCCTCTTTCAACCCAGCACTACCAATTCGTTTGGCATGTGATGCATCACCCTATGGCATTGGGGCGGTGCTGTCGCACAAATTCCCAGACGGGTTGGAGAGGCCAGTAGCCTTTGCGTCTCGGTCACTAACCTCAGCCGAGCGCAACTACGCCCAGATTGACAGGGAGGCCCTCAGCCTAGTATGGGGAGTAAAAAAATTCAACCATTATCTGCATGGGCAGAAGTTCACCTTGCTGACTGACCACCAACCACTTGTCTCCATCTTTAATCCTAAGAAGGGCGTGCCAGTAATGACTGCACAGCGGTTACAAAGATGGTCCCTGTTTCTAGGGGCGAATCAATATGAAATAGAATATAAAGGCATGAAACAGCATGGGAACGCTGATGGGCTATCGCGCATGCCACTGCCTACGGTGGAGGAAGCACCAGCAGTGGACCCTATCGAGATATTTTATTCGTCGATAATTGAATGATTGCCAGTAACAAACGCGGATATAGAGAAGGAGAACCGCAATGATCCGATGCTGTCACGGGTATATGAATTGACGGTGAGGGGATGGCCAACACATGGCGACTCACTGTTGCCAGCATTCTCATCCAGAAGAGAACAGCTGTCAGTATGCCAGGGGACAGTGATGTGTGGATCCAGAGTGGTGATTCCACCCAAGTTAAGGGAGAGATTGCTAAAGGAGCTACATGAAGGTCATCTGGGGGGAGTGAAAATGAAAAGCCTTGCTAGGGCTTATGTGTGGTGGCCGGGAATTGATCAACAAATCGAAGACCTAACTAAGAGCTGCTTAGGATGCCAGAAGGTCCAAAATGCACCACCACATGCCCCTCTACACCCATGCGAGTGGCCCTCCTCTCCATGGCAACGGGTGCACATTGATTTCGCTGGTCCAGTCATGGACTCAATGTTCTTAATAGCAGTGGATGCTCATTCAAAGTGGCCTGAGGTGATAAAGATGTCTTCAACCACTACAGAGAAAATGATTGCAGTCCTACGGACCATATTTGCTAGAAACGGTTTGCCAGAGCAGATCTGCTCTGATAATGGACCACAGTTTGTGTCCGAAGAGTTCCAAAAATTCATGAAAAGGAATGGGGTAAGGCATTACACATCCACCCCGTATCATCCAGCCACCAATGGATTGGCTGAGAGGTTCGTACAAACCTTTAAGAAGGCGATAAAGGCCACGTGCGACGAGGAAATTCCACTACAGCATAAGATGGACAATTTCTTATTAGCCTACAGAAACGGGACACATGCAGTTACCAACCAGACCCCGGCCATGATGTTCTTTAACCGAAGGTTGAGATCTCATCTGGGCTTGCTCAGACCAAATGTGCGAAGAAATGTTGAGGACAAACAATTCCAGTTCATCAACGAGAAGCCGACAAGGAGCTTCAATGTAGGGCAACCAGTCTTGGCCCGTGACTATCGAACAGAGAAGTGGCAACCCGGAACGATATGTACAAGGCAGGGGCCATTAATGTACACAGTGGATGTTGGGGAGAACATTGTGAGACGCCACGTCGATCAGACCTTAGCGTCACAGGAAGGCGTCAACCCCATGTCTCGAGTACCTGGGGATGAACCCGACATACCGGTAGCATCTACTTCAGACCCAGTAGCAGTGGAACCCGATGAACTACCCGATGAAAAGGGGTCAGAATCGCCTCTGCACCAAGAACAAAAACCTCCGGAAAGGCGCTATCCCGAAAGGGTCAGGAAGCCGCCCCAAAGACTGAATCTATAAATGGACTTTTGTTATTGAATGTACATGTAAAAATGTAATTGTTATTTGAATATTAAGGGGGTATTATTAATCTAAAAAGGGAGGAATTGTAGTGTAGTGTGCTTTAAGTCAGAACTACTTTTTACAGCTCCTGTATTCTGTAGTATCGGCAGTAACCACACAGGCTGTGCGCATGCCTCTGTACCCCAGTCTAGAAATTACCCTCCTCCAGTAAAGACCTGTTATTTGTTTATGTACAGCATCCGTGTAATTATTTATCCACTGAACCACGGATCTAACAGGAGGGATCCTAAAACTATGGCCAAAGGTTTGGCCATTGCCCCAGCCTGCTCGTTCCCTGTGGCTCCCATTAGTCTAAATGGGGCCTCGTTAGACCTGGGTGGATTGGTCGGGCCCTCCGAATGGGCCACCATGCTGGAAGCTCCAGTGTCCACCGAATATCTCTCCTGCACCGTCTCCACCCGCGTCTTAACACAGGGCCTGTTCCCCTCGTCATTTTCAAGGGGACACAAGTCGACAGGCTGAATTGGTTCTCGTCAGGGCTGTGGGTTAGATGGGGCTGATGGGGTCAGAGCACCGGCAACGGCTGCTACTCTCCCTTGGCCAGTCAATATGGACCTCATTGCGTCCAAAAATGACTCAACCGCGGTGGGAGGGATCCCTGCCTCTACCTTTTGGGCTGGGGCTGTGGATTTCTTTCCCTCGTTATCCTTCCAAGGGTTCTTGCACTCCTTCCGCCAGTGACCATCCTTCCCACACCCGTATCAATTCGTCTTGGTGTTGCGGGGGCTACTCCCTTCCTGGTGCCACGCTTTCCTACCCGGTCCGGGTTTTACCTCATGCACCTTCCCCTTGGGTGGGTGTGCATCGGCTCCCCTACCGTTTTTATAGGCCAGAGTTAGCTGCTTGATCACCGTAAGCTCGGTGGTCTGGGGATTTTTGGGGTCGAACCAGACTTCTGCCTTGACCCAGGCCTGTGGCAAGCTGTTCGCCACCAGGCAACGGAGCCAATGGGCCAGGAGATCCCCGTTCAGGAACCCCCGCTTCGGTGTCCCCGGACAGGCCCTCCGGTACACCGGCCAAGGCCTGTCCGCGAAAGCCTGCGGGGTTTCCCCTGGGAGCTGGACCGTCTTCTCCACACGGGAGAAAGGACTTCCCTCATTCATCCGCATGGCCCCCAGAACCGCATCTCTAAGCTCCTCGTACCCGCTCTGCCCCATCTTACACGCGTCAGAGAGGGATTGGAGGAGACTACTCTCCAGGGAGAATAGCAGCATCTTGGCCTGCTCAGCGCCATCGCAGTCGTTGACGCTGGCTGCCTGCTCTATGTCCCTGAAGTGGATCGAGGGGCCTCCCTTTTCGGAGAGCTTCGGGATTTGGTTGACCATAGCCCTAAGCTGTTGGGTGTTAAAGGGTAATAAGAACTGGGTTTGGAGGGGTCCCTCATCGTCGCCATCGACGGGTGGGCCGAGCCTCCGATGCCGTGCTGGGCACATCGGTCCCGGCTCCGACTTCACTGGCGGGGGTTGCTCTACCTCCGCTTCCACCTCTGTCTCCACCCCTGGCTCCACCCACCCTAGCTGCCAAATCTCGCTGAAACTTGGCTCTACGGGTGGTGGTCGTGAGATCTCCTCTCTCTCAACCGGGTCGTCGCTGGGCACTACCGGTGACGTTCGAACTGTCCTTCCCTCGTTCCCCATAAAATCCGCCAGACCTGCCTTTGGGCTTATGAGGCATAACATGCTTTTGCCTTCCAGAGGGCCCAGCTCAGATTTTCTATCTGCTCTTTACAGGGGCCGTGGTCTGCCTCCTCAAACCCCTGTTCGCTCGCTAGCTTATACGCTGCCTTTACGTCCTGTACTTTCTCTTCCTGTTCCCTAATCTGCCTTGCCAAGCGGGCGTTCTTTTCCCGCAATCGTAACTCATTTCCCTTGGCCTCGGTTACTTGACACCGTAGGTATTCCAACTGGGCCTTGTGTTCTCCCATTAAATGCACTCTCTCCTGATTCAGGGCCTGCAAAGCTACTAATAACTTTTCCCCTGCCAGAGTCTCCAGGGCTGCCTCCCTTAACTCGACTGCCTGTGCTGCAACGAGCCTGTCCAAAAGCTGGACCTGCTTTTTGAAACACATCAGCCAAACTGCCTTCTCTAAGGACTTCTTGTGTTCCTTTCCCTCTGTACACTTAGCTGCTGCATCTACCGGACGCCCAGCCCTTAACAGAGTGGTGATCCACTTCTTTGTGATATTCACCTTGCTAAACACATAATCAGAAATCATTTCCTCCATCATGGTTTGCTCATCCGAACCATTGTCTGCTGTATCGCAACCCTGTTGCTGGAGTCCTGCCGCAGTTGTCATTTTCTGTAGGGGGTGGCGGGTGTGGCGTGTGCGCCCAGTCAGTTATGCCCTTCGAATCGCTCCCACGCCCCTGGGTTCTAGACACCGGACTTAGGTACAGGCGGCGATACAGAAAACTCGAGTAGACAGGTGGTTTGCATGTGAGAAAACCAAGATTATATTAAAACAGAAAATAAAACTGTTAGATCCGTGTATCTTTATAAGAAAAGGACTGCAGAGAACGGTACAACAGGTGTTTACTCAACGTGGTTCAAACTGCAACTGAAACAACAGATTACTGCTCAGCATTATATACAGGTGTGGTCACTGCCGGTACTACAGTATACATGAGCTGTAGAAAGTAGTTCCCCCCCTTAAAGGTACATACATTACAATTCCTCCCCTTTTAGATTAACAGTACCATAACACTCATTTAACAATTAAATATCAAACTAATTACAATTAACACTTTTAACATGCAACATTAGCTGAAAATAGTCTATTTATAAATTCAGTCTTTGGGGAGGCTTCCTGATCCGTTCTGGATAACGCCTTTCCCGAGTGTCTTGCTCTTGGTGCAGAGGCAATTCTGGCCCCCTGTCGTTGGTTGGTTCATCAGCTTCCGATGCTACTGTTTCTGGGGTAGATGCTACCTGTACGTCGGGTTCATCACCACGTACGTATGGGCGAGGCATGGGGTTGACTTGTTCCTGTGACTCTAGGATCTGGTCAGCATGGCATCTCATCATGCTCTCCCCAACGTCCACTGTGTACATTAGTGGGCCCTGCCGTGTGCTTATCGTTCCTGGCTGCCATTTTTCTGTTCGGTAGTCGTGGGCCAAGACTGGTTGCCCTACATTGAAGCTCCTTGTTGGCTTCTCTTGGATGTGCTGGAATTGCTTACTCTCAACATCTCTTCGTACGTTTGGTCTGAGCAAATCCAGGCGAGATCTTAACCTTCGGTTAAAGAACATCATGGCTGGGGCCTGGTTGGTGACTGCATGTGTCGCATTCCGGTAGGTGAACAGGAAATTGTCCACCTTGTGCTGCAGTGGAATGTTGTCATTGTACATAGCCTTTATCGCCTTCTTAAAGGTTTGTACGAACCTCTCAGCCAATCCATTTGTGGCTGGATGATACGGGGCGGATGTGTAATGCCGTACCCCATTCTTTTTCAAGAACCTCTGGAACTCTTCGGACACAAACTGTGGTCCGTTGTCGGAGCAAATCTGCTCTGGCAAGCCATTCCTGGCAAAAATGGTCCGTAGGATTGCAATAGTTTTCTCCGTGGTGGTGGAGGACATTTTGATGACCTCAGGCCATTTCGAGTGCGCATCCACGGCTATTTAAAACATTGAGTCCATGAATGGACCAGCAAAATCAATATGCACCCGTTGCCATGGAGATGAGGGCCACTCCCATGGGTGTAGAGGGGCCTGTGGTGGTGCATTTTGGACTTTCTGGCACCCTGAGCAGCTCTTGGTCAGGTCCACGATTTGTTTATCGATTCCCGGCCACCACACATAAGCCCTGGCTAGGCTTTTCATTTTTACCCCTCCCAGATGACCCACATGAAGCTCATTGAGCACTCTCTCCCTTAACTTGGGTGGGATTACCACTCGGGATCCACACATCAAGGTCCCCCGGCACACTGACAGCTCTTCTCTCCTTGTCGAGAATGCTGGCAACAGTGAGTCGCCATATGCTGGCCATCCCTTCACCGTCAAATCATATACCCGAGACAGTGTCGGGTCATTTCGGGTTTCCTTTTCGATACAAGCGCTAGTTACCGGTAGGTATTCAACTATAGTCGAATGGAATATTTCGACAGGATCCACTGCTGGTGCTTCCTCCGCAGTAGGCAGTGGCAGGCGTGATAGCCCATCAGCATTTCCATGCTGTTTCGTGCCCTTATATTCAATCTCATAGTGGTGCGCCCCTAGAAAACGTGACCAGCTTTGTAGTCGTTGCGCATTCATCACCGGAACGCCCTTCTTTGGATTAAAAATGGAGACAAGAGGCTGGTGATCAGTCAGCAAGGTGAATTTCTGCCCGTGCAGATAGTGAGTGAACTTTTTCACTCCCCACACTAGGCTGAGTGCCTCCCTGTCAAGCTGGGCGTAGTTACGCTCGGCTGAGGTTAGTGATCGTAACGCAAAGGCTATTGGCCTCTGTGAGCCGTCCGAGAATTTGTGTGACAGCACCGCTCCAATGCCGTAGGGTGACGCATCACAAGCCAACCGAATTGGTAACGCTGGGTTGTAATGGGCCAATACCTCTTTCGATGTGATTATTGTTTTGCTCTTCTGGAAAGCTCGTCTACATTCGTCATTCCACTTCCATGGCACCCCAGTTTGCAGTAGGGTGTTCAGTGGGTGTAGTATTGTAGACAAATTTGGCAAGAACTTATGGTAGTAGTTTACCAGCCCGAGGAACGACCTCAGTTGTGACACATTTTCTGGTGCTGGAGCCTTGACTACTGCCTTAATCTTCTCTGGGGACTTATGTAACCCCTCTTTTTCGATAACGTGGCCACAATACGAGATCTGTTTTCTAAAAAACTCGCATTTGGGGCGGTTAGCTCGGAGCCCATATTCCTGCAATCTAGTGAGCACCTGCTCCAGGTTGGCAAGGTGATCACTGTCATTTTCGCCCGTGACCAGGATGTCGTCCAAATAACACTGGGTCCCTGGGATCCCTTGCAGGACTTGTTCCATTGCCCTCTGCCAAATAGCCGGAGCTGATGCTACCCCGAATACCAGCCGGTTGTATTGGTAGAGACCTTTATGGGTGTTGATTGTGAGGTATTTTTTTGATGCTTCGTCTACCCCCATTTGCAGATACGCCTGGGCCAGATCAATCTTAGTGAAGCATTTCCCTCCAGATAGCGAGGCGAAAATATCTTCAATCCGCGGAAGTGGATATTGTACGGTGTGAAGGATTGGGTTCACTGTTGCCTTAAAGTCCCCACAGATGCGAACCTTCCTTGGTTCCCCAGGCGTGCTGCTCAATGGCTTTTTCATCACAGGGATGATGGGTGTAGCCCACTCGCTCCAGTCTACCTTGGACAGTACACCTGAATGTTCCAGACTCTCCAGCTCTGCTTCGACGGCTGGGCGGATCGCATAAGGTACCGGTCTGGCCTTAAAAAATTTTGGGCTTGCGTTTTCTTCCATTTTAATCGTCGCTGTCATGCCTTTTAGTGTTCCGAGTCCTTGCTGGAACACTTCTTTTGCGTCAGTTAGGATCTTTGACAGTCGCCCAGGTGTGACGTCATCATCCTTTTTGTCTGCCACAGTCAGTGCCTGTATGGAATGCCAATCCAGTTGTATTTTCCGGATCCATTCACGTCCCAGTAATGGTGGTCCTCCATCTTGCAATACATACAGGTCTAGTTTTGGTGTTTCCTTACCGTTATATATAACAGTCACCCTTATTTTTCCTTTGGGGTAGACTTTTTGCCCCGTGTACGTCTTCAAAATAATTTCTGTGTCTCTCAAGGGTATGTGTGAGAATAGCCGCTCGTAGTCCCATCGGTTTATGACTGTTAGAGCTGATCCTGTGTCCAATTCCATCTTTACCTGGACTCCTGCTATCTTGAGAGTGACCCAAATGGTTCGGTGATCCTCCATTGTGATCACATTATGTAGTTTCAGACAACTCAGTTCCCTGCTTTCGGAGTCATTATCACTCTTTTGTTCGTCTGAACTATTCTCCGTTATCTTATGTACCTTCTTGAACTTCCCTTTGGTCGGTATCTTATTGCTGGTTTTCTTTCCCGACCTGCAGACTCGTGCTATGTGTTCTACTTTTCCACACTGTCTGCACACTTTGTCTTTGAACCAGCAATCATTCTGGTCGTGTGTTGTTCTGCCGCAGCGATAGCACTTCACTGTTCCGTATGACATTTCATTTGTGCCATATTCTTGCGGTCTCCGTTATATCTCTGCAGTGCCCCGTGCTGCTGCTTCGTGTGATACTGCAATGCTGAAAGCCTTGTCCAGCGTAAGATCCTTTTCTGATAGAAGCCGTTTCTGGGTTCCTTCACTTAGAAGCCCACACACAAACTTGTCCCTTAAATTTTCTGCTAGTCTCGTTCCAAACTGGCAGTGTTTCGATAGCTTGCGCAGTTCCATTAAATGCTCAGCATTACTTTCATCTTTATGCTGGTTCCTTTTGTGAAACTTGAATCTTTCTGCTATCAGCAGCGGTGTGGGGTTTAAGTGGTCCTTTAGGATTGACACTATGTTTTCAAAATCCTTTTCTGCTGGCTTCTCTGGGGTTACTAGGTTTTGTAGTAAGCCATACGTTTTTGCACCCATTGAATTCAACAATGCCAGCGCTTTCTTGTCATCTGGCACTTCATTCGCTTTGCAGTATACTTCTATGCGTTCGACATATGTCGTCCAATCTTCGACTTCATTGTCGAACGCTGTGATGCTGCCACTCTTCGGCATTTTTGGGTGTGATTAGACTGGCTTAAAATGGCATCTCCCACGCTTTCCTTTCTTCCCCGCTGCGGCTTAAAATGGCGTCTCCCGCGCTGCTGCCAACGCCGCTCTCGGCGGTCCTCGTGGCAAATGGCGATGCCCTGTGGGTTTCGTGCGCTGCTCCTGCGCTGCTGCCAATGCCGCTCTCTGCAGTCCTCGTGGCAATGGCAGCACCTTGCGTTTTCCTGCGTGCCTCTCTCCCCTGTTGACGCTGCTCGGCCCTTGAACACCGGCTGCGCTCTGCTCTCTCTCGTCTCTCTCCCCCGTTAACGCTGCTCGGCCCTTGAACACCGGCTGTGCTCTGCTCTCTCTTGTCTCTCTCCCCATTGACACCGCTTGGTCCTGAACACCGGCTGTGCCCTGTGCGCTCTGCCCTCTCTCTCTCCCCCATCGACGCTGCTCAGCCTTTTTCTGTGCCGCCCGGTCGGGCTCTAGCCCGCCGCTGTCCGGGAAGGGTCTGCGCAGTACCTGTTGCCAGCCCGTTTTGCTGGACCACCGTGATTGGAAAGCCAAGCCTGGCTCTCAACAGCCTCCCCTGCGATGCTCAAATCTCCGCTGGATGACTGGGCATTTGCCCGTGGTTGACGCCCGTGCTTCTGGACTCGACCTTCTTCCACTGTTCTCCAGGAGCGAACCCCTGGGAGGTGATGCAGAGTTGCAGGTAGGTTCGAACTTACTCGTCGCCACTGTTAGATCCATGTATCTTAATAAGAAAAGGACTGCAGAGAACGGTACAACAGGTGTTTACTCAACGTGGTTCAAACTGCAACTGAAACAACAGATTACTACTCAGCGTTATATACAGGTGTGGTCACTGCCGGTACTACAGTATACATGAGCTGTAGAAAGTAGTTCCCCCCCTTAAAGGTACATACATTACGAAAACAGTCTTATGAGAAGTCACTAGTATGAAATACAGGCAAATACAAAATAACTATACTTATACAGGGAATGGGGAACACACGGCACATTGAGGGAAAACAAACTACATTAAGAATCCCCTTATCCTTATCCCACCCCCTATACCTAACTAGATTAAGCTATGAGGGTCCAGAATTCATGCTCACCAATCCAAAGCAAAGCCAACTGTTTAACTGATGCAAATTTTGAGGCCTGGTCTTCTGTCCTCTTAGGTACCCCGTCGCCACGTGGTCTTCAGGAGTGCGGTGCTGGAGCTGCTGCTGCAACAGACCTTCTTCTCCTCTGCTATCGTTGTCGCCACGTCGCGATGGGTTCTCCTCTTCTTCTCCCTCGGGCGGTCGTCGGCGGTAACGTTGTGCCTATAGGGCAGTTGGCAGTTTTAACTGCCTAGATTTTCCTACCCAAGCATAAGAACACCAGTATACTCATCGTGGCGTGGTCACCTGCATTTTCGCAGTGCTCTCCAAAATGTTCATCTCACCAAGCGCCAGCTTATAACTAGACGCTTGGCCTTATCAATACGTTTTTCGCTGCCCTGCTCTGCTCTTATCAAGTTGTTACCTTCTTCTTCGTCTCGATTCATCTCCTCTCGTTTGGTTACTTTACAAGTCCTGGGCCGCCTACTCACTTTTTGTCTTGCCCCTTTTTGCGGCCTGGGCGTCCTGGATGCCTATGGACTCGGGTCTCGTTCCCCTCCCCTGCAATTGATATGGTGTCCTTAGTTGCTGAAACTCTGCTACGGGGAGCGAGGAGAGAACCCGCCACGAGGCCAGGGCATGAGTACGAGCGGCGGCAGCCCAAGAGGCCAGAGCCACGAGAGCAGGAGCAAGGGCAAGAGCAAGAGAGCAGATAACGATTGCTACTGAGAGCCTACAGTTATACTCCTTTCGAATGGCCCTTATCTGCGCGCCAAATCAGGGTAGTTCATTGTTTCAATTTTGGCGGGGTGTTTTAAATAATTATAGCAATCTAAACTAACTGTTATTAGATGGCCGTTTATCGCACCTAATGGTCTGATGTCGGGCTGTATTGTTATTAATGCATTCTAATCAGCATGTACAGCCTTGACGGCTCCCATAAGCTGTTTCTGATTATTTATGCAAACAACTCAATGGCCTCAAGTATAGGCCTAACTGGTTTTGATTTGTCTATGATCTGACTTAATGCATATTCAATGTTTGCTGTCTGGTTTTCAAAACACAAAGTCCTTTTCACAGAAACTGCATTTTAAGTTTCGATTTCCCCAAAAGCTGCTTGTGCTGCCACAGAGTTCAAGCTTTAAAAATCTTGCAGGCTTTTGGTCACAAGGTGCGGACGCCATCTTTTGGGTACCCTTTTTTTTTTAAATGTCCATGCAGGGTCCCTTTTTATTAACAACTTTGGGGGAATGCGGGAATTTTGCGAATCTTACACCCTTTAAATATAAATGCAAACTTGTACTGATCCTTCCTCCTTAAAGGGATGGACCAAAACCCGTTGGAAATATCCAGCACCGTGAAAGTGGCCGCGGATGCTGGAATACTTCCTATCAGGTCGGCAACTGCTGTTACTGTGGGTGCACAGGCTGGAATGTTACTATTGAGAACTCGGTAGTCCACCGTGGCCCTTCAGGAATTGTCCGGCTTTCTGATCGGCCATAATGGAGAATTCACATGGGTGGCTATCGGCCTCAGAACCCCCTGCTGTACTAACAAGGACATGGCTGCTTCCATATCTGGCTCTGTTTCTCTGGGGAAGTTATACTGTTTCTGTGGTCGGGCCATGGGGTCCCCGTCTACGCTGACCTCAAAAACGTTGACGCTCCCGCAGTCGTGTTTGTGAGTGGCAAATATGGCCAGGTGGGCCTGCACAAATGCCTGGAACTCCTGTGGGGTGTTACTGACCATGAGCTCAAGGTTTTAACCCTCCTTGGGCTTCATGGTGCATAGGGTCCCCTTCCATACCTTTCCTGGGATCACTTGTAAGATTTGCAAAATTTGTGCATCTCCCCGAAGGTTATTATCGATAAAAGGGACCCTGCGTGGACATTTTTGAATTAAAAAGGTACCCAAGATGGCATCCGTGCCTCGTGGCAGAAAGCCTATGGGTCTCCCAGACAGCTTGGGGGAAATCGAAACTAAGGCTGCAGGTTTTCTGTGAAAAGAACTTTGTGTTTTGGGACCCAGACAAAACTGTGAATTATGTATTAGACCGAATTGGAGACAGATCAAATTCAATGAGGCCTACAGTTAAAGTCATCAAACAGTCTGCATACATAATCGGAAACAGATTAAGCACATCCATCGAGGCTGGACAAGCCCATCAAGGACTTTCAGGACAATACGAGTCAACTATCGGGCCGGTAGATGCAATTACCGGCCATCCAAAAACCGTCAGTATAGATTGCTACCATTATTTTAACTAGACCGCCAAAATTAAAACAAAGAACTAACCTGATTTGGTGTGCAGATAAGGGTTTTTTGACGAAGGTGTAATTGAAGGCCCCCAGGTAGCAATCTGTGTACTCCTGCTCTGCTCTCCTGCTGCTCTGCTGCTGTGCTGGTGTTGGTGCTGCCGCTCCGTGGCTCTTCGGCCCCTCGCCCTCATGGCTGCCGCTCTTCCCCCATCCTGCGCTCACCCCCTGGCCTTTGCCCGTGCCCTCTCCCACTCTATCTGGACTCGCCCCGGCACCGGGTCGGGCGAACACGGGCAATTCAGGCCAGGCGAAGTGGGACGCGATGAGGGGAGGAGGAGGGAAGACCACCGGAGGGAAGGCCAACTGAGGGTAGGCTTCGAATCATCGGGCCTTCAGCCTCAGCTGACCTGCGACTATCTTCATGCAAACTCAAGCTGCCGACGAAGGACCATCCCTGCAAGTTAAAGTACCTAAGCAGAGACTTTAACTTTGCGGTACTTGAACCTGGACAACGCCCTTGCAGCACTCAGAGCCCACGTGATGACAGCAGGCTCCAGAGAGCACCAAGAGCGAACCCTGAACCCAACCGCTGTTTTGAGTCTAACAAACCCTTTTGATTGGTGAGCATGAATTCTGACCACTCATAGCTTAACCTAGTTAGGTATACGGGGTGGGATAAGGAAAAGGGGATTGTTAAGATAGTTGTTTTCCCTCAATGTGCCGTGTGTTCCCCATTTCGCTGTATAAGTATAGTATTATTATGACTCTCTTGTAATTTTTGCCTGTAGAAGTGTACACTAGTAATTTTCCATAAGATTGTATCAAGTTTTCCTCTTCAATAAAATCTTGGTTTTGTTTGCATCCAACCACCTGTCTACTCGAGTCTTCTCTGTATCGCTGCCTGTATCTAAGTCCGGTGTCCAGAACCCAGGGGGCGAGCGATTCGAACCGCTCAAGGAAGGTAGTCAGAGGCAAAGCTGACTGACCCGAACACGCCTGTGCAAAACCCCCTGCAGAAATGGTGATCACGGCAGGACAACAGCAACAAGGTTGCGATGCGGTCGACAGTGGTTCGGATGAGCGAACCGTGATGGAGGAAAGGATTTCTGATTATGTGTTTAGTAAGGTGAATATCACTAAGAAGTGGATCACCACTCTGTTAGAGGCTGGGCATCTGGTAGATGCAGTAGCCAAGTGGACAGAGGGAAAGGAACACAAGAAGTCCTTAGAGAAAGCAGTTTGGCTGATGTGCTTTAAAAAGCAGATCCAGCTTCTCGACAGGCTCATTGCCGCACAGGCAATCGAATTAAGGGAGTCAGCCCTGGAGATCCAGGATAAGGCTCTCGCGGGGGAAAAATTTGTAAGTAGCTCTGCAGGCTTTGAACCAAGAAAGAGTACATCTAGTAAGAGAACACAAGGCCCAGTTGGAATACCTACGGTGTCAAATCACCGAGGCCAAGGGAAATGAGTCAAGGTTGCGGGAGAAAAACGCCCACATGGCAAGGCAGGTTAGGGAACAGGAAGAGAAAGTGCAGGAGGTAAAAGCCACTTACAAGCTAACTAATGAACAGGGGTTTGAGGAGGCAGACCACGGCCCTCCGGAAGGCAAAAGGCATGGTATGCCTCATAAGCCCAAAGGCAGGTCAGGCAGATTTTATGGGGAACGAGGGGAGAACAGTTCCAGTGTCACCGGTAGTGCCTAGGGAAGACCCGGTTGAAAGAGAGGAGACCTCACGACCACCACCCATAGCGCCAAGTTTCAGCGAGGTTTGGCTCCAAGGGGAGGTGGAGCCCAGAGTGGAGCCAGAGGTGGAGGCGGAGGTAGAGCAACCCCTGCCCGAAAAGTTGGAACCGGAGCCGATGTGCCCAGCACGGCATCAGAGGTTCGGCCCACCCGCCAATGGCGAAGATGAGGGACCCCTCCAAAACCAGTTCTTATTACCCTTTAACACCCAACAGCTTAGGGTTATGGTCAACCATGTCCCGAAGCTTTCCACCAAGGGAGACCCCTTTATCCACTTCAGGGAAATAGAGCAGGCCGCCAGCGTCAACGACTGCGATGACGCTGAAAAGGCCAAAATGCTGCTATTCTCACTGGAGAGTAATCTCCTCCAATCCCTCTCTGAAGAGTGTAAGAGGGGACAGAACGGGTACGAGGAGCTTAGAGACGCGGTTCTGGAGGCCATGGGGGTGGATGAGGGAAGTCCTTTCTCCCGCGTGGAGAAGACGGTACAGCTCTCAGGGGAGACCCCGCAGGCTTTTGCGGACCGGTTGTGGCCGGTATACCGGAAAGCCTGCCCGGGGACGCGGGACCGGGGATTCCTGAACGGGGATTCTCTGACGCATTGGCTCCGTTGTCTAGTGGCGAACAGCTTGCCGCAGATCCGGGCTAAGGCAGAAGCCTGGTTCGACCGCAAAGCTCCCCAGACCACAGAGATCACGGTAACTAGACAGCTCACTCTGGCCTATAAAAACGGTAGGGGAGCCGATGCACACCCACCCAAGGGTAAGCTGCATGAGGTAAAACCCGGATCGGGTAGGAAAGAGTGGCACCAGGAAGGGAGTAACACCCCCAACACAAAGACCAATTGTTACGGGTGTGGGAAGGATGGTCACTGGCGGGAGGAGTGTAAGAACCCTTGGAAGGATTACAAGAGAAAGCATCCCAGAGACCCAGCCCAAAAGGCGGGGGTAGGGACCCCTTCCGCAGAGGTCGAGTCGCTTTTGGACGCCATGAGGTCCTTGCTGACTGGCCAGGGGAGAGTAGCAGCCGCCACCGGTGCTCTCACCCCGTCAGCCCCATCCAACCCACAGCCGTGACTAGAGCCGTCACAGCCTGTGTATCTGTGTTCGCTCCGATATGATGAGTGGAGGAGACCCATGATGGAGTTGGAGGTGAAAAAGGTAGCGGGGACCTATCTGTTGGACACGGGGGCATCACGCACCGTGATCTACTCAGCTAACCCCACCAACAAACCTCTCTCTAGCGGGGTCCCATACAGTCTATCGGGGTTCACGGGTAAGGAACAGGCTGACTCGGTCTCCAACCCGCTCGCCATTCGGATAGGACCGCTCCGCTCCAAGTGGATGTGTGTCCTGATGAATTGAGAAGTGGAGGGTGGAAGAGGGTTCCTGGGGGCCGATTTTATCGTAGGTCATGGGATCCTGGTGGATTTAAGGAATCACTGCCTCTGGGGGGCAGGAAAGGTAAAGAACGGTGAGATCGTAGTTATCCCGGGTAAGGAAGGGAAGGGGACCCTCTGCACCAAAGAGGGTTATAACCTCGGGCTCACGGTCAGCATCACCCCACCAGTGTTCCAGGCATTTGTGCAGGCACACCTGGCCGCATTTGCCACTCACAAACACGACTGCAGGAGGGTCACAGGGTTTGAGGTCACAGTAGACGGGGACCCCATGGCCCGACCACAGAAACAGTATAACTTTCCCAGGGAAGCAAAGCCGGACATGGAAGCAGCCATGTCCTCATTAGTACAGCAGGGAGTTCTGCGGCCGATAGCCACCCATGTGAGCTCTCCTTTGTGGCCGGTTAGAAAACCGGACAATTCCTGGAGAGCCACGGTGCACTATCGGGTGCTCAATAGTAACATCCAGCCTGTGCACCTACAGTGGCAGCAGTTGCCGACTTGATAGGGAGCATCCCAGCATCCGCGACCACTTTCACGGTGCTGGATATTTCCAATGGGTTTTGGTCCATCCCTGTAAGGAGGGAGGATCAGTACAAGTTTGTCTTTACGTTTAAAGGGCAACAGTACACGTGGAACTGCTTGCCTCAGGGCTTCCATAATAGCCCCAGCATCTTCCATCAGTGCATGGCAGACAGTTTGAAGGAATTTAGTCAGCCCAGACAGTTGGTACAATATGTGGATGACCTGCTCCTGTTCACTGATTCGAAAGAGGAGCATGGCCCACTATTGGCCGAACTGCTGGAGCTGTTAGAACAGAAGGGTTTCAAAGTGAATCCCAAGAAGGTGCAGATCGGCCAGCAGGAGGTGAAATTCCTCGGCCTGGCTGTGCGCGCTGGAGAAAGGGCCATAGATAGGGCTGGGGAAGGAGAATCCCGGGACCCCTATCGGGCAGGTCCAGAAGCCGCAGTCCGGGACAAGGGAGGCACACGGGGGGTAGTTTTGCCCCCGGACCCAAAGCGGGTCCGGATCCAAGATCCCGTCTGTAAGACCGTCCCGGTGAGAAAAGAGAAAAGACAGCCCCTAGAAAGTCCGCTCGGGGCAGCGGGTGGGGCCTCAACACAGGTTTTAAAACAGGCCGCTGGTTACATCAACCAGTGCAAACTGTTTCAGCCTGAAAGGGGAAAACAGCCAGTTGGGGTAAGGTCTGAGGAGAAAGATCCTCAGCCTGCAGCATGAGCGAGTTCACAGACTGCACAGGCAGGCGCTGTGGCTTGCTTGAACCGAGGGGCCATCCAGCCCATCGATTGGGACACGCCCCCACTCTTCTGGGATCCAGATGAGGGGGAGGGACCCGAGGGCGAAAACTCCGTCCCTAACCCAGGTGTAGAGAGGGAGGGGCCTGAGGCCGAAAACCCCGCCCCGGACCCAGCCATGGGACCTGGGGGCGGAGACTCTCAGCTCGCAGCAGCAGGCTGCGAAAAGTTACCTGCCCCCAGCCCAGGTTCAGGAGGGGTCAAGCCTGGGGGAGCAGCGGTTCAGGTAAAAGGCCCAGCGGCCAAGAAAGCCCCACCCGCCAAAGCCCCCAGAAGGTCCCCACGGACGCCCCAGCCGAGAAAGCCATGGTCACCAGCCCTCCAGTTACCAAGGGCCGCCCTCGAGCCAGGGGGAGGTCCAAGGACAGAGGTCCCCAGCCAGCAGCCTCGGGCTGCGAGGGACCAACAGCCAAGGACGGTGCGGTCATGCCGGGGGTAGCGGCGAGCCGCAGTCCAACCAGGAATTAGCCTGGCCGCCCGGAGACGGGCGGCGGATGTATATAGTAGGTTTAAGGATTAAGTAAGGTGTAACTGTTTAGCTTAAGTTTGGGTGTTTGTAATTTAAGTTAAATAGGGTGATGGGTAGTTTTAAGTTAAGTAGTTTGTTAAGAGTGTATCTTTAGGTCGAGGTCGCGGGACCTGACCATGCCTCACTAAGCCAGAGAATCTCTTGGGGACCTGGCTGCATGTTTTTTTTTACATCTTTTTGCAGAATGATGTTCTGGATGGAATGGATCGTGGTCCTATTCACCCTAATCGGAATGAGTAAGGAGAGGAGGGGTGACGTCCAAGACTCCCACATCTATGGGTTTTCGGGAGACAAGGCGCCACTGGCGATCGATGGGAGCGGTGAACGGGATGCGGAGGAGATGGCTGTCAACTTCCACGAGGGAAGGTGGCCAGGACGGTTGAGGTCCAATTCCTCTCAGCACTCCAGCCAGACCGGATTCACGTAGGGGGAAGCCTCCCTCCTGTGCCCCCGGGTGCGAGTCGTTTCCACGAGGGTCAGCGTCACCGTTGGAAAGCGAAAATGTTTAACATGCAAAGGACACATTCCACTGGACAGATGGTGGTGGCTCAGAAAGTTGAGCACGTACATGAGGAACCCCGAAGTCGAATGGGAGCATTTGGGTAACAACACCCATCGGACAATTACCGGGACTCATGGAGGACTGAGTGTATGCTGGGACAAGTGGTGGGAGCCGGACCAAGGGATTTACATCTGTATGTGGGGGTCAGAGAAGGTCTGCCCCGCAGGCATATCCTTTATGTTCCACCGGCAGTGGCACGACACTGGGAAGGGGATAAGGTGCGATGCCAGCCGGAAGGTGTGTGTGGTCCCGTATTCCCAGATCCCAGTCAATGCCACTGAGCTGGTAACCCGCCCCCATAAGCCCCCGCCCATGGCGCAGTTGGCAAGGTTATCCAAGGAAGATTGCCCCATCACCACCACCAAGGGACCAGGGAATGGATTGGTACTAGTCCCCACCGATCGGATGCTGTACCAGGGGGTACACTACGTGGTAGCCTCCATGATTTTAAATCTCACGGAGGTACGTTTACCGGAGTGGTGCCCCAAAGAAACAAAGCAGTAATACCAGGCCCTATTAAAAGACATGTTCAAGAAATTTTACGAGTTCGATTTTGCCCACGTGGACAAGACCGAACTCTACATCACACACCGGGAATTTTTGGGTAACCCAGGGAGACAAAGAAGGGGTGTATGGAATGACGTTTTTACTGCGTTTAATACTGGGTCCTCTGTCATCAACAGCTTGGACAACATAGAGCTGCAGACCCAGATAAACGGTATAAAAACACAGTTAAAAGGGATATTACTGGATGAGAACAAGGTAGAGGGCTCGGAGCTGCATGAGGACCAGGCCATGACGGTCCAGTTAAAAGAGATCATAGCCGAGTTGGAAAAGCACACAAAGACGGTAAATGCTCTCATAAGGGAGGACAGAAATGCTTCTGATCAAGCTGCGCAGAATGAGGTGTGCGTGTTATACGGGGCGTGGTTACTGGGTGAGGGCCGCAGTAATCTGGAGGATTTAAAACAAGGTTTGGTCCCCTCCTGGATTAGCAACAAGCACCTCGCAGCCCTCCACCCTTTTGAGAACACATTGAGCCCGTGCCAACTCCGGCTAGCCTCCGAAGCCTATCCAGTCCCCGTGGATTGTGGGCGGTCCAACCACACAATCATGGGAGTAGTAGTTAGGATGCCGGTCATGGGTAGGACAGCCCGACCTGTCCCGGTATACAGGGTTGAGAACATTGGAGTCATTCAGGGGGGTGCACACATTCGGTTCACAGCGGTCCCGCCTTACGTCATAAAGTGGGAGCACGCTATGACAAGTACTGACATCTCAGGGTGCTGGAGCCGGGGAGCTGGAGCTGGGGAGCACACATAATCCTGTGCCCCCAGTACTTGAATGCCTTCTCAAGACCGCAGTGTGGGTTCAGAGCTGCTGTCGCGAAGCCTATAAATTGCACCATGGAGGCAATGGCACAAGGCCATGTTCCCCCGCAGGTAGCATATATAGGGGTTTGGACATATTGTGTCACCACCGGCGCGTCCCACTACCAGCACGGACAGCACAGCTGGTGCCCGGTTAGTGACAGCAGTTTCTGTTTTAAACCCAAGGCAGAAGTTCGAGTGGCCCAGGAGCGAATTGCCCCCATCCCTGAACCCTCCACTGTTCACCTCACTGTGAAGGAGAATTTTATGAACTTGCAGAAGTACATAGCGCACTTTGGCTATGAAATTTCCCCTCTCCCTGAACATTTGACCAAAATTCTAAAAGCCGTCATAGTTTCACAGAAACATTTCTACACTCTCGAGCAGAAAACAGTAGAGATAGGGACTAAGATATTGGATATTGTGACTCCACCCTGGTGGAACATTTTCAATGATATAGAGGTTCCTTCGTGGATCAGACTGGCTTCTCACATTCTCGTGGTTTGCCAGTTAGGAATAGTGCTGTATTTAGTTTGCATTCAGTGTAAGGGAAAAGGTCGGTGGTCAGAATTCCGAAACCAGGTCTTTTGGAAAGAACATTATGTAAAGGTGGAGGAAGATACGCCGGTTTAAGTTTCTCCCTGTTTTCGATTGAAGAATTGTTGTTTCTTTGTGTTTGTTACTTTCAATTAAAGGTTTTTTCTTTTGTTGTTTTCTGTTGTGATGCAACTCGAGTAGACAAGTGGTTTGGATGTAAGAAAACCAAGATTTAATTAAAACAGAAAATAAAACAGTCTTATTAGAAGTCACTTAGTATAAAATACAGGCAAATACAAAATAACTATACTTATACAGGGAATGGGGAACACACGGCACATCGAGGGAAAACAAACTACATTAACAATCCCCTTATGCTTATCCCACCCCCTATATGTAACTAGATTAAGCCATGTGTACCAAGTGGTGCAGGGGTGTAGGACCCCCTCCATGCTTGGATGTGTGTGTAAAGCCTGTCATTTTACTCTTTGTATGCTGATGTACACTACATTTTCGCGGAATGGGAAGTGCATGTGTCGTGGGTATGTTAGATAGATAACTGCAGGGGAAGGCTGACAATGGAGGGTCAGAAAATTTGGCTCAACTTATAAGGTATGATACTTCAAGCAAGTTTTAGTATCACAGGGGGGAGTGTAAGATTTGCAAAATTTGTGCATCCCCCCGAAAGTTATTATTGATAAAAGGGACCCTGCGTGGACATTTTTGAATTAAAAAGGGTACCCAAGATGGCGTCCGTGCCTCATGGCAGAAAGCCTACGGGTCTCCAAAATGGATTCTGCAGTGCAGAAAGTTTGGGGGAAATCGAAACTAAGGCTGCAGGTTTTCTGTGAAAAGAACTTTGTGTTTTGGGACCCAGACAGAACTGTGAATTATGTATTAGACCGAATTGGAGACAGATCAAATTCAATGAGGCCTACAGTTAAAGCCATCAAACAGTCTGCATACATAATCGGAAACAGATTAAGCACATCCATCGAGGCTGGACAAGCCCGTCAAGGACTTTCAGGACAATACGAGTCAATTATCGGGCCGGCAGATGCAATTACCGGCCATCTAAAAACCGTCAGTATAGATTGCTACCATTATTTTAACTAGCCCGCCAAAATTAAAACAAAGAACTAACCTGATTTGGTGCGCAGATAAGGGTTTTTCGACGAAGGTATAATTGAAGGTCCCAGGTAGCTATCGGTGTACTCCTGCTCTGCTCTCCTGCTGCTCTGCTGCTGTGCTGGTGTTGGTGCTGCCACTCCCCGGTTCTTCGGCCCCTCGCCCTCATGGCTGCCGCTCTTCCCCCATCCCGCGCTTACCCCCTGGCCTTTGCCCGTGCCCTCTCCCACTCTATCTGGACTCGCCCCGGCACCGGGTCGGGCGAACATGGGCAATTCAGGCCAGGAGAAGCGGGACACGACGAGGGGAGGAGGAGGGAAGACCACCGGAGGGAAGGCCAACTGAGGGTAGGCTTCGAATCATTGGGCCTTCAGTCTCAGCTGACCTGCGAATCTCTTCATGCAAACTCAAGCTGCCGATGAAGGACCATCCCTGCAAGGTAAAGTGCCCAAGCAGTGACTGTAACTTTGGGGTATTCGAACCTGGACAACGACCGTGCAGCACCTGGAGCCCACGTGACGATGGCAGGCTCCAGAGAGCACCAAGAGCGAACCCTGAACCCAACCGCTGTTTTGAGTCTAACAAACCCGCTTGATTGGTGAGCATGATTTCTGAACCCTCATAGCTTAACCTAGTTAGGTATAGGGGGTAGGATAAGGAAAAGGGGATTGTTAAGATAGTTGTTTTCCCTCATTGTGCCATGTGTTCCCCATTTCGCTGTTTCAGTATAGTATTATTATGACTCTCTTGTAATTTTTGCCTGTAGAAGTGTACACTAGTAATTTTCCATAAGATTGTATCAAGTTTTCCTCTTTAATAAAATCTTGGTTTTGTTTGCATCCAACTACCTGTCTACTCGAGTCTTCTCTGTATCGCTGCCTGTATCTAAGTCCAGTGTCCAGAACCCAGGGGGCGAGCGATTCGAACTGCTCAAAGAAGGTAGTCAGAGGCAAAGCTGACTGACCCGAACACGCCTGTGCAAAACCCCCTACACACTACCACCTCACCATTCTTCACTTTACCTGCCCCCCATAAGCAATGATTCCTCAAATCTACTAGGATCCCGTGGCCTACAATAAAGTCAGTTCCCAGGACCCCTCTTCTACCCTCCACTTCCCATTTCATCAGGACACAGGTCCACTTGGAGCGAAGCGGTCCTAACCGAATGGCGAGCGGGATGGAAAACGAGCCAGCCTGTTCTTTACCTGTGAACCCCGACAGACTGTATGGGCCTCCGTTAGAGAGAGGCGAGGTGGTGGGATTTGTGGTGTATGTGCCTTTAAGAGCAATTGTGGTGTATGTGCCTTTAAGAGCCCCAGGTGTGCGTAATGCCGGTAATTGCCACTTGGGCTATATAAGCCTGTGTATTGTGTATATCCTTTAGAACCCCCCCAGACTTGCTTAGTAAATACCTATGAACCAACTCCTGTCTTCAGTGTCTTCATCTACACACGGACACTACAGTGGCGACGAAGTGGAAACGGACTTACCTGCAATTCGGCAGCACCTCAAGGACATTGATTCCTCCAGCGTCCAGAAGACTCGAGGAAGTAATAGAAACTGTGGTTTCACCAGCTGGCCAAGCTGGTGGCAGGTACTGCGCTAATCCTTCCTGGGCGTCAGGCTGGGGCTCTACAGCTGAGACAGGCAGCGAAATCAGAGGCAAGCAATAACGGGCTGGGAGGGTGCACTCGGGAGACGGCCGGCGCGGCAAGCAGGTCAGCGTTTAGACCTCTGTCGGGAACGAGTCTCCAACAGTGAATAAATGGAAACCACAGTAAAACAGCGTTGTTATCGGTAGCAGCGGCGGGAAAGCGCAGGAAGCGCCATATCGTTGCTACAGAGAGAAAGAGAAAAAAAGCGCGGGAAGCGCCATATCTTTTTTGAAATGCCTAAGTCTGGCAATATTGATGCTTTTGATAATGAAACAGAGCCTAACTTTGGCAATATTGATGTTTTTGATAACAAGATAGAGGATTGGACCACATATGTAGAAAGAGTGGAAGTGTTTTGCACCGCAAATGGAATAGAAGATGAAAAAAAAGCTTCAGTGCTTCTGGATCTAATGGGCGCAGAAACATACAAGCTGTTATGCAACTTAATCACTCCAGCCGAACCGATGGACAAGAATTTTGAGGAGATTGTTGATACCCTACACTGCCAATTCGAGGCAGGACTGGCAGATTCTCTGCAAGACAAATTCATCTGCGATCCCCTAAGTGTAGAAACACAAAAAAAGGTATCTTCTGGAAAAGATTTAACACTGGACAAGGCTTTCAGTGCAATAGGAGCGGCAAAGATACAGCAAAGGCCACAGGACTTCGGCACCCATGAAATGACACGGGGTTTCGAGAGATGTTATCGCTGCGGCAGATCCAACCATAACCAGAGGGATTGCTGGTTCAAAGAAAAAGCATGCAGGCGATGCGGAAAGATGGGACACATTCCACGTGTATGCCGATCTGAAAATAAAAAATCCACTAACGGGAAAAGAATCAATAAGGAAAAGCACAGAAAGGTACAAATGATGACGGACAGTAGCTCCAAAGACCAGAAGAGCGATAGCGACTCCGGGAACAAGAGACTAAGCTCTCTCAAATTACATAATGTAATTGCCAATGAAGATTACCAGACCATTTGGGTTACCCTCATAATAGCAGGGTCCCCAGTTAAAATGGAGCTAGATACAGGATCAGCTCTAACCGTAATAAATCGACGAGATTACGAGAGGCTATTTTCGCATATACCTCTAAAAGACACATCCATTATCTTAAAAACATATACGGGGCAGAAAGTATACCCCAAAGGAAAAATAAAGGTGCCTGTGGTATACAACGGCAAAGAAATACAAAAGTTGTATTTATACATTCTACAAGATGGTGGTCCACCGTTGTTGGGACGTGAATGGATAAGGAAGATACGTTTAGACTGGCACTCCATTCAGGCACTGACGGTGACCAGTAAGGAAAAAAACAATGATGACATCATACCTGAACGATTAAAAGACATCTTGGCCAACGCCAAAGAAGTGTTTCAAGAGAAACTAGGAACCTTGAAAGGCATCACCGCCTCAATAAAAGTGGAAGATGCAGCAATTCCAAAAAATTTTAAGGCAAGACCGGTGCCATACGCAATACGTCCGGCAGTCGATGCAGAGCTGGAGAATTTGGAAAAGGCAGGCGTATTATCCAAAATAGATTGGAGCGAATGGGCAACACCCATCGTTCCAGTCATGAAAAAAGCATTGAAAAATAACTCTGAGGAACAGAGAAAAATTCACATCTGTGGGGACTTTAAGGTGACTGTAAACCCGGTCCTTCACATGGTACAGTATCCTCTTCCGAGGATAGAAGATATTTTCGCCTCACTATCCGGAGGAAAACGTTTCACAAAAATTGACTTGGCACAGGCATATCTACAGATGGAGGTTGAGGAGACCTCTAAAAAGTGTCTCACAATAAACACACACAAAGGCCTGTACCAGTACAATCGACTGGTTTTTGGAGTAGCATCAGCTCCAGCTATCTGGCAAAGAGCTATGGAGCAAGTCCTGCAAGGGATTCCGGGGACTCAGTGTTACCTAGACGACATCCTTATAACAGGAGAAAACGACAACGAGCACCTTGCCAATTTGGAGCAGGTGCTCACTAGGCTGAAAGAACGGGGCCTACGAGCTAATCGCCCCAAGTGCGAATTTTTCCAAAATCAGATATCATATTGTGGCCACATAATTAATAAGGAAGGGTTGCATAAGTCACCTGAAAAAATTGAAGCAGTTATAAAAGCCCCAGCACCTGAAAATGTTTCACAATTGAGGTCATTCCTGGGATTAATAAATTACTATCATAAATTTTTACCGAACTTATCAACTATTCTACACCCTCTTAATGATCTTCTACACACAGGAGTGATTTGGAAATGGAACGAAGACTGTAAACGTGCCTTCCATAAATGTAAAGACTTAATCACATCCGAGAAAGTTTTGGCTCATTACAACCCATCACTACCAATCAGACTGGCGTGTGATGCATCCCCTTACGGCATAGGAGCGGTATTGTCCCATAGATTCCCTGATGGCTCGGAACGGCCGATAGCTTTTGCATCACGCTCATTGAACTCAGCTGAGCGTAACTATTCCCAGATAGACAGGGAAGCACTCAGCCCGGTATGGGGAGTGAAGAAATTCAACCATTACCTACACGGACAAAAATTTACCTTGCTGACTGACCATCAACCCCTCATCTCCATATTCAACCCTAAGAAAGGTGTCCCCATTATGACGGCACAAAGACTACAGAGGTGGTCCCTTTTTCTAGGGGCACACCAATACAACATTGAATACAAAGGGTCAAAACAGCATGGGAATGCTGATGGTTTATCGCGCCTGCCGTTGCCAACGATAGAAGAGGCACCTACAGTAGACCCAGTAGAGATATTCCACTCTACCATAGTGGAATGTCTACCGGTGACAAATTCTGCCATTGAAAGGGAGACCAGAAATGACCCTACTCTCTCACGGGTCTACGATTTAACAATGAAGGGATGGCCAGCACATGGCGAACCACTGTTGCCAGCATTCTCGCAAAGAAGAGAACAGCTGTCAGTGTGCCGAGGAACCTTGATGTGTGGATCCAGAGTGGTGATTCCACCCAAACTCCAGGATAAAGTGCTAAAGGAGCTTCACGAGGGGCATCTGGGTGGAGTGAAAATGAAGAACCTAGCTAGGGCGTTTGTATGGTGGCCAGGTATCGATGGAGACATCGAAGACATGACCAACAGCTGCCTAGGATGCCAGAAGGTCCAAAATGCTCCGCCACAGGCCCCTCTACATCCATGGGAGTGGCCCTCATCCCCCTGGCAAAGGGTGCACATCAACTTTGCTGGTCCATTTATGGACTCAATGTTCTTAATCGCAGTTGATGCACACTCCAAGTGGCCGGAGGTAATAAAGATGTCCTCCACCACCACGGAAAAAACCATCACAGTATTAAGGACCATATTTGCCAGGAATGGGCTGCCGGAACAGATATGTTCTGATAATGGACCGCAATTTGTGTCCGAAGAATTCAGAAAGTTCTTAAAGAACAATGGGGTAAAGCACTACACGTCCGCCCCATACCATCCCGCCACCAATGGATTGGCTGAAAGGTTTGTCCAGACCTTTAAGAAGGCCATAAAGGCCATGGGTAATGAAGACATAAAACTTCAGCACAAGGTGGATAACTTCTTATTTGCATATAGGAATGCAACACATATGGTTACAAACCAAACTCCCGCCATGATGTTCTACAATAGAAACCTAAGATGCCGGCTGGATTTGGTCAAGCCCAACATCCGAAGGGACGTGGAGAACCGGCAGTTTCAGGGCATGAATGAAAGGCCAACTAGGGCCTTCCAGATAGGCCAACCGGTTTTGGCCCGGGACTACCGTACCGAGAAATGGCAGCCTGGAACTATCTGCACACGACTAGGACCACTGATGTATACCGTGGACATCGGAGAAAGCATAATAAGGCGCCATGCTGACCAAATCATCTAGTCATCCGAAAAGGGACAACCTACACCACCACGCTATACATCTAACGATGAAGTAGAGATACCCATATCTACCTCCGATCCGGTGATACTGGAACCCGATGAACCCGACACTGGCCTTCAAGCCGAATCAGCCTTGCCAGAAGAACCTACTACACCACCAGAAACTACTACACCCCCGAGGCGTTATCCGGACCGAGTCAGGAAGCCTCCTGAGAGACTAACTTATAATTAATTAATACAGCAATGTATATTATTCTGCATATAACATGTAATTAATAATTACTTAAAATATGATGTCCTAGTTAGCTAGAAGGGGAGGAATTGTGGTGTATGTGCCTTTAAGAGCCCCAGGTGTGCGTAATGCCGGTAATTGCCACTTGGGCTATATAAGCCTGTGTATTGTGTATATCCTTTAGAACCCCCCCCAGACTTGCTTAGTAAATACCTATGAACCAACTCCTGTCTTCAGTGTCTTTACCTACACACGGACACTACAGGATTAGCTCAGTGGACCATGGTGCATGATGCCCCTGTGTCTAACAGATAGGTCCCCGTCACCTTTTCTACCTCCATCTCCAAAGGGGTCTTTTCCATTCATCATACTGGAGAGAACACAGGTAAACAGGCTGCGCTGGCTCTAGTCAGGGCTGTGGGTTGGATAGGGCTGATGGGGTCAGAGCACCGGTGGCGGCTGCCACTCTCCCCTGGCCAGTCAATAAGGGCCTCATGGTATCCAACAGTGACTCGACCTCTGCGGGAGGGATTCCTGTCCCCGCCTTTTGGGCTGGGACTGTGGAATTCTTTCCCTTGTTATCTTTCCAAGGGTTTTTGCACTCCTTCCGCCAGTGACCATACTTCCCACACCCATAACAATTCGTCTTGGTGTTGGGGGTCTACTCCCTTCCTGGTGCCACTCTTTCCTACCCGGTCCGGGTTTTACCTCATGCACCTTCCCCTTGGGTGGGTGTGCATCGGCTGCCCTACCGTTTTTATAGGCCAGAGTCAGCTGCCTAATTACCGTAAGCTCAGTGGTCTGGGGATTTTTGGGGTCGAACCAGACTTCTGCCTTGACCCGGACCTGTGGCAAGCTGTTCGCCACCAGGCAACGGAGCCAATGGGCCAGGAGATCCCCGTTCAGGAACACCTGGTTCAGCGTCCCCGGACAGGCCCTCCGGTACACCGGCCACAGCCAGTCCGCGAAAGCCTGCGGGTTTCCCCTGGGAGCTGGACCGTCTTCTCCACACGGGAGAAAGGACTTCCCTCATTCATCCCCATGGCCTCCAGAACCACATCTCTAAGCTCCTCGTACACGCTCTGCCCCCTTTTACACTCGTCAGAGAGGGATTGGAGGAGACTACTCTCCAGGGAGAATAGCAGCATCTTGGCCTGCTCAGCACCATTGCAGTCGTTGACGCTGGCTGCCTGCTCTATGTCCCTGAAATGGATCGAGGGGTCTCCCTTTTTGGAGAGCTTCGGGATATGGTTGACCATAGCCCTAAGCTGTTGGGTGTTAAAGGGTAATAAGAACTGGGTTTGGAGGGGTCCCTCATCGTCGCCCTCGACGGGTGAGCCGAGCCTCCGATGCCGTGCTGGGCACATCGGTCCCGGCTCCGACTTCACTGGCAGGGTTTGCTCTACCTCCACCTCCACCTCCACCTCTGGCTCCACCCACCCTTGCTGCCAAACCTCGCTGAAACTTGGCGCTACGGGTGGTGGTTGTGAGATCTCCTCTCTCTCAATCGGGTCGTCCCTGGGCACTACCGGTTATGTTGGAACTGTCCTGCCCTTGTTCCCCATAAAATCTGCCTGACCTGCCTTTGGGCTTATGAGGCATACCATGCCTTTTGACTTTCGGAGGGCCCGGCTCAGATTTTCTATCCGCTCTTTACAGGGGCCGTGGTCTGCCTCCTCAAACCCCTGTTCGCTCGCTAGCTTGTAAGCTGCCTTTACCTCCTGTACTTTCTCTTCCTGTTCCCTAATCTGCCTTGCCAAGCGGGAGTTCTTCTCCCGCAACATTAGCTCATTCCCCTTGGCCTCGGTGACTTGGCACCGTAGCTATTCCAACTGGGCCTTGTGTTCTCCCATTAAATGCACTCTCTCCTGATTCAGGGCCTGCAAAGCCACTAATAACTTTTCCCCTGCCAGAGCCTTATCCTGGATCTCCAGGGCTGACTCCCTTAACTTGACTGCCTGTGCTGCAACGAGCCTGTCCAAAAGCTGGACCTGCTTTTTGAAACACATCAGCCAAACTGCCTTCTCTAAGGACTTCTTGTGTTCCTTTCCCTCTGTCCACTTAGCTGCTCTATCTACCGGACGCCCAGCCCTTAACAGAGTGGTGATCCACTTCTTTGTGACATTCACCTTGCTAAACACATAATCAGAAATCCTTTCCTCCATCATGGTTTGCTCATCCGAACCATTGTCTGCTGTATTGCAACCCTGTTGCCGGAGTCCTGCCGCAGTCGCCATTTTCTGTAGGGTGTGGTGTGTGTGGCACATGCGCCCAGTCAGTTATGCCCCTGACTGTTGGTGAGCAGTTCAAATTGCTCCCACGCCCCTGGGTTCTAGACACCGGACTTAAGTACAGACGGCGATACAGAAAAACTCGAGTAGACAAGTGGTTTGGATGTATGAAAAGCAAGATTTTATTAAAACGGAAAATAAAACAGTCTTATTAGAAGTCACTTAGTATAAAATACAGGCAAATACAAAATAACTATACTTATACAGGGAATGGGGAACACACGGCACATCGAGGGAAAACAAACTACATTAACAATCCCCTTATGCTTATCCCACCCCCTATACCTAACTAGATTAAGCTATGAGGGTCCAGAATTCATGCTCATCAATCCAAAGCAAAGCCAACTATTTTAACGGATGCAAAATTTTGAGGTCTGGTCTTCTGTCCTCTTAGGTACCCCGTCGCCACGTGGCCTTCAGGGGCGCGGTGCCGGAGCTGCTGCTGCGACACACCTTCTTCTCCTCCGCTACCGTCATCGTCTCGTCGCAATGGGTTCTCCTCTTCTTCTCCCTTGGGCGGTCGGCAGCGGTAACGTTGTGCCTATAGGGCAGTTGGCAGTTTTAACTGCCTAGATTTTCCTACCCAAGTGTTAAAATGCCAGCATACTCGTCGTGGCGTGGACACCTGCTTTTTCACAGTGCTCAACAAGAATGTTCGTCTCACCAAGCGCCAGCTTTAACTAGATGCTTGGCCTCATCAATACGTTTTTCGCTGCCCTGCTCTGCTCTTATCGAGTTGTTACCTTCTTCGTCTTGATTCGTCTCATCCCGTTCGGTTACTATACAAGTCCTGGGCCGCCTACTCACTTTTTGTCTCGCCCATTTTTGCGGCCTGTGCGTCCTGGATGGCTATGGACTCGGGTCTCGTTCCCCTCCCCTGCAATTGGTATGGCGTCCTTAGCTGATGAAACTCTGCTACGGGGAGCGAGGAGAGAACCCACCACGAGGCCAGGGCACGAGTACGAGTGGCGACAGCCCAAGACCAGACGAGAGGTCAAAGGCAAAAGCGCAAGGGTCTAGAGCCAAGAGAGCAGAGAGCAGAGAATTATTGCTACTGAGGGCCTACAGTTATACTCCTTTCGAATGGCCCTTATCTGCGTGCCAAATCAGGTTAGTTCATTGTTTCAATTTTGACGGGCTGTTTTAAATGATATTAGCAATCTAAACTAACTGTTTTTAGATGGCCGTTTATCAGTTCCGTTCTCCTCCCACATTTGGCCCCTAGTGTTTTAATGGGTGTCCTCGGTGTCGGGAGAGGCAAGAGCAAGAGGCAAGAGAGCAAGCAAGAGAGCGAGAGCTACCGGTGGGCCTACAATTATACCCGGTTCTTCACCCTTTATCTGCGCGCCAAATCAGGTCAGTTCTTTGTTTAATTTGGCGGGCTCGTCTAAAATGATTACATTCATTCACTTTAACGACTTTTGGGGCGGTTGTCTCCTTGTTTAATGGCTTTGATATCCTGGCTGTTTGTTATTTATGAAATGTAATCGTCTTTCCTGGCTTGGTAGCTACCTGTGAGCTGTTACCGATTATTTATGCAATAAGTTAATGGCCTCAAGATTAGGTCCATCCTGACTTGATCTGTTCCAAGGTGAAGAATGCATATTCTGTGTTTACCTAGCTGTCTGGCTTTAGAAAATGGCAAAGTCTTTCACAGATCCATGCATGTTAGGTTTCATTTCAGGATTTGAATGGGCCTGCCTTCTGCAGGGCCTTGCATTTAAAATCCTGCAAGCCTTGGTCACGAGGTTTCAGAAGCCATTTTCTTTTGGGTACCCTTTTTAATAACTTCTCCATACAGTGTCCCTTTATCCATAACTTTTGGGGAATGTGGGAATTTTGAGAACCCTACACTCCCCCCTGTTGATACTAAACGCGCTTTAAGTATCATCCTGACAAGATGAGCAAAATTTCCCACCCTCCATAGTCAGTCTTCCCCTATAATTACCTATCTATGATCCCACGACACATGCATTTCCCATTCTGTAAAAATGTAGTGTACAAAAGCATACATAGAATAATTACAGTCGTTTACACACATCAAAGCATGGAGGGGGTCCAACACCCCTGCACCACTTGGTACACATACATCTTTATTAAAACAACACGTCAAAAATCTTTATTAAAAACAACAAAACACAAAAAAAACAACAATCTTTATTCAGAAATACAAAAAAAACCTCAAACAGGTGTATCTCCCTCCACCTTCACATAATGTTCCTTCCAGGTCCTTTGGTTTTGGAATTCTAGTATTTCGCCTTTTCCCTTGCACTGAGTGCACACTAGGTACAATAGTATTCCCAGCTGGCAAACCACGAGGGTGTGAAAAGCCAGTCTAATCCAAGAAGTGACCTCTATGTTTTCAAAAATGTCCCACCAGGGTGGAACTACAATGTCCAATATCTTGGCCCCTATCTCTACCGTCTTCTGCTCCAGAGTGTAGAAAAGTTTCTGTGAGTATTTTGGTAAGATGTTCTGGGAGAGGGGGGATTTCGTAGCTGAAATGCGCTACATACTTTTGCAGGTTGGTGAAATTCTCCTTTACAGTGAGGTGAACAGTGGAGGGTTCAGGAATGGGGACCATCCGTTCCTGGGCCACTTGAACTTCTGCCTCGGGTTTAAAGCAGAAACTGCTGTCACTTACACCAGCTATGCTATCCATGCTGGTAGTGGGGCACACCTGTGGTGACACAATATGTCCCACCTCCTATATATGCTACCTGTGGGGGAACATGGTCTTGTGCCATTACCTCCTTGGTACAATTTATAGGTTTTGCGCCAGTAGCTTTAAACCCGCACTGTGGTTTTGAATAGGTGTTCAAGTACTGGGGACACAGTATTATGTGTGCTACCCGGCCCCGGCACCCCAAGAGGTCAGTACCCATCATAGCGTGCTCCAACTTTATGACATAAGGTGGGACTGCTGTGAAACGGATGTGTGCACCCCCTTGAATGACTCCAATGTTCTCTACCCTGTATACCGGTGTGGGTCGGGCTGTCCTACCCATGACCGGCATTCTTACTACTATACCCATGATAGTATAGTTTCAACATCCACAATCTACTGGGACTGGGTAGGCCTCAGAAGCTAGCCGGAGTTGACACGGGCTTAATGCATTCTCAAACGGATGGAGGGCTGCGAGGTGTTTGTTGCTGATCCAGGAGGGGACTAAACCCTGTTTTAAATCCTCCAGGTTACTGCGACCCTCGCCCAGCAACCATGCCCCATACAGCACGCACATCTCGTTCTGTGCAGCCTGGTCAGAAGCATTTCTGTCCTCTCTTATCAGGGCATTTACAGTCTTGGCATGTCTCTCCAGCTCAGCTATTATTTCTTTTAAATGGACCGTCATGGCCTGGTCCTCATGTAACTCTGAGCCTACTCCCTTATTTTCATCCATCAAAATCTTCCTCAATTGTGTTTCTAAACCATTTATCTGTGTCTGCAATTCTATGTCATCCAGACTGTTGATGACAGAGGACCCTGTGTTAAACGCTGTAAAAACATCATTCCAGGCACCCCTTCTTTGTCTCCCTGCATTACCAAAATACTCATGGTGTGTGGTGTACAGTTCGGTTTTGTCTACGTTGGCAAAATCGAACTCATAGAATTTCCTAAACAACTGTTTAACAGGGCCTGGCATAGCTGTTCTGTCTCTTTGGGGCACCACTCAGGTAAGTGTATCTCGGTGAGGTTCAGGATCACGGAAGCTACTGCGTAGTGTACCCCCTGGAATAGCACCTGTTCTGTTGGCACTAGTACCAGCCCATTCCCTGGTCCCTTGGTGTTGGTAGGGCACCCCTCTCTGTGTGTCCTTGCTGCCTGAGTCGTGGGCAGGGGTTTCCGGGCGCGTGGCACTAGTTCAGTGGCTTTAACTGGGGCTGGGTACCATGGGACTATGCAAGTGTGTAGGTGGGAACCTCATTCCACCCCCTTCCCCTTATCCTGCCATGATGTGGAGAAGATGAGAGATATGCCTGTGGGGCAGGCCTTTTGTGACCCCCACATGCAGACATAAATTCTCTGTTCCAACTCCCACCACTTATCCCAGCATACACTAGTCCCTCCTTGGGTCCCGGTGACCGTCCGGTGGGTGTCGTTCCCCATTCGTTCCCAGTCAGCTGTACGGTCCCCCATGTCTATGCACAGCTTCCTGAGCCACCACCACCTTCCCTTTGGAATCTGTCCTCTACAAGTCAGGCACACGCGTTTCCCCTCAGTGACCCCGACCCGTGAGGCCACACTGGGGCAGGGGACGGAGGCTTCCCTGTAGGTGAACCCGGTCTGGCTGGAGTACCGGGTGGAGTTGGATCCCAACCACCCGGGCCATCTTCCCTCATGGGAATAGGTGGTGGGCTGCTCCGCGCCTTCCTTGTTCACTGCTCCCAGCAGTCACCACTGGTGCTTTCTCTCCCGAGCACCCATAAATGTGGGAGTCCGCCACGTCACCTCACTTTCCAATGCTCATCCCTATCAGGGCGAGTAGGAGTACGCCCCCCTTCATCCTGAAATCCTTTCCTGCAAAGAGACACAAGAGCATACAGCCAGGTCCCGAGGAGATTCTCTGGCTTGGGTGAAGCATAGTCGAGTCTTGCGACCTCGACTTAATACAAACACTCTTAACAATACTACTACTATTTAAACTACCCATCACCTCATTTAAACTTAAACTAAACATCCAAACTTAACAATATCAAACTTAAAATTTACGTAAACTATGTACATCCGCTGCCCGTTTCCGGGCGGCCAGGCTAATCCCTGTTTGGGCTGCAGCACACCGCTCCCTTCGGCGTGGCCGCACTGTCCTGTACTTTCGGTCCCTCACAGCCTGTGGCTGCTGGCTGGGGACCTCTGTCCTTGGACTTACCCCTAACTTGGGAGGCTGTCCCTTTAAAATGGGGAGCCGGTGACCACGGTTTCCTTGGCTGGGGCGTCCGTGGGGACATTCTGAGGACTTTGGCGGGTGGGGTTTTTCCGGCTGGTGGTTCTTTAACCCGAGCCATTGCCCCCTCCGGTGCGGTCTGTGGGCTTACCACTACCGCTGGCTGGGGATCTTCATCCTCAGGCTTTACCTCTCCTGAACCTGGGCTAGGGGCAGGTAACTCTTCGCAGCCTGGTGCTGCAGGCTGGGGGTCCTCGCCCTCAGATCCCAAATCTAGGTCAGGGCGGGGTCTTCGCCCTCAGGTCCCTCCTCATCTATATCCCAGAAGAGTGAGGGAGTGTCCCAAGCGGTGGGCGGGATGGCCCCTCCCCTTAAACAAGCCACAGCGCCTGCCTGTGCAGTCTATGAACTTGCTCCCGCTGCAGGCTGAGGACTTCTATCCTCAGACCTTGCCCCAACTGGCTGTTCTTTCTTCTCGGGCTTAAACAGTTTACACTGATTAATATGGAACCATTTGGTGCGCCATGGCATCTTAATGGTGTATACCATGGGGCTTGCCTTGTCTACAATGCTGTAGGGCCCCATGTATAATGGTTCCAGACTTCCTACCCAAGCAAAATTCCTCACCATGACCTGATCCCCTATTTCCCACTCGTGGTGTTTTCGGGGTTCTAACAGCAATCGGTTACTCCGATGCTGCTTTCCCATGTTCCCAGCCGCCTGCCCGTGGACCTGTTTAAGGTGTTCGAAGAGGTTTTGGGCGAACTTGTCCCGGTTTACCTCCCTGAGCTGACCTTCTGTGAGCACCGAGGCTAGTACATGGGTGGGGGTCCGCATAACCATGCCAGTCATCAGCTCGTGCGGGGAGTACCCCATGCTTTTTGACTGGCTGGCCCGGATCCCCATCAGGACCAACGGTAGGACCTCGGCCCATTTTCTAGGCGAGTCCACCGTCTCTTTCCTCAGCCTTTCCTTTAAGGTCCTATTCATCCTTTCCACAATCCCTGAGGACTGTGGGTTGTGTGCGATGTGTCACTTCCCCTCGATGCCGAGCAGCATAAGGGTATTCTGCATTACCTGCACGGTAAAGTGACTCCTTTGGTCGGACTCCACATATTGTGGTAGTCCCCATCGCGAGAACTCTTCCTGGACCAGGATCCGGGCTGTACCCAGAGCTGTGGCTGTTCTGCAGGGGAAGGCTTCTACCCATTTCGTGAACACATCTACCAGGACTAGGCAGTACTTATAGCCTCCCTGGGCGGTGGGCAGGGGCCCAATGTAGTCGACCTGTATCAACTGCCATGGTCCCTCTACCCTCCTGATGTGTCCCATAGGTACCTTCCTTTTGTGGGGGTCAGGTTTGTTAGCAGCACACACCAGACAGCCGGCGCAGAACTCGCGGACATCTTCCCTGAGTCCTGGCCACCATCCCGCCTGTTCCACCCGCTGCCAGGTGGTCTCAGGCCCGGGATGCCCTGCTCCTGGACACTCATGGGCCAGTTGAAGGAATTCCCTCCGGTGCTGCTGTGGTACCACCCATTCTTCTCCCCTAAACAGCATGCCTTCTTTCACAGAGAGGGCTGCTGTGCCGTAAGGGCCCTCTACCCTTTTCCCTTCAGTCACTGCACTGAGGACCGTCTTGAGGACAGGGTCTTGGGCTTGGACCGTCTTGAGGTCTGGGGCTGAAGCTACCCCTGCACGCCCTTGTGTCCCATCCCTACCTCTGACTGCTGCTATGGGTCTGGACCCATATGGGTCCCAGAAAGTGCCGGTACGGGCACCCTCCTTAGCTAGCATGTCAGCCTGCTGGTTGCCTTGACTACGGGGTTCTGTGGAGGAATGGGCTTTCACCTTATGGATGAAAACCTCCCCTTCCTCCCCCACTGCTGCTTAGATTTTCTCCAGCAGGGGTTTTACTGTGAGGGGTCTCCCGTCGGTGGAGGTGTCTCCGCGGCAGGACCAGATGGCCAGGTACTCCATACATGAATTGCACGTGAACATGCTGTCCGAGCAAATCGTGTATGGGGTGGGGAAGATTTCGGGGTGTGTAACGATGTACACTACCGTGGACAGTTCAGCCTGCTGGGCGCTCATGGTGCTGGGGAGCTTAATTGCCAGGGCAATGTTTGCCGCTGGGTCATAAACTCCACACCCCGTGAGTCGCTCACCAGCAGATACCGTGCTGGAGCCATCCACATAGATTTCCCGGCCCGTAAACCTATGTCCACTTCCCAAACCCCTTCTATGGAACACCGGTGGGCTGTTCCAGGATATACCAGGTTGGCTGCGAGCTTTGGCTTGCAGAGACCCTTCACCTTTAAGTCCATCTGTGAGAGGAGCAGGGTCCAGCGAGCAATGCGGGCACTTCTCACCATCCCATCCTTGAACCTCCCATCCAGGAGCATCTGGGTGGGTGTGTGGTGGGTGAGGAGGGTGATGGGAGAGGCGCCTGTGAAGATCAGTGATCTTTTCGCAGCCCAATGTGTGGCCAAGAGGTGCCTCTCACAATTGGAGTAGCTCTTCTCCACATCCGTGAGTATCCTGGAGGAGTAGACCACCGGCCTCAGCCTGCCATGCCGCTCTTGGAGCAGCACAGCACTCAGGCTGTCCCCGCTGGCTTCTACCTCCAGGAAGAACTCTTTCCCCCCATCTATGGCCACTAGAGCTGGTGCGGTCTGCAGGTCTTTCTTGAGCCTGACAAATGCTGCCTGGCAGCCCTCATCCCAAGCCTACTCCACTCCCTTGTGTAGGAGTCGGAGCAGAGGGGCTGCTGTGGCTGCATAGTCCTCAATAAAGTCTCTACAGTACCAGGTTAGCCCTAGAAACGACCTAACACCCATGACTGTGTTGGGGACTGGTAACTCCTGCACCGCTTCCCTCCTAGCCTTATCTATGGCCCTTTCCCCAGCGCGTACGGTCAGGCCCAGGAATTTGACCTCCTGCTGGCCGATCTGCGGTTTCTTTGGGTTTACTTTAAAACCCTTTTGCCTGAGCAGCTCCAGCAGTTCGGCCAGTAGTGGGCCATGCTCCTCTCTCGAATCAGTGAATAGGAGCAGGTCATCCACACACTGTACCAACTGTCTGGGCTGGCTGAAATCCTTTAAACTGTTTGCCATGCACTAATGGAAAACGCTGGGGCTGTTGTGGAAGCCCTGAGGTAAACAGTTCCACGTGTACTATTGCCCTTTAAACGTAAAGGCAAACTTGTACTGATCCTCCCTCCTTAAAGGGAAGGACCAAAACCCGTTGGAAATATCCAGCACTGTGAAAGTGGTCGCGGATGCTGGGATACTTCCTATCAGGTCGGCAACTGCTGCTACCGTGGGTGCACAGGCTGGGATATTGCTGTTGAGCACCCGATAGTCCACCGAGGCCCTCCAGGAGTTGTCCGGCTTTCTAACCAGCCACAGTGGAGAGTTTACGTGGGTGGCTATCAGTCTCAGGACTCCCTGCTGTACCAAGGAGGGCATGGCTGCTTCCATATCTGGCTCCGCTTCCCTGGGGACGTTATACTGTTTCTGTGGTCGGGCCATGGGGTCCCTGTCTACGCTGACCTCAAACCCGTTGACACTCCCACAGTCATGTTTGTGGGTGGCAAATGTGGCTAGGTGGGCTTGCACAAATGCCTGGAACTCCTTTGGGGTATTGCTGACCATGAGCTCGAGGTTATAACCCTCTTTGGGCTTCATGGTGCATAGGGTCCCCTCCCCTTCTTTCCCTGGGATAACTAATACTCCGCCTTCCTTTCCTGTACTTGCCCCCCATAGGCAATGATTTCTTAAATCCACCAGGATCCCATGGCCTACAATAAAGTCGGCTCCCAGGATCCCTTTTCCACCCTCCTGCTCCCACTTCATTAGGATACAGGTCCACTTAGAGCAGAGCATACCCAAACAAATGGAGAGCGGAATGGAAAATAAGCCGGCCTGTTCTCTGCCTGTGAATCCCGCCAGACTGTATGGGACCCCGCTAGATAGAGGTGAGGTGGTGGGGTTAGCTGAATGGACCACGGTATATGATGCCTCCGTGTCCAACAGATAGGTCCCCTTTACCTTTTCTACCTCCATCTCCACGAGGGGTCTCTTCCATACATCGTACCGAAGGGAACACAGGTAAACAGGCTGTGCTGGCTCTAGTCAGGGCTGTGGGTTGGATGGGGCTGATGGGGTCAGAGCACTGGTAGAGGCTGCTACTCTCCCGTGGCCAGTCAATAAGGACCTCATGGTGTCCAAAAATGGCTCGACCGTGGTGGGAGGGATTCCTGCCTCTGCCTTTTGGGCTGGGGCTGTGGAATTCTTTCCCTTGTTATCTTTCCAAGGGTTTTTGCACTCCTTCCTCCAGTGTCCATCCTTCCCACACCCGTAGCAGTTAAGCTTAGTGCTAGAAGGGTTATTCCCTTCCTGATGCCACTCCTTCCTACCCTGTCCAGGTTTTACCTCATGCACCTTCCCCTTGGGTGGGTGTACATCGGTTCCCCTACCGTTCTTATAGGCTAGGGTCAACTGTCTGATCACCGTAAGTTCGGTAGTCAGGGGATTCTTAGGGTCGAACCAGACTTCCGCCTTGGCCCAGATCTGTGGCAAACTGTTTGCCACCAGGCAACGGAGCCAATGGGCCAGCTGATCCCGGTTCAGGAATGCCCGGTTAGGTGCCTCAGGACAGGCGCTCCTATATACTGGCCATAACCTGTCCGTGAAAGCCTGCAGGGTTTCCCCTGCGAGCTGCACTGTCTTCTCCACACGGGAGAAAGGACTTCCCTCATTCATCCCCATGGCCTCCAGAACTTCATCCCTGAGCTCCTCATACCCGCTCTGCCCCCTCTTACACTCATCAGAGAGGGATTGGAGGAGCTTACTCTCCAAAGAGAACAGCAGCATTTTGGTCTGGTCAGCATCATCGCACTCGTTGATGCTGGCTGCCTGTTCCACTTCCCTGATGTGGACTGAGGGGTTCCCTTTTTCGGTGAGCTTTGGGTTATGGCTCACCATAGCCCTAAGCTTTTGGGTGCCGTAGGGTAATACAAATTGGTTTTGGAGGGGTCCCTCATCCTCGCCATTAACGGGTGGGCCGAACCTCCGATGCCGGGCTGGGCACATCGGCCCTGGTTCCAACCTCTCTTGCGGGGTTTGTTCCACTCCGCTTCTACCCCTAACCTCACTCCCCCTTGCTGCCAGACCTCGCTAAAACCTGGCGCTACGGGTGGTGGTCGTGGGACCTCCTGTTCCTCCACCGGGTCGTCCCTTTGCACTACCTGTGGTGTATGAACCGTTCTCCCCTCATTCCCTATAAAATCCGCCTGGCCTGCCTTCGGGCTTATGAGGCACACCATGCCCTTTGCCTTCCTTAGGGCCAGGCTCAGATTCTCTATTTGTTCCTTGCAGGGGCCATGATCTGTATCTTCAAACCCCTGTTCTCTCGCTAACTTATAAGCTGCCTTTACTTCTTTTACTTTCTCCTCCTGCTCTCTTACTTGTCTCGCTAGGCGGGCGTTCTTTTCCCGCAACCTCAACTCGTTACACTTGGCTTCGGTTACCTGGCACTGTAGGTATTCCAACCTGGCCTTATGTTCTCACATTAATTGTACCCTTTCCTGATTCAGGGCCTGCAATGCTACCAGTAACTTCTCCCCTGCTAGAGCCTTGTCCTGGACCTCCAGGATTGACTCCTTTATCTCAGCTGCCTGTGCTGCAACAAGCCTGTCCAAAAGTTGGACCTGCTTCTTGTAATATATGTACCTTTAAGGGAGAGAACTACTTTTTACAGCTCCTGTATACTGTAGTACCGGCAGTGACCACACCTGTATATAAACCCTGAGTAGTGATCTGTACAGTTAGTTCTAGAGTAACCCTCAGTCAGTAAACACCTGTTGTACCGTTTCTCCTGCAGTCTGTGTCTTATTATACACAGACACTGTTGTGTATGTAATATGTATGCTACTTTAACCCTATGGCCAGGGCAGCACTACTTTGTAGGGCGTAGTGATACCGTAGTACCACTCCTGGCCATAGGGGTATAAATAGTACTGCGGGTACTGATCTCCCCTCAGTTCCCGCCTGTGGGTATGAAGTAAAGACCTAAGTTAAACCATTCCAAGCTGTCTCTTCCTTTTTGTATCAAGTATATGCGCATACTTTACACTGGCGACTAGGAACGTTCGAACTCACCAGTACAAGGTGCAACAAAGGATCGGTAGCAGTACGGGGAGAGAAGCTTCTTACCAGCCTGCAGAGTCCAGCGTCGACCGAAGGAGGCCACCCAGTTCAGGAGGAGCGGCAGCAACGGAGCGAGAGAGAGAGGTTCCAGCGGAGGCTGCGGCAGCTGAGAGAAGAGGCTGAACGGGCGTTCCAGCCACGGGGCAAAAGTCCACCCAGGGTCAGGTAAACTGCAATCCTTCCCGGGGAACGCGAGCTGCAAGGGCCAGAACGGGCAGGCAATCTGGGGAACAAACGGAGCCACGAGGACTAGCGGGCCATGAGAGGGGAAGGTCGTTGTAATAGCGGCGGTGGCAATAACGGGAGCTGCAAGAAAAAAAAATAACGAACCTGGAGAGACGTCGTTGACAGCAGAGGGAGAAAAGGCGGGAAAAGCGCCATCTAGTGGACAAAGGGGAAAAGTTTTTCTCTTCAGCAGTTTAAAATGAACAGCGCCATCTAGTGGACAAAAGGGGGAAAGTTTTTCTCTTAGAAAAAAAAATAACAGCACCATCTAGTGGAAAAAGGCGGGAAAACCTCTTCAGTAGTTTTAAAAATGGCTAAAGAAGCTCGGTTGTCAGAATTTGTTGCCGACATAGAAGATTGGGACGCATATGTAGAAAGGCATGAACTTTATTGCATAGTAAACAAGGTGAAAGATGACGAAAAGGCAGCAACCTTATTAAATTCTATGGGGGCAAAAACATACGGTCTGCTGAGGAATCTTCTTACTCCAGAAAAGCCAGCAGACAAAACGTATGCCCAAATTGTTGATACGTTAAAGGAACATTTAAACCCTAAGCCACCATTTATAGCGGAAAGGTACCACTTTTACAGACGCGACCAAAGGAATGATGAGTCGCAGGCAGCCTATTTGGCTGAGCTCAGACGGTTGTCCAAACATTGCCAGTTTGGAGCCTTTTTGGCGGAAGCGATCAGAGACAGATTTGTCTGTGGCATGTTAAATGAGAGTACACGAAAACGGTTGCTGGCCAAGAAACAGCTCAGCCTAGATCAGGCGATAGAAATAGCATTGGCACATGAAGCAGCAGCACAGGGTGCTGCCCAAATACGACAAAATACAACCGGCTATGACACCCATGAGGTGACATTTCACAAAGGTAAATGCTACCATTGTGGCAAAACCACCCACGACCAAAGTAATTGTTGGTTTCGTGATAAAATATGCCGGCAGTGTGGGAAAAAGGGGCATATAGCGAAAGTTTGTCGGTCGGGTACGAAACCCAATAGTGGGGGCAATCCGAGCAGTACCAAGGCAAGGACAAAAATACATAAGATATCTGACAGTAGCTCAGACGAGTCACAGGAAGGCACAAAAGCAGAGCCTAAAGGTCTGGGATGTCTCAAGTTATATGGTGTAGACAAAACGGAGGACCACAGCACAATGTGGGTTAAAATGAAGGTAGCAGGCGTCGAAGTTAATATGGAGCTGGACACGGGTTCAGCCCTATCAGTAATTAATGAACAAGATTATAACAGGCTGTTCAAACGCATTCCCTTAAAGGATACCGAAATCAAATTAAAAACATATACGGGACAAAAAGTTTACCCGAAGGGAAAAATGCAAGTAACAGTTAAATACAATGGCAGAAAAGTGCCAGGACTTTATTTATACGTCCTACCAAACGGCGGACCACCACTTTTGGGTAGGGAATGGATAAGAAAAATCCATTTCGACTGGAAGTCGATACACGAGATAAAAGTAGAGACCACCAAGGATGATACAACCATTACAAGCAGGCTGTCGAAACTATTGGCAAAAACGCCAGAGGTGTTCCAACAAGGGCTGGGGACCTTAAAGGACATTAGAGCAAAAATAACTATTGCTCAAGACGCAAACCCCAAGTTTTGTAAGGCCAGACCGGTGCCTTACGCCATCCGGCCAGCTGTGGAAGCAGAACTGGATGCCTTAGAGAGTGCAGGTGTCCTTACAAAGATTGAGTGGAGCGAGTGGGCCACGCCCATCATCCCAGTTATAAAGAAATCTGCAAATAACACGCCGGGGGAACCAAAGAAGGTTCGCATTTGCGGGGATTTTAAAATAACTATTAACCCAGTCCTGCACACGGTACAGTATCCGCTGCCGCGGATAGAGGACATATTCGCATCGTTAGCTGGGGGTAGACACTTTACGAAGATTGACCTTTGTCAAGCTTATTTACAGATGGAGGTGGAGCAGGACTCGAAAAAGCTCCTAACGATTAACACCCACAAGGGATTGTACCAGTACAATCGCCTGGTATTTGGTGTGGCGTCCGCCCCAGCCATATGGCAGAGGACCATGGAACAGGTCCTACAGGGCATTCCAGGAACGCAGTGCTACCTGGATGACATCCTGGTGACAGGACAAACGGATAACGACCACCTCGCTAACCTGGAGCGAGTACTTCTGCGGTTGCAACAATACGGACTCAGGGCGAACAAGCAGAAATGTGAGTTTTTCCAGGAACGTATCTCATACTGTGGTCACATTATAGATAAGGAAGGCCTGCATAAGTCCCCAGAAAAGATCGAGGCAGTAGTGAAGGCCCCGCCCCCTGAGAATGTATCTCAGTTACGATCATTCTTAGGCCTTATAAACTATTACCATAAGTTCCTCCCGAACTTATCGTCCATTTTACATCCACTAAATTCATTGCTGCAAAAGGGAGTCTCCTGGAATTGGGACGAAGCGTGTGAGGCTGCTTTTAAAAAGGGTAAACAACTCATTACATCAAAGGAAGTGCTCGCACACTTTGACCCAAAAATGCCAATGAGGTTGGCATGTGACGCCTCCCCGTACGGTATAGGGGCAGTGTTGTCACACAAATTTCCCAACGGGACGGAGAGGCCAATAGCATTTGCCTCAAGGTCGTTAACTACAGCCGAAAGAAACTATGCGCAAATCGACAGGGAGGCCCTCAGTCTGGTGTGGGGTGTAAAAAAATTCCACCACTATCTACATGGACAACGTTTCACACTACTGACGGATCATCAACCGTTGGTGTCCATATTTAATCCAACAAAAGGGGTGCCCCTGATGACGGCCCAAAGGCTACAGAGATGGTCACTGTTCTTAGGAGCACACCAGTACCTTATCGAATATAAGGGTACCAAACAGCATGGCAATGCGGATGGCCTGTCGCGGCTACCATTGCCTGCAGAGATCGAAGAGATAGTACAGGACCCCGTGGAAATATATCATACGGCGGTTATGGAACACTTGCCCATCACCAGCCAATGTATCGAGCGGGAAACACAGAATGACCCGACACTGGCAAGGGTTTACGAATTGACCGTGAAAGGCTGGCCGGCGCAGGGTGACGCATCATTGCCGGCGTTTTCGGCAAGGAAGGACCAGTTGTCCGTATGCCGGGGCACATTGATGTGCGGAGCCAGGGTGGTGGTCCCTCAAAAATTACAACATAAAGTGTTGCGGGACTTACACGAAGGTCATCTGGGGGGTGTCAAAATGAAAAGCCTCGCCAGAGCCTACGTCTGGTGGCCCGGCATTGACAGGGACATCGAGGAAGTAGCAAAAGCATGCCAAGGGTGCCAGATGGTACAGAACGTACCACCCCAAGCCCCACTACATCCGTGGGAGTGGCCCTCAACGCCGTGGCAAAGGATCCACGTGGACTTCGCTGGGCCCTTCATGGATGCGATGTTCCTTATTGTAGTGGATGCCCACTCAAAATGGCCGGAGGTCATAAAGATGTCATCAACGACAGCCGAAAAGACGGTCGCAGCCTTAAGGACCATTTTTGCCCGAAACGGGGTGCCCGAGCAAGTCTGTTCGGACAATGGGCCACAATTTGTGGCAGAAGAATTTCAAGCATTCCTAAAAAGGAATGGAGTGCGACATTATACGTCCGCACCATATCATCCGGCTACAAATGGGCTGGCAGAGCGATTTGTACAGACTTTTAAAAAGGCCATCAAGGCGATGGGGGAGGAAAGGTTGCCACTACAACACAAGGTGGACAATTTCCTATTCGCGTACCGTAATGCTGCACATACGGTGACCAACCAGGCCCCCGCCGTCATGTTCTTTAATAGAAGGTTAAGGTCTCGCCTCGAATTGCTCAGACCAAACATCCGGAGAGATGTGGAAAACCGAGTATTTCGTAGGGCTCCTGACAGACAGACACGGAGCTTCGAGGTGGGGCAGCAAGTGTTGGCCCGTGATTATAGAAATGAAAAGTGGCGGTCTGGTACGATAAAGGCCCGCCAGGGACCTTTGATGTACACAGTGGATACTGGGGATGGCATAATCAAACGACATGCTGATCAACTTGTGGAGTCCAGAAACCCAACTGATTCACTACCTCAAACGTCTCAGCACATTGTTCCAGCGGAATCACGGCCCAGCTCGTCGCTACAGAAGTCTCAGGATGGCGAGGAGTTCAGCACTCCAGTGAGCTCCACGGCACAGGATGTGCCATCAGACACCGACGACTCCAGCGATGAAGTGGTGACGGAAGTACCGCCGCCTACACCGAGACCGACTAGAGAAAGACGTTATCCTAGTCGAGACAGGAGGCCTCCTCAGAGACTGAATCTATAACATGTTTCTTTTTATATATATATAGGTAGACAACTCTGATGTAAATATGTTATGTATGTTGTGTTACCAAATGTTATTAGCCCTAGTTATGGTGCATCTGTTGACTTAATTGCACGGGTACGTTTTAATTAAAAGGGGAGGAATGTTGTGTATGTAATATGTATGCTACTTTAACCCTATGGCCAGGGCAGCACTACTTTGTAGGGCGTAGTGATACCGTAGTACCACTCCTGGCCATAGGGGTATAAATAGTACTGCGGGTACTGATCTCCCCTCAGTTCCCGCCTGTGGGTATGAAGTAAAGACCTAAGTTAAACCATTCCAAGCTGTCTCTTCCTTTTTGTATCAAGTATATGCGCATACTTTACAGACACAACATTGGCGACGAGCAGATTCGAACCTACCTGCAACTCTGCATCACCTCCCAGGGATTTGCTCCTGGAGAACAGTGGAAGGAGGTCGAGTCCAGAAGCACAGGCGTTGACCACGGGCAACCGCCCAGTCATCCAGCGGAGATTTGAGCATCGCAGGGGAGGCTTTCGAGAGCCAGGCTTGGCTTTCCAGTCACGGTGGTCCAGCGAAACGGGCTGGCAACAGGTACTGCACAGAGCCTTCCCGGACAGCGGCGTCTAGAGCCGACCGAGCAGCACAGAAAAAGGCCGAGCAGCATCGACGGGGGAGAGAGAGAGGGCAGAGCGCACAGGGCGCAGCTGGTGTTCAGGACCGAGCGGCGTCAATGGGGAGAGAGGTGAGAGAGAGCAGAGCGCAGCCAGCGTTCAAGGGCCGAGCAGCGTCAACGGGGGAGAGAGGCGTGCAGGAAAATGCGAGGCGCTGCCATTGCCACGAGGACCGCAGAGAGCGGCATTGGCAGCAGCACAGGAGCAGCGCACAAAACCCACAGGACATCACCATTTGCCACGAGGACCGCCGAGAGCGGCATTGGCAGCAGCGCGGGAGACGCCATTTTAAGTCGCAGCGGGGAAGAAAGGAAAGTGCGGGAGACGCCATTTTAAGCCACAGCGGGGAAGCAAGGAAAGCGTGGGAGACGCCATTTTAAGCCAGTCTAACCACACCCAAAAATGCCGAAGAGTGGCAGTATCACAGCATTCGACAATGAAGTCGAAGATTGGACGACATATGTCGAATGCATAGAAGTATGCTGCAAGGCGAATGAAGTGCCAGATGACAAGAAAGCCCTGGTATTGTTGAATTCAATGGGTGCAAAAATGTATGGCTTACTACGAAACCTAGTAACCCCAGAGAAGCCAGTAGAAAAGGATTTTGAAAACATAGTGTCAATCCTACAGGACCACTTGAACCCCACACCGCTGCTGATAGCAGAAAGATTTAAGTTTCACAAAAGGAACCAGCATAAAGATGAAAGTAATGCTGAGTATTTAACGGAACTGCGCAAGCTATCGAAACACTGCCAGTTTGGAACGAGACTAGCAGATACTTTAAGGGATAAGTTTGTGTGTGGGCTTCTAAGTGAAGGAACCCAGAAACGGCTTCTATCAGAAAAGGATCTTATGCTGGACAAGGCTTTCAGCATTGCAGTATCACATGAAGCAACAGCACGGGGCACTGCAGAGATACAATGGAGACCACAAGAATATGGCACAAATGAAATGTCATACGGAACAGTGAAGTGCTATCGCTGCGGCAGAACAACACATGACCAGAATGATTGCTGGTTCAAAGACAAAGTGTGCAGACAGTGTGGAAAAGTAGGACACATAGCACGAGTCTGCAGGTCGGGAAAGAAAACCAGCAATAAAAAACTGACCAAAGGGAAGTACAAGAAGGTACATAAGATAACGGAGAATAGTTCAGACGAACAAAAGAGTGATAATGACTCCGAAAGCAGGGAACTGAGTTGTCTGAAACTACATCATGTGATCACAACAGAGGATCACTGAACCATTTGGATCACTCTCAAGATAGCAGGAGTCCAGGTAAAGATGGAATTGGACACAGGATCAGCTCTAACAGTCATAAACCGACGGGACTACGAGCGGCTATTCTCACACATACCCTTGAGAGACACAAAAATTATTGTGAAGTGCTATCGCTGTGGCAGAACAACACACGACCAGAATGATTGCTGGTTCAAGGACAAAGTGTGCAGACAGTGTGGAAAAGTAGGACACATAGCAAGAGTCTGCAGGTCGGGAAAGAAAACCAGCAGCAAGAAATCTCCACAGGAGAAGTACAAGAAGGTACATAAGGTGACGGAGAGTAGTTCAGACGAACAGAAAAGTGATACAGACTCCGGAAGCAAGGAGCTGGGTTGTCTGAAACTACATAATGTGATCAAAACGGAGGATCACCAAACTATCTGGGTCACGCTCAAGATAGCAGGAGTCCAAGTGAAAATGGAATTGGACACAGGATCAGCCCTAACAGTCATAAACCGAAGGGACTACAAGCGGCTATTCTCACATATACCCTTGAGAGATACAAAGATTGTCTTGAAGACGTACACGGGGCAAAAAGTCTACCCCAAAGGAAAAATAAGGGTGAACATTATATATAACGGCAAGGAAACACCAAAAATGGACCTATATGTACTGCCAGATGGAGGACCAGCACTACTAGGACGTGAATGGATCCGGAAGATACAGCTAGATTGGCATTCCATACAAGCACTGACTGTAGATGCCAAAAAGGATGACGACGTCACACCTGGACGACTGTCAAAAATGCTAACTGACGCACAAGAAGTGTTCCAGCAGGGACTTGGAACACTAAAAGCATAACAGCAACGGTCAAAATAGAGGAAAATGCAAGCCCAAAGTTTTTTAAGGCCAGACCGGTAACTTATGCGATCCGCCCAGCCGTCGAAGCAGAGCAGGAAGGTTTGGAACTTTCAGGAGTACTGTCCAAAGTGGACTGGAGCGAGTGGGCTACACCCATCGTTCCTGTAATGAAGAGGTCGTTGAGTAATACGCCTGGGGAACCAAAGAAGGTTCGCATCTGTGGGGGCTTTAAGGTGACAGTGAACCCAGTCCTTCACACTGTACAATATCCGCTTCCGCGGATTGAAGATATTTTCGCCTCGCTATCTGGAGGGAAATGCTTCACTAAGATTGATCTGGCCCAGGCATACCTGCAAATGGAGGTAGAAGAAGCCTCGAAACAGTACCTCACGATCAACACTCATAAAGGTCTCTACCAATACAACCGGCTGGTGTTTGGGGTAGCATCAGCTCCGGCTATTTGGCAAAGGGCAATGGAACAAGTCCTGCAAGGGATTCCAGGGACCCAGTGTTATTTGGATGACATCCTGGTCACGGGCGAAAATGACAGTGATCACCTCGCCAACCTGGAGCAGGTGCTCACTAGATTGAAGGAATATGGGCTCCAAGCTAATCGCCACAAATGCGAGTTTTTCCAGAAGCAGATCTCGTATTGTGGCCACGTTATTGATAAAGAGGGGTTACATATGTCCCCTGAAAAGATTGAGGCAGTAGTCAAGGCTCCAGCACCGGAAAATGTGTCACAACTGAGGTCATTCCTCGGGCTGGTGAACTACTACCATAAGTTCTTGCCGAATTTGTCTACCGTACTACACCCACTGAACACCCTACTGCAAACGGGGGTACCATGGAAGTGGAGTGACGAATGTAAACGAGCTTTCCAGAAGAGCAAAGCATTGATCACATCAAAAGAGGTGTTGGCTCATTTCAACTCAGCACTAACAATTCAGTTGGTGTGTGATGCATCACCCTATGGCATTGGAGCGATGCTGTCGCACAAATTCCCGGACGGCTCGGAGAGGCCAGTAGCATTTGCGTCTCGGTCACTAACCTCAGCCGAGCGTAACTACGCCCAGATTGATAGGGAGGCCCTCAGCCTAGTGTGGGGAGTGAAAAAGTTCAATCACTATCTGCACGGGCAGAAGTTCACCTTGCTGACTGACCACCAACCACTTGTCTCCATCTTTAATCCAAAGAAGGGCGTTCCGGTGATGACTGCGCAATGGCTACAAAGATGGTCCCTTTTTCTAGGGTGCACCAATATGAAATCGAGTATAAGGGCACGAAACAGCATGGAAACGCTGATGGGCTATCACGCCTGCCACTGCCTACTGCGGAGGAAGCACCAGCAGTGGATCCTGTCGAAATATTTCATTCGACTATAATTGAATGCTTGCCAGTAACTAACGCTGGTATAGAGAAGGAGACCCGAAATGACCCGACACTGTCTCGGGTATATGATTTGACGGTGAAGGGATGGCCAGCACATGGCGACTCACTGTTGCAAGCATTCTCATCCAGAGGAAAACAGCTGTCAGTATGCCAGGGGACCTTGATGTGTGGATCCCGAGTGGTAATTCCACCCAAGTTAAGGGAGAGAGTGCTCAATGAGCTTCACGAAGGTCATCTGGGAGGGGTGAAAATGAAAAGCTTTGCTAGGGCTTATGTGTGGTGGCCGGGGATCGATCAGCAAATCGAGGACCTGACAAAGAGCTGCTCAGGATGCCAGAAGGTCCAAAATGCACCACCACATGCCCCTCTACACCCATGGGAGTGGCCCTCATCTCCATGGCAACGGGTGCATATTGATTTTGCTGGTCCATTCATGGACTCAATGTTTTTAATAGCCGTGGATGCGCACTCGAAATGGCCTGAGGTGATCAAAATGTCCTCCACCACCACGGAGAAAACTATTGCAGTCCTACGGACCATTTTTGCCAGGAACGGCTTGCCAGAGCAGATTTGCTCTGATAACGGACCACAATTTGTGTCCGAAGAGTTTTGAAGATTTATGAAAAGGAATGGGGTAAGGCATTACACATCTGCCCCGTATCATCCAGCCACAAATGGATTGGCTGAGAGGTTTGTACAAACCTTTAAAAAAGCAGTAAAGGCCATGTGCGATGACGACATTCCACTACAGCATAAGGTGGACAATTTGCTGTTAGCCTACAGAAATGCGACACATGCAGTCACCAACCAGGCCCCGGCCATGATGTTCTTTAACTGAAGGTTGAGATCTCGTCTGGATTTGCTCAGACCAAATGTACGAAGAGATGTTGAGAGTAAGCAATTCCAGCACATCAATGAGAAGCTGACAAGGAGCTTCAATGTAGGGCAACCAGTCTTGGCCCGCGACTACCGAACAGAGAAATGGCAACCAGGAACGATATGCACACGGCAGGGGCCACTAATGTACACAATGGATGTTGGGGAGAACATTGTGAGACGTCATGCTGACCAGATCCTAGAGTCACAGGAACGAGTCAACCCCATGTCTCGGCCATATGTACCTGGTGATGAACCCGATGTGCAGGTCGCATCTACCTCAGAAACAATAGCATTGGAAGCTGATGAATCAACTGACGACAGGATGCTAGAATCGCCTCCGCACCAAGAGCGAGACACTCGGGAAAGGCGTTATCCAGAAAGAATCAGGAAGCCTCCCCAAAGACTGAATTTATAAATAGACTATTTTCAGCTAATGTTGCATGTTAAAAGTGTTAATTGTAATTAGTTTGATATTTAATTGTTAAATGAGTGTTATGGTACTGTTAATCTAAAAGGGGAGGAATTGTAATGTATACTTTTTACAGCTCCTGTATACTGTAGTACCGGCAGTGACCACACCTGTATATAAACCCTGAATAGTGATCTGCACGGTTAGTTCTAGAGTAACCCTCATTCAGTAAACACCTGTTGTACCGTTTCTCCTGCAGTCTGTGTCTTATTATACACAGACACAACACTTCTTGAAGCACATCAGCTAGACTGCCTTCTCTAGAGATTCCTTGTGCTCCTTCCCTTCTGTCCACTTAGCTGCGGCATCTACCGTACGCCCAGCCTTTAGCAGATTGGTGATCCACTTCTTCGTGATATTCACCTTGCTGAACACATAATCTGAAATCCTTTCCTCCATCATGGTTTGCTCTTCCGAACCATTGTCTACTGTCTCGCACCCCTGTTGCCGGAATCCTGCCGCGGTCACCATTTCTGTAGGGGGTGGTGTGTGCCCAGTCAGCTCTGCCCCTGGCTGTCTCTGAGTGGTTCGAATCGCTCCCACACCCCTGGGTTCTAGACACCGGACTTAGGTACAGGCGGCGATACAGAAAATAGAGTAGACAATTGGTTTGGTGCAAGAAAACCATAATTTTTATTAAAGGCACAATAAAATCACAACACTGAGAATTACTAGAATAATTACAGGTATATAAAATTACACTTATTTGGGAATGGGGAACACACGGCACATCGAGGGAACAAACACATTAAAATCCCCTTATCCTTATCCCACCCCCAATACCTAACTAGATTAAGCTACGAGGGGCCAGGAATTCATGCTCACCAATGCGGTTCCTTTTACGGTTCGAAACCTGTCGATTAAGCCGGTTGTGGTTTTGGGATTCGCTCTTGTTGTCTTTTGGGGCCTGCCGTCGTCACGTGTTCACAGGGCACGGCGATGGAGTTGTCTGTGCGAAGTACCCTTCTCTTCCTTCATTAGAGTAAAGTCTTTTGTTGGGTACTTCACCTTGCAGGAATGGTTGTTCTTCTGGTGGTGGTTTGGTCACCAATGTTTTTGTTGTGGTTGGGGCTCGGTTAACGGCTTATATTGTCGATTGATTTTTCTACCCAAGCTTCAAACGCCAGCTTATAACTAGGCCGGGATGTATGCCCGCTCGTCCCCAATGCTTCTTTTTCACTGCCCTTCTCTGCCCATCGGTTTTACCGCTCGTCTCATCTCGTCTCGTCTGCCTGGTTGCGGCCCCGTGTGTACTGTGCGTATTCGATTCGGTTCCGTTCTCCTCCCGCATTTGGCCCCTGGTGTTGTAATGGGCGTCCTCGGTGTCGGGAGAGGCAAGAGCAAGAGGCAAGAGAGCAAGCAAGAGAGCGAGAGCTACCAGTGGGCCTACAATTATACCCGGTTCTTCACCCCTTATCTGCGCACCAAATCAGGTCAGTTCTTTGTTTAATTTGGCGGGCTCGTCTATAATGATTACAGTCATTCACTGTAACGACTTTTGGGGCGGTTGTCTCCTTGTTTAATGGCTTCGATATCCTGGCTGTTTGTTATTTATGAAATTTAATTGTCTTTCCTGGCTTGGTTGCTACCTGTGAGCTGTTACCGATTATTTATGCAAAAAGTTAATGGCCTCAAGATTAGGTCCATCCTGACTTGATCTGTTCCAAGGTGAAGAATGCATAAGAACATAAGAACATAAGAAATAGGAGCAGGAGTAGGCCAATCGGCCCCTTGAGCCTGCTCTGCCATTCAATAAGATCATGGCTGATCTGATCCTAACCGCCAATCTACTATCACATATTCTGTGTTTACCTAGCTGTCTGGCTTTAGAAAATGGCAAAGTCTTTCACAGATCCATGCATGTTAGGTTTTGTTTCAGGATTTGAATGGGCCTGCCTCTGCAGGGCCTTGCTTTTAAAATCCTGCAAGCCTTGGTCACGAGGTTTCAGAAGCCATTTTCTTTTGGGTACCCTTTTTAATAACTTGTCCATACAGGGTCTCTTTATCCATAACTTTTGGGGAATGTGGGAATTTTGAGAACCATACAACACCTCGGTGGGACGTTCGGGAGATAGAGTAGTGTTGTCACCTGGTGGATCACAGCTCACAAGTGAGCATCAGCAGGTGGTGAAGACAGGGACAGCAGTGGAGAGTCCTCGTCGGAGGGCACAGGACTCTCCCAGCTCTGCTCAGCTGCATGCAGGCGCAGTACCTCCGTGTCCATCCAGAAGGAGAGCAGTGCTGGAACTCCAGGAACAGGTGCAGGAGTCTCTGGCAAGTTTTGTCTCCAGGGTCACTGCAAGTGTGGAGAGGATGGAGGAGTCCAACTCTAATATAAGCAGAGCCTTTGTGGAGTCATTGGCACATGAGCGCATCTCCTCGGAAAGTTTGGCAACCTCCGTGAAAGCGATGTCTACCTCCATGGTATCGGTGGCTGCCTCTCTGCAGAAGATGGCCAGGGCCATGGAGGAGATAAGTCACCAGAATGTTGAAAACATAGTCAATGTTCAGAATAGGCTGTCATCTCTGGAGGAGCTATTGATCAAAGAGACCAGAGCTTCATGGAAGTCCTCAGCAGTAGGACTGCCAGCGCAGAGACGGGTCCTCATGGCCCCCCTGATGTGCAGCAAGGTGCTGTCAAGCCACTTGCTAGCGCTGAGGTGGGGCTGACCCATGAGAGGGAGGTTGGTGGCAGAGAACAAGGAAGTGGGGGCTCCTCTCCTAGCGTTCACACTTCCATGCCACTGCGTTGCCCTCGGTCAGAGTCCCACCAGAGTCCTCACCCAACTGAGATGGGCATCTCAGCCCCTGCACAGATGCAGGAGGAGCAGATTTTTGTCGAGCCCTCACAGGCTTGCAAACCCAGAGGACACCCGCCAAAGGTGTCCAAGGAGGAGCAGCATGAAAGTGAGCAAGGGGCCTCCACTTCTGCTGAAGCCACAGGGGAAGCACCACGTAGGAGCACGCGTAAGAGGAAGATAAAGCACAATTAGTCACACGGGCAGTCACTTGGGTGTTTTTTTGTGTTTAATAATTAAATGCCATCCCTTTTTGAATGTATTAAACTCTGGTGAAGGCAAACTGTTGACATTATAGCCTCTGTGATTTCGGTTTTGGAAGTTCCACATTGCGGCCTCAGCGACACTTGCTTGATCAGGTTGATGGTCAGAGTGAGAGGAAGCCAGGGAGTCATGTCCATTGTGTATCTTGTGCTAAGAAGGAGCCAGGCACATGTGCTAGAATGGACAGCCTAAGCAAATCTGGCCAAGATGAGTGCATCCCTTGCATTCGACCAGTAATGTGCTTGCGTGCTGTTGCTGGTTGATGCGCCTCCGCTCGGTCATCATTCTCCTCCTCCTCATCTGAGGAGGCTATGTACTGAGCCACTTGCTCCTCAAGAAGCTGCAAGCCATGATGCTGTGTGATATTGTGCAGCGTACAGCAGACCACAACCATTCTGGAGACCCTGGCTGCTGTGTACTGCAGGGCTCCACCTGATCGGTCAAGGCATCTGAATCGCATCTTCAGCAAGCCGATGGTCTGTTCGATGATGGACCTGGTCAAAATGTGGCTGGCTTCATTTGCTGGCCTCCTGATCGGCGTCATTAGCCACATCTTCAGGGGGCAACCCTTGTCTCCAAGTAGCCATCCGTTAAGTTGGTTTGGCGGCTGGAAGAGCGGAGGCACACTAGACTGCCGCAGGATGAATGAGCCATGGCAACTGCCACAGTACTTGGCGCAAACATGCAAAATCTCCTTTTTGTGGTTACACACCAGCTGTACATTGAGGGAGTGGAAGCCCTTGCCATTGACAAACATAGCTGGGTTGTGATGGGGTGTCCTTAGGGCCACATGTGTGCAGTCTATGATGTCCTGCACCATCGGCAAGCCTGCCATATTTGCGAATCCAACCGTACGCTCGGTTATACTTGCTTGATCCATTGAAAAGTTGATGTAATTGTGGGCCTTTGCAAAGAGGGCATCGGTAAACTGCGTGATGCAACTGTGGGCGGCCGACTGGGAGATCCCGCTGATGATCCCTGGAAGGAGCCTGAAGCAAAAAAGTTGAGTGCGGTGGTGACTTTGACAGCCACTGGTAAGGAGTGTCCACCGGATCCTCAGGGCTGCAGGTGTTGGTGCAGCATTGCGCAGGTGTCTCCGACAACCTCTCGCGAAAGTCTCAGCCTCCTTTGGCACTGCTGCTCACTCATGTTGAGGAAGCTCATCCTCAGTCTGTAAACCTTGAGAGGAGGGCATCTCCTGCGGCGACGTACTGCCCTGTGCACCATCAGGTGAGTGAGCAGCAGGTTGGCACTCCTGCTGCTGTTGCTGCTGTTCTGCCTGGTTCTGCTGCTGCCGTGGCTGCTTCTCATCAGAATCTGAGGTCCATGGTGAAAGGAAATAAATGTTTCCCATGCTGCTGGTAGATACCTCCGTTGGGGAAGTGCTCAGTCCAAGCAGGGAGAGGGTTTTCCCAGGAGGTCCCAAAGTAGATAGATCTCAGCTGCATCACCTCCGACTTCAGTAGGCCTGGAAAAAGTGCTCAAAGATCTGTGGGGAAAAAGTTCTGCCACCTGCAACTCATCCCTGTTGAAAGCTCCATTTTAATGGTGGAGCTGCAGCTGTGAGGAGGCCAGCCACTTATCAACCCGCCAGGATTAGCTGGTGTGGTTTAGGAGCAGCATGCAACACACTGTAAATGTGGCAAAATAACAAAGGCCTGGGAAAATTGGATTATAGAAGCCCTTAAGCGCTTCTTAAAGTTGCATGGAGGCAGGATGGAGGTGGGTTCCGAACCCGCACTCAATTTTTGCAATTTTACCAACTGTCCTGCCTCCAAACCTGCCTCCTCAGGGTTGGGAAAAACCACCCCCTTACTTTGGGGTTTCTCTCTCATTAGTGGATTTAGATTTTTATCCACCAATGAAGAAGCATCACTGAGAACAGCTATTTCCAAACGTGAAGGCCCCCAAAATTCAATCAGGACACAGCAGCAAAACTCTGAGGGAAAAAAAGAAAGTCCCATTTCAATATTGCTAATTCACCAGAAAATATGAACTTGCAACAGGATGTCCGTCCGTGTCTTTTCAAATTGTCACAGAGCTTTATTTTCTCCCTTGACAGTCTGGGGTCTGAAGTTATCTTCACCTTATTTTAATATGAACAAGTTTTAACCATTCCAGCAGCATAAAAAGGGAGAAGGGAGACTGGCACAGAAAGAGAGTCACAGTTAGATGAAAAGAACTCAAAGTATTGAGTTGACTCCAACTCCTAAATTCCGTACACAGATAATATGCTTCCCTTCTCTGGAGCCCTTTAAAATAGAAAACAAGCTGGGCTGACCTTTCTAGAACTGCACTGCCAATGTAGGTGCTTTATTTCTGGGGATGTATAATCCACATGAGGAGCAGAATTCTATTCCTACCAGTGATCCAGTAAATTATCTCACTGCTGTCAGCGTAACCTTGCTGTGTGAAATTTGGTTGCCACATTTCCCTACATTACAACAGTGACTACGCTTCAAAAGTAAACCATTGACTGTGACTTGAGTTGGGACACCCTGAGGATATAGAAAGCAAGCACTGTATAGATACCAGCTCTTTACTTTCTTTCCTTTCCTTCCATGTCCAGTGTTAACTGGGCCACTACTTTTGACCCACTTGTTAGGTGGGGTTCCCCAGTGCAATTTGGTCAGCTAGCTTAAGTGTGCACTTGCACGCCCCAATTTGTGACCCAGAACTGCCTTACTCCAACCATAATGGAAGTCCATGATTTTTGTGCTGCCCTCCTGCACTGAGAAAAAAACAAATCCCCCCCAAAAATGGGAGATCCTGCCAATTAGGCCAGCCACTTGAGGGCTAAAATAATCAGGAAGAGAGAGTTACTTCAGCATCTACTCAATTCATGCAGACCCGCCTCACCCCCCCCCTGCCCTCCACAAACAAGAAAACATCCTAACCCATGCCCTCAGCCACACCAAAGCCTGCAGCCCCATCACCTCCATCGTTACAAAGTTCCACTGACTCCCTGTGCCCCAACAAGTCTTTAAGATCCTTGTGCTGGCCTTCAAATCATTCTGTGGCATTGCCCCTCCCTACTGAAGTCATCCCATCCAGATGTCTGTCCCTGGATGCACCCTCTGCTCCTCTGACATTGGCTTATTCCTCATTTTCCACCCTCCCCTCCGCTGCACCATTGGTGAGCCTTCCATCCGCCACCATGTCACTGGATCTCCCTCCCTCAGAACCTCCCCCTCATCATCTCCCTCCCTGCATTCAAAAGCCTCCTTAACACTCTTTTCTTTGACTGTGCTTTTTCCTCCCCTAGCCTATATTTACCTCTTTCTCAGCCTCTGCTCTTTGTTCACCGCCCTGTAAAGCACTTTGAAATGTGAGGAGCACTATAGGAATACAAGTTGTTGTTGCGATGTCACTCAGTGAGGCACTAGAGGGTGATTGACGCCTGTAGAACTATAGCCCAGCAGGGGGTCAATACCTGCAGGAAAGGAGGAGCAGGCATGGGAGAAAATTGGTGAGATAAAGAGAAAAATTATACTTATCATGCTGATTGGGATGCAAGTCTTGTGCTGTAAAGTTGCTGCTTCACTCCTACTGTTCACTAGAGGGAGTCATGGCATATTTCAAGCCATCAAGTAAGCTACTCGTTACAATGGCCCAGAAATTCGGGTACGCGCTGGGTAATCATGCGTAGGCCTGACGAAAGTGCCGGTTTCGTGCATGCACTGTGCATGCGTGGGAAACCGGAACTTCTGTTCCCTTGAAAGAAGGGGTTGAGAGGTGGAACGCGTGCGCCGGAGAGGCAGCGTGTGCGCATCGAACTTACGTTTTTATTGCAGGTTTCTCCGGGAGGGTAAGTCTCCAGCGTTACACTTTTAAAAAGCAGGCGCAAGGCCTGCTTTTAACAAGGTAAGTGGTGAATTAATTAAAATTAAAACATTTTTCCCACAGGTTTATTATTTTTAAATACTTTAAAGAAAGGTAAGTTTATTTTTAGCCCCATTAGAAAATGTAATTAATTTTTTCAAAAATTTAAATTATTGTTTAAAATAGTTATTTCATGTAATTTATAGTTATTTTAAAAATGTGATGTTTTCTTTTAAATTTATTTGAAGTTTTAGTTATGTTTTGGGGCTTATAGTATTTATAGGTTTGACAGCCCTTCCTGTCAAATTTATGAATGAAGCATTCTCTGCTACCATTGGCTCTCCATGGCCTACGTGATCCCAGGGGACGCTTCGAACTAACTGCACCCCTGGGATACGCAAGCACTGCGCGCCGGCAGTTGGAGGAGGCCCAGGATCGGAATCCCACGCGGGCCCACAGCTCAACAGCCGGCGCGCAAGGTAAGTGCAGGTCGGGGGCTTGCACCCGCGGGAAGCCCCCGACCCGAATTTCTGGGCCAATGTTACCATATGCATTTTGCGTGTTTCTGGAAGATGAGCCTAGATGCCTTTTTTTTTTGTCTTTTTTTTCCCTCTTACATTAAAGATTTATTTTGTCTTGCAATCTGATCACATGGGGCAAGGTCATCAAAGTGGGAGGCAGGTAACGGAGACAAGGAAACTTGGCTTTTAACTCACCATGACCAAGAAAGTAACGCTCATCAGGGTAGCTTCCAAAAATCACAGGATTTGTTACGGTGTGTCACATTGTGATAAATCTCCAGTCCAACTCAATGGGCCGGATCTTGTTGGAAAATAACAGTGTGTTAATAATGCACGCCATTATTAATTTGCAATTCGTCCAGCATCTCAGGGGATTTAGCGATATGCCATGAGTTGCGAATCTTTGCAACGGCATCTTGCCCTTCGCCACCCCATTATTTTTAAGAACTTGCTGGATTTGCACACTGATTGCCCATTAAACTCACCACAGAAAGTTAAGTCTGGTAATTAAAACCATAATACCTTTTTAACAATATGATAATTGTTAATTCAATGCCAATCAACCTCTCTGGCCCAGAATGGGAACAATTTAAAGCATTCAATCTCATTCCTGCACGTAGCCAATTGTAGTTAGAGATTTAAATTTTTTTAATTTTCTAATTTTTTTCTTACTTTTCCTTTCTGTCTCTTTTTTCTCTCTCTTAATCCAATGTTTCTGTCCCTCTTTTAATTTCTCTTTCTGTACCTGATTCGCCCTCCTTCTCCATCACTCCTCTGTTTCTCAATCCTTAAATCTCATTGGTTAAGGAGATAGACTGTTGGTCCCATCCTTCACTAAGGTCCCAGATTCCCCGTTGACCTCGCTATCAACTCGTACTTCCAGAAAATTACAGCGCAAAAGTTTTTCAAGTTGAAGGGTGCAGGAAATAGTCTTACTTACTGGGTGCACTGTGAGGTGCCCCACTCCACCAAAATCCGGCCTATAGTAACATACAGAAGCTCAAAAAGCATTCATTAGAGATCCTGCTCCAAGTGCTATACAGAGACCCCGGCTGGAAGTTATGTTTGTGTGGATGTTGAGAGAAGACAGGATAAGGCTTAATTGTGACAACCCCTGTGGTTGAATAGCCTGATGACACTCATTGTCTCACGTCTGAAGAATAACTCATTGTCTGAAGAATAACCACTTGGGCAAGGCACTCAATAGCTGTTGGTGCTAAATTAACTGTAGTCCAGCGAAAGGGTGGGGGGAAACCCCAAACAACAATTAAATATATGGTCTAGAATCTTTGTAGTCTCTGATCTCACTAATTTTACAAAATGTTTGTGCATTTGCACCCACGTATGCTTGTGTCCTGTACATATGTGTAGCCTGGGGGCATACATGCAGTGCTTTTTTTTTAATTGTGCTTAATTTTGCATCTTTACATGTTGGGACTAGAGAGAACAGACAGTAAGTAAGGAAAAATTGTCATTTGGAGGAAAACCAGGTGAGAATAGTCCACAGGGCAGGAGTATCAAAGATTCAAGTTGAGAGTTTCTGGTTGATTGTTTTTTTGAACTTTAACATGTTTGTCAGTTGTTTCATTCTGGCACGAATCTATCTAAATGGTCCTAGGCTGAAACTTGTACTTGCCTCATTTCCTGTGACCATGTATGATGCATCTCACTTGGGCCTGTGAGTGAAATCCAGATCTGTCCTGTTAAACATTAGTCTCCAAAATGTTCTCATTTGAAAGTTAGGGTAACTCTCTTAAACATCACCCTCTGCTGGCAAACAAAGAAAAAGTTGGGGGAAAACCCCCCAAATATAAGCATTCAATGGAAAGCAAAAAGATTCCGATCCGGTGGAACCATGTCCCTGTGCAGTCATCACCTCAGGAGAGGAGGGGGGAGAATTGGTTAAAAAAAAAAAATCAGAAGTTGTACATGAGGTTGGACATGTGCAAACGAACAAGGGTGGTGATGGTGATCTCTGTGGGTGTTGAAAGGTTACTAGGAAGATGCAGTTTGTAGTTCTAAAAGCTCAGTCTATTTTGCGTCATGCATGAAAATGTAAAGGGAGGCAGGGAAATATTCAATAGCTGCTTTTAGGCATCAAGCCCCTTGTTCATAAGTAACTTTTATGATAAGCAATATTTTTCTAACCTGTCCATTTCTAAGCATTTAGGCTATGGTAAATCTCACTTGTCCGTTGGTAGAAATTCTTCAAGGGTTTATGTCCCAGCAGCCAACCATCCGTCCTCATCACAGTTATCTCCAGCTGCATCCCCTTGTGATGCAACCCAATATACAAAGAAGTCAAAAGGAAAATACTGCAGATGCTGGAAATCTGAAATAAAAACAGAAAATGCTGGAGATACTCCGCAGGTCAGGCAGCATCTGTGGAGAGAGAAACAGAGTTAACGTTTCAGGTCGATGACCTTTCGTCAGAACTGGAAAAAAGCAGGAAATGGAACAGATTTTTCAGCAAGTGTAGGGGCTGGGAAAGGGGGGAGGGGATGAAAGAACAAAAGGGAAGGTCTGTGATAGGATAGAAGGCAGGAGAGGTTAAGAGACATTAAGAGATATTCAAGGTAAAAGGAGATGGTAATGGGACAGGTTAAGAAACAAAGGATGGCTCTAGATGAAGTGTAAATTGCGCTGGCAGAATGAAAGACAGCTGCCAGGTGGGAGAGAAGGAAAGAAGACACAAACAAAAAGTGTGGATAAAAATATATATATGATAGAGGCCGAGGTTATGATCTGAAATTGTTGAACTCTATGTTGAGTCCAGAAGGCTGTAAAGTGCCTAATCAAAAGATGAGGTGCTGTTCCTCGAGCTTACGCTGAGCTTCAGTGGAACAATGCAAGAGGCCGAGGACGGTGAGGTCTGAGTGGGAGTGGAGCAGAGAAGTAAAGTGACATATACAAAGAAGTCACCCTTTTCTAGGTGTTCCTCTGAGGTACCATTTCCACAGCCCCCAAACTACCACTTGTGCAACAGGTGTCCACCAAATACAGTTGATGAAATGCTGATTAACTCATTTTAAAAGGGAGCTGGATGAATATCTGCTGAAGAATAGGACTGAATGTTCCTGATCTAAGTAGAGATAGAGTTAATTCAAAGAATCTACTGAACACTGTGGTTTCAGTCCTGACCAAGGGAGTGCCACATGTGGAATGTGATTGATCAGCATTAAATAATGTGGATTGTTTTGTTAGATTAATATCTTGGAGTTAATCAAATATCTACACACTTTAATGACTAAAAAATCAAAGTAATAATTACTTAAGTGTTAGCACCAGTGCTTAGTATTTGGGTGAACTTTACTAAAATATAAATTATGTAGCAGAAGAAAGCTATGATGGGCTGGATTTTGTCAATGGGGAGCTTTTGGAGGCGGGACTCACACTTGTGGGGTTTTAATCCCACCTCCATTGACTTGTGGCCAACCCACGCTATTTTCCCTTGATTGACCTTGTTAAGCCCGCCCAGCGGGCTTAGCAGGCCAATTAAGGGAAAGCCAGTTACAGGTGACGTCAGCGAGTGCTGTTTCATCTGTCAAGAGCTTTTGACAGATGAAATGTCATCGTTTGACAGCTCTGTGAAGCTGTCAAACACTGACAATCTGTCTTCTCAGTTGTGTCTTTACTCAAGACTCAATTAGAAAGCCTTCCTGACCAGAAAGCAGAAGGCTGCAGCTTTTGACAGTTCAGCGGCCATTCTGCTTTCTGTGCCGGTGAGCTGAGGGTCTCCCGAGACTGGAAGGGAGGAAGCCTGCAGGAAGAAGTAAAGGTAAGTAAAACTTATTAAAACACTTTACACACACCTCACACACTTACCTCTGCATACATGCACCCATTACTCACCTGCACACTGGACATCTCGGCCCCTCCTGTCAGGGTCCCAGCTACACGTTACTCTGCTGGCCACCAGAGGGCGGTTTAGGAGGCCTCAGTACACTGCTGCCATGTCTCTGTACTTCTCTCCTCACCTGTGTCTCATTAGAGTAATTGTCTCATCAGAGTAATCAGGCCTGTTATTTAAGCTGACTATTTCCAGCCCCAGTCACTCAGTCTTGATTTCTCATGCCTGCAAGTCACAGGTTAGTTTCTAGTCCTTGCCCTGCATTTTGTATACTCGCTTTTGTTTCTTTGAATTGTTACTTTGGCCTTTTGTTTGAAGAATTCTCTGTACGTCCTGTATTTGAAGAGCCTTCTACTAAAGCATCTTTTGAGTTTTACTCCATCCCAAGTCTCTGGCTGTCTGTCTGCATTTGGGTCCACTACCACACCCGTAACACCTCCGACCCCCGCAGACCGACAGCCCACCTCGCTGACCCTGGCGAGGTTCGGAGGCGTCAGGAAGCCCACCATTCAGGGCTCAAATTAGGGATTAGCCAAAAAACCAATTGGCATTAATCCCCTTCCTGCCTTGAGGAGACGGGACCCGGCGCGGGTCGGCTACCCGCCTCCTGGCAAGATGGCATGGAGGTGGGTTGGGCACCCGCCCCCAAATTCTACCACTTTCCCGCAGTCCCACCTCCAAACTCATCTCCCCAGGGCTGGCAAAATCCAGCCCGATGTGTTCCAAATTATATATAATGTGTAAGGTTCGAAAATTTCTGCACAACCCCAGAACAGAAGGCAAGTCATTTTTTTAAATGGCTTTGGGAACATTACAGAAGGAATCTATAAAAGGGATAAAGGTGTGGTTGGGTCAAACAGAAGGATTTTAAAGAGTTAATTTAAGGAAGAGACTTTTTGGACTGTCTTAAAGAGTTATTGGGCAAAAGGGATTTAAAACAAAATCCCAGGAAGATTTGGCTGATTTAAAAGGCATGTTCAGGCTTACAAAAGGCTGGAACAATGGGGAGGCGGGGTGCACCCCCCCCGAAGTTTGGATATTGGACTGTCTGAGGAATGTCCAGGGCTGCCCCAATTTTACATGAGGACAATGAAGCCTGTTTTCCCGCCAAGCCAGGTATCGAGTAAGCAGGACATGTCTCCAGCCATACAAAAGAAAAAACATCAGCCCTACAGTTACCATAAACAAACCACAGTCCAAAGTCAATTTAAAAGGATTGACAAACGTTAAGCATTTTAAATTGGTTTCAAGGCAATCCCGAAACCAGTTAAAAGCTGATTAAGTTTGGGTGAGCCATCCCCTAAACTTGTTAAGTTTGGATGGGCCATCCCCGAAGCTCGTTAAAGTTTTAAAGGACATTAAAAATAATGAGCCCACCAAATTTAACAAAGGAAACTGAAATTTGGTGGTCAGATAAGCCAGGCCCCAAATTAGTATAATTGAGGCCTGCCTTTTCAGTTCAGCAGAATACAGTTCGGAACACAGACAGTGAGACAGTTCAAATGGACAGCTGGTCTGAGTTCAAGTTCAGCCAACCAGCTCAAGAGAAAGACCATCATTGGAGACTCGAAGGAAGAAAAGAAGAAACAGAGATCGCGGCAACCAAAGGCCTACAGAAACCAACACCAGCCAATATTACCACCAACCAGGTAATATTGGGCCACTGCGACCAACAAGAAACCAACCGCCGAAAAACTCACGAATCAAAGGCTTGTTTCCACTCTACAGGCTAGTCTGACTTACCCCTGGGTAAGATTTGGACATAAAAGACTCTAAAACTAGCCCTAACCAAATAAAATTGGGTACTTACCCGGTAAGATCCAACAGAGCGACTAACCGCATCAGAGGACTCAACCCAACTGAAGACCCAATGCAGGTGCAGTCTTCTACTACGTCCAAGGTACGGCAGGCCCCAACCACCACAACTAAAGAGAACCCCGAAATCGCGAACCTCTGCAACTGTCAGGAAAGTCATTTTGGTGAGCATTTCCTGGTCCTCTGGATTCCAGCCTAGCTAGTGTAGTGGGGTTGGGAGGGTAAGGGATTTTGTACATTGTAATTCCCCCTCGCTTATTCCGTGTGTTCCCCACCCTTTCAAAGTGTAAGTTTTATTGTATTGTATATTTTCCTGTCTCAAAATAAAGATCTGAATTCTTTTGACTAACCCAGGTGTCTGTTGCAAGTTTATTATGACCCCTAAATAAGTCCAAAGTCTAGAACAAAAGGGAGTGGGAGTGATTCGAACCACTCAAAGGAGTCAGAGGTGAAGCTGACAAACAACCCACACACCACCCCCTACAAATGTAGAGTTCATGCATTATAATAAATAATATCCATGCATTATGGGCAGCACGGTGGCATAGTGGTTAGACTGTCTGTGTGGAGTTTGCACATTCTCCCCGTGTTTGCGTGGGTTTACTCCGAGTGCTCCGGTTTCCTCCCACAGTCCAAAGATGTGCAGGTTAGGTTGATTGGCTATGATAAATTGATCCTTAGTGTTAGGGGGATTAAATACGTGGGGTTACGGGGATAGGGTGGGATATGTGTTGGTGTAGGGGTTATGGGGATCGGGTGGGATATGTGTCGGTGCAGGCTCGATGGGCCGAAATGGCCTCTATCTGCACTGTGGGGTTTCTGTGATTTCTGTGATTTCTGTGATTATTATATGTAATCTACAGTGATAGTGATTGTAATATATATTATGTATATTCCATTATAACATTATGTTTCACACAAGCATATTATGTCTAATAAATATGTTGCATTTCCTAGAGTATCATACTGTTTATTTTTTGCTATTTTCAAAGTACATCGGTGTAAAAGGAAAAAACGTGAGTGTAGGACTGCTGACTTCTGACAAGCATGTTAATATTGGGGAAGATGTGGACACAGCTGAAAAATTAAATAAGGTTTTTAGTTCTGTATTTACATGGGAACAGGATAGTACAGTAAGTGTAGGAAAGCAGGTAACCCAAGATTTCAGAATGAGGGGTATAGTAGAATTAGCATTACTGTAGAGTTAGTGGCTGGATATTTGAATAGGATCAATGTAAATAAAGCACCTTAAACAGATGGATTCATCCCAGGGTTCGGGAACTCAGGATGTGTTGGCAGGACTGCTGGCACAACATAAAAAGTAATGGAGGGGAAAGATAGCTGCAACAGTGTGGTTTCCCTGGATTATAGTAAAGCTTTTGCTGAAAAAACTAGTTGAGAAAATTAGCAGGCACGGTATTGGCAACAGCCTGCTGGGGTGAATAGAATCATGTCTGGGAGATAGGAATAAAAGTGTAAGTGCCAAATGTAAGGGTGTGGTACGTGGGTCCTTCAGGGTTCACTGTTGGGATTAGTACTCTTCAGCATTTTCATAAAGATCTGGAAGAGGCTGTGGGTAGGTTCATCTCAAATTTGCAGAGGACACCACAATAACCAGGTGGTTACTGGAGAAGGTGGGGACAAAGCACAGAGGAAAGTAGACTGTTAGAGGAGGTGGGATGACAATTGGCAAATGCAGTTTAATGTGGATAATTTTAAAGTCATACACTTAAGCTTATGCAATGCACAGAGGGATGAGAGGATTAATAGGAAAATGCTGACAAAGGTGAGTCAGCAAAAGGATCTAGGAGGCACAGTAGATAAATTCCTTAAAGCATCAAGCCAATGTCTAGCTGCTGTCAAGAAAGCAAATGGGATTTACATTGTATAAAAAGAGGACTAGGCGTAGACTGAAGGAGGTTATCCTATCACTGTGTGGAGCATTGGTCAGCCACACCTGGATAGAGTGTGCAATTCTGGAACCTTGACTACAGGGAAGTCCCGCCGTAACACAAGTACTTTTTCTGTAAGAAAAATGAGTTATTACTTATTAATAGCTCTATTACAACTTACGTTGGAGTCATACCTAGCAGAAAGGAAGATGGTTGTGGTGGTTGAAGGTCAATCATCACAGCCCCAGGACATTGCTGCAGGAGTTCCTCAGGGCAGTGTCCTAGGCCCAACCATCCTCAGCTGCTTCATCAATGACCTTCCCTCCAACATAAGGTCAGAAATGGGGATGTTCGCTGATGACTGCACAGTGTTCAGCGCCATTCACAACTCCTCAGATAATGAAGCAGTCCATGCCCGCATGCAACAAGACTTGGATGACGTTCAGGCTTGGGCTAATAAATGGCAAGTAACATTCGCGCCACAGAAGTGCCAGGCAATGACTATCTCCAACAAGCGAGACTCTAACCACCTCCCCTTGACATTCAATGGCATTACCATCGCCAAAACCCCACTATCAACATCCTGGGGGTCACCATTAACCAGAAACTTAACTGGACCAGCCACATAAATACTGTGGCTACAAAAGCAGGTCAGAGGCTAGATATTCTGTGGCGAGTGTCTCACCTCCTGACTCCCCAGACCCTTTCCACCATCTACAAGGCACAAGTAAGGAGTGTGATGGAATACTCTCCACTTGCCTGGATGAGTGCAGCTCCAACAACACTCAAGAAGCTCGACATCATCCAGGACAAAGCAGCCCACTTGATTGGCACCCTATCCACCACCTTAAACATTCACTCCCTCCACCACCGGCGTACCGTGGCTGCCGTGTGTACCATCTACAAGGTGCACTGCAGCAACTCGCCAAGGCATCTTCGGCAGCACCTCCCAAACCCGCGACCTCTTCCACCTAGAAGGACAAGGGCAGCAGGCACATGGGAACACCACCACCTCCAAGTTCCCCTCCAAGTCACACGCCGTCCTGACTTAGAAGTATATCGCTGATCCTTCATTGTCGCTGGGTCAAAATCCTGGAACTCCCTCCCTAATAGCACTGTGGGAGTACCTTCACCACACGGACTGCAGCGGTTCAAGAAGGTGGCGCACCACCACCTTCTCAAGGGCAACTAGGGATGGGCAATAAATGCTGGCCTTGCCAGCGACACCCAGATCCCATAAGCGAATTTAAAAGAAGACAGGCTAAGTGAGTGGGCAAGAACATGGCAAATGGAATATAATGTGAAGAAATGTGCCGTTATCCACTTTGATAGGAAAAATAGAAAAGCAGAATATTTCTTTAAATGGTCAGAGATTGGGAAATGTTGGTGTTCAGAGGTACCTGGGTGTCCTCACGCATGAATCACTGAAAGTTAACATGCAGGTACAGCAAGCAATTAGGAAAGTGAATGATATGTTAGCCTTTATTACTAGAGGATTTGAGTAAAGTCATCTTACTGCAATTATATAGGGCCCTGGTGAGACCACACCTGGAGTATTGTGTACAGTTTTGGTCTCCTTACCTAAGGAAGGATATACTTGCCATACAGGGAGTGCAACGAAAGTTCACCAGACTGATTCCTGGAATGGGGGGATTGTCCTATGAGGAAAGATTGAGTAGACTAGGCCTATATTCTCTAGAGTTTAGAAGAATGAGAGGTGATCTCATTGAAACATACAAAATTCTTACAGGGCTTGACAGGGGAGATGCAGGGAGGATGTTTCCCCTGGCTGGGGAGTCTAGAACCAGGGGTCACAGTCTCAGAATAAGGGGTCAGCCATTTACGACTGAGATGAGAAAAAAATTCTTCATTCAGAGGGTGGAGAATCTTCGGAATTCTCTACCCCAGTGGGCGGTGGAGGCTCAGTTGTTGAGTATATTCAAGATAGAGATCGATAGATTTTTGGATATTAAGGGAATCAAAGGATATGGGGGTAGTGCAGGAAAGTGGAGATGAGGTAGAAGATCAGCCATGATCTTATTGAATGGCAGAGCAGGCTTGAGGGGCCAAATGGCCGATTCCTGCTCCTATTTCTTATGTTCTTATGTGTCGGCCTCTGGGAAGTTCCACGTGCTGCAGGCAGAAGCTGTAGAGGAGCCCAGCTCAGCCGGTTGCCATGGTGATGAGGGCAGCGTCTCCCTCCTTCTCCTTTGGCACCACAGTTCCGGGAGGCCTGTGTTACACAAACTCCACAGTCCCCACTGTAGGGGGTGGTGTGTGGGTCAGCTTCCCCTCTGACTTCTGAGCAGTTCAAATCGCTCCCACTCCCTTGATTCTAGACCTTGGGCTTATTTGGGGGTTGTGACAAAAGTGCAGCAGATAACTGGTTTTGGTGCAAGAAACTTTGATCTTTATTCAAGAAAGAAAATATAACACAGCAATCTTCTACACTAATAAAAATGGGAAACACTTTGATACATACGAGGGAAAATACAGTAGAAAAATGCCTCACCCCTCCCAACGCACTTCCTAGCTAAGTTGGACTCTAGAGGACCAGGGATAATGTTCACCAAAATGAATCCTTAACAGTGGAGCTGGTTCGCGGTTTTGGGGTTCGCTGGGTGTGTTGGTTGGTTCTGCCGTACCCCATATGCGGTAGAGGACTTCGACTATCTGCTGGTCAGTCTTCGCGAGTCCACTGATGCGGTAGGGTGCGTTTTGGATCTATGGGGTGAGTACCCACTTTTCTTCGGTAGAGATAGAGTTTAGAGTTCCTTTTAAGTAAAAATCTTACCCGGGGTAAGTCAGGAATAGATTGTAGAGTGGAAACTTTCGAATCTTCGGTTTTTCTCCTGAGTTGTTTTTCTTTGGTCGTGGTGGCTCAATATTACTGGATTGGTTGGTGGTAATATTTTGTTGGTAGTTTCATAAGGCTTTTGTTGCCACGGGGTGTCCGACGATGTCCTGTGTCACTGAAGCTGTTGAACTTGGGTGTACAGTAGAATGCTGCCCCATTTCGATGCTTCGGTTTCTCTTGTGTGTTGCTTCTGGGGCGAGCTTTCTGAGAGAGAACTTCTTGAGTTGTCTCCAACTTCTGGAGAGTTGACTTTCTATAGAAAACAGGCCTTTAATTATACTAATTGGGGCCTCCTAATCTGTGCGCCAAATCAGTCCCAGTTTATTGTTTGATTTGGGTGGGCTCGTTAAGGTAACTTGATTAAATAAATGTGAAAAATGGTTTCAGGATGTTGTACTGTTTAGTCAATGAGCTGTTGATCGCCTAGTTCATTGTCATAGTTATATTCAGGTTTTGAGTATCCTGCCTGAGCCTGAGATTTCTATGTAGGTTGGCAAGGTGATTTGCATTATGCATGTTTTGGGTGGGTCCTGTTTTTTGGGTGGGGACTGTCCCTTCATGGATCAATTGTTAGGATGAATTGAGGTTACACAGTTCCCCAGACAATTTGATTTACTCCAATATCCAATCTGTCTTTACAGAGGTTGATCCCATTTCCTGTTGCAGCCTTTTTTTGAGGTTACACAGTTCCCCAGACAATTTAATTTTACTCCAATATCCAAACTGTCTTTACAGAGGTTGATCCCATTTCCTGTTGCAGCCTTTTCTCCCTGTATAGGTCCAAATATGTCTTTTATTTTATCATCCTGAAACTTGTTTAGAAAGAGTCCAAAGTCATTTTCATTAGAGTTTTCTTCTAGCTTTGGGGGATCTGTGAATTTTGAGAATCTTACACCATGGGGCCAGTCGGAGCGGGGCTATTTCGGAGTGGGGCAAATCAGAGTGGGGCAAGTCGGAGTGCGGCAGCTCAGTGCAGCCAGCCACCGTCATGGGGCTGGACGAAGCTGTAAAAATCAGTGGGAGAGATCAGTAGATAACCATGTGTACCTCAGCTTATTATTAAACCTGTTACAGGTGAGTGAGTTGCCAAGTTTTACCTGCAACAGGTGAGTAAAAAGGTACTTTGTTGCTGTCAGATGGCAATGACATGTTTTAGGAGGGGAGTTTGTGCAAATTTTGAGCTGTACGTGAATCCACTTTTTAAAATAAAATGATCCTACTGCAGATGGGTTTGTAATGTAGGGGGTGGCGTGTGGTGCATGCATCCAGTCAGTTATGCCCCTGACTGCCTGTGAGCGGTTCGAATCGCTCCCACACCTCTGGGTTCTAGACACCGGACTTAGGTGCAGGCAGCGATACAGAAAAATCGAGTAGACAAGTGGTTTGGGGTAAGAAAACCAAGATTTTATTAAAACAGAATAAAAACACAGTCTGATGAGAAGTTACTGATAAAAATTACAGGCATACACAATGATTATTATACTTATACAGGGAATGGGGAACACATGGCACATCGAGGGAAAAACAACTACATTAACAATCCCCTTATCCTTATCCCACCCCCTATACCTAACTAGATTAAGCTATGAGGGGCCAGGAATTCATGCTCACCAATCCAAAGCCTGTTGCTTTAACAGTTGTGAGTTTTGAGGTTTGGTCTCCTGTCCTTTGGGGTACTCCGTCACCACATGGTCTCAGGGCACGGTGTTGGAGCTGTTGCTGCGACACACCTTCCCTCTCCTCAGCTACCGTCATCATCTCGTCGCGATGGGTTCTCTTCTTCTTCTCCCTCGGGCGGTCGGCGGCGGTAATGTTGCGATTGTGGGGCAGTTGGCGGTTTTACTGCTGGTTTGATTTTACTACCCAAGCGTCAAATGCCAGCATATTTGTTTAAATTCTTCCCCAAACGCCAGCTTATAACTAGGCATTTGGCTTTTATCAATGCGTCTTTTGCTGCCCTTCTCTGCTCTTGTCAGGTCTTTACCCTCTTCTTCGTCTCATTTCGTTTTGTGGCCCGTGTGTCCTGTATGACTTTGGACTCAGGTTTCGTTCCCATCCCACGATTGGTATGGATGTCCTTGGTTGTTTACTCAATGCGGGGAGCGAGAAGAGAACCCGTCACGAGGCCAGGGCATGAGTACGGGTGGCAACAGCCCAAGACCAAACAAGAGGTCAGAATCAAGAGAGCGATTGCAACTGATGGGCCTATAATTATACTCCTTCCGAAGGCCCTTATCTGTGCGCCAAATCAGGTCAGTCCATTGTTTAACTTTTGGCGGGCTGTTTTAAATGATTGTACCAATCTAAGTTAACTGGCTTTAGATGGCCATTTATCGCACCTGATGGCCCGATGTCCGAGTTGTATTGTCATTAATGCATTTTAATCGGCCTGTCCAGCCTTAGTGGCTCCCTGGAGCTGTTTCCGATTATTCATGCGGACAAACTAATGGCCTCATGCTTAGGCCTAACTGGGTTTTATCTGTTTCGATCTGATGCAATTCATATTCAATGTTTGCCTAGCTATCTGGCTTTTCAAACACAAAGTCCTTTTCACAGAAATGCATTTTAAGTTTCGATTTCCCAAAACTGACTGCTTGTGCTGCAGAAAATCTTACAGGCTTTTTGGTCACGAGGTGCAGACGCCATCTCGTTGGGTACCCTTATTAAATTGTCCATACAGGGTCCCTTTTATTAATAACCTTGGGGGAATGTGGGAATTTTGCAAATCTTACACTCCCCCCTGTAATACTAAAACTTGCTTGAAGTATCATCCTTACAAATTGAGCAAAATTTCTGACCCTCCATAGTCAACATTCCCCTGTAATTACCTATCTAATATACCCACGACACATGCACTTCCCATTCCGTGAAAATGTAGTGTACATAAGCATACATAGAATAACTACAGTCTTTGACACACATCCAAGCATGGAGGGGGTCCGACACCCTGCACCACTTGGTACACATACATCTTTATTAACAACGCGTCGCAAAATCTTTATTAAAAACAACAAACACAAAAAAGCAACAATCTTTAATCAAAAATACAAAAACTCAAACAGGTGTATCTCCCTCCACCTTCACATAATGTTCCTTCCAGATCCTCTGGTTTTGGAATTCTAGCATCTGACCTTTTCCCTTGCACTGAATGCAGACTAGATACAACATTATCCCTAACTGGCAAACCACGAGAATGTGGGAAGCCAGTCTGATCCACGAGGGGACCTCTATGTTATTGAAAATGTCCCACCAGGGTGGAATCACAATATCCAATATCTTAGCCCCTATCTCTACTGTTTTCTGCTCTAGAGTGTAAAAATGTTTCTGTGAAGCTATAACAGCTTTGAGTATTTTGGTAAGGTGTTCCGGGAGAGGGGGAATTTTGTAGCCGAAATGCACTACGTACTTCTGTAAATTGGTAAAATTCTCCTTCACAGTGAGGTGAACAGTGAAGTGTTCAGGAATGGGGACAATTCGCTCCTGGGGCACTTGAACTTCTGCCTCGGGTTTAAAGCAGAAACTGCTCTCACTTACCGGACACCAGCAATGCTGTCCATGCTGGTAGTGGGACACACCTGTGGTGACACAATATGTCCCACCTCCTATATATGCTACCTACGGGGGAACATGGCCTTTTGCCATTGCCTCCATGGTACAATTTATAGGTTTCGCGCCAGCAGCTCTGAACCCGCACTGTGGTTTTGAACAGGCATTCAAGTGCTGGGACACAGGATTATGTGTGCTCCCCGGCTCCGGCACCCTGAGAGGTCAGTACCTGTCATCGCGTGCTCCCACTTTATGATGTAAGGTGGGACCACTGTGAAACGAATGTGTGCACCCCCTTGAATTACTCCAATGTTCTCAACCCTGTATACCGGTGCGGGTCGGGCTCTCCTACCCATGACCGGCATCCTAACTACTATTCCCATGATGGTGTGATTGGACCGCCCACAATCCACTGGGACTGAGTAGGCTTCGGAAGCTAGCCGGGGTTGGCACGGGCTTAATGCATTCTCAAATGGATGGAGGGCTGTGAGGTGTTTGTTGCTGATCCAGGAGGGGACTAAACCCTGTTTTAAATCCTCCAGATTACTGCGGCCTTCACCCAGCAACCACGCCCCATACAGCACGCACACTCGTTCTGCGCAGACTGGTCAGAAGCATTTCTGTCCTCCCTTATGAGGGCATTTACCGTCTTTGTGTGCTTCTCCAACTCTGCTATAATCTCTTTTAAATGGACCGTCACGGTCTGGTCTTCATGTAACTCTGAGCCCACTACCTTGTTCTCGTCCATTAATATCTTCCTTAACTGTTTTTAAACCGTTTATCTGGGTCTGCAGCTCTATGTCATCCAAACTGTTGATGACAGAGGACCCAGTATTAATCGCAGTAAAAACATCATTCCATACTCCCCTTCTTTGTCTCCGTGCATTACCCAAAAACCCGCGGTGTGTGGTGTACAGTTCGGTTTCGTCAATATTGGCGAAATCGAACTTATAAAACTTCTTGAACATGTCCTTTAATAGGGCCTGGTATAGCTGCTCTGTTTCTTTGGGACACCACTCCGGTAAATGTACCTCGGTAAGATTTAAAATCACAGAGGCTACCGCGTAGTATACCCCCTGGTACAGCATCTGGTCGGTAGGCACTAGTACCAACCCATTCCCTAGTCCCTTGGTGATGGTGGGGCACCCTTCAATGGGTAACCTCACCACCTGCACCATGGGCAGGGGCTTGCCAGGGTGGTTAACAAGCTCAGTGGCATTGACTGGGATCGGGGTGTATGGGACCGCGCACACCTTCCGGCTGGTATCCCACTTCATCCCCTTCCCGGCGTCCCGCCATTGCCAGTGGAAAACAATGGATATGACTGTGGGGCAGACCCTCTCTGACCCCCACATACAGATGTAATTCCCCTGATCCGGCTCCCAACACTTGTCCCAACACACGCTTAATCCCCCGTGAGTCCCTGTAATCGTCCGGTGGGTATTGTTCCCCAACTGCTCTCGACTGCGGGGTTCCTCATATCTTTGCTCAGCATTCTGAGCCACCACCACCTATCCAGGGGGATGTGTCCCTTGCACGTTAGACATACACGCTTCCCTACGGTGATGCTGACCCTTGTGGTAATGACCCGTACCCTGGGGCACAGGAGGGAGGCCTCCTCATCTGAACCCGGTCTGGCTGGATTACTGAGATGAATTGTACCCCAGCCACCCTGGCCACCTTCCCTCGTGAACGTAGATGGCGGTCTCCTCCGCATCCCGTTTGCCGCTTCCGTCGGCTGCTATCGGCGCTCTATCCCCTGAGCACCCGTAGATGTGGGAGTCCTCTACATCACCCCTCTTTCCCAGGCTCAGTCCCATCAGGGCAAGTAGGATTACGATCCCCTTCATCCTGAAAGTCTCTCTGCAACAGACACAAAAACATGCAGCCAGGTCCCCAAGAGATTCTTTGGCTTGGGTGAAGCATAGTCGAGCCTTGCGGCCTCGACTCAAATACACACACTCTTAGCAGATTACTACTTAATTAAAACTACCCATCACCTTACTTAACTTAAGCTAAAAACACCCAAACTTAAGCTAAGTACCTAAACTTGAAATATACACTTACATTACCTAAACTATATACATCCGCCACCCGTCTCCGGGCGGCCAGGCTAATTCCTGGTTGGACTACGGCACACCGCTTCCTCCAGCGTGGCCACACTGTCTTGCACTGTTGGTCCCTTGCCGCCGTGGCTGCTGGCTGGGGACCTCTTTGAACTTCCCCCTGACTCGGGAGGCTGTCCCTTTAAACTGGGGAGCTGGTGACCACGGTCGCCTTGGCTGGGGCGTCCGTGGGGACCTTCTAGGGACCTTGGCGGGTGGGGCTTTCTTGGCTGGTGGGCCTTTAACCCGAACCGCTGCTCCCTCAAGCTTGACCTCTCCCGAACCTGGGCTAGGGGCAGGTAACTCTCTGCAGCCTGTTGCTGCAAGCTGAGAGTCTCCGCCCCCAGGTCCCATGGCTGGGTCCGGGGCGGGGTTTTCGACCTCAGGTCCCTTCTCCTCTACACCTGGGTTAGGGGTGGAGTTTTCGCCCTCGGGCCCCTCCTCATCTGGAGCCCAGAAGAGTGTGGGAGTGTCCCAATCGGTGGGCGGGATGGCCCCTCCCCTTAAACAAGCCACAGCGCCTGCCTGTGCAGTCTGTGAACTCACTCCTGCTGCAGGCTGAGGATTTTTATCCTCAGACCATACCCCAACTGGCTGTTTTCTCCTTTCAGGTTTAAACAGTTTGCACTGATTAATGTGAAACCATTTTGTGCATCTTAACGGTGTATACCATGGGGCTGGCTTTATCTACAATGCTGTAGGGCCCCATGTATAATGGTTCCAAACTCCCTACTCGAGCATAGTGCCTCACCATGACCTGATCTCCTACCTCCCACTTGTGGTGTTTTCGGGGTTCGAGCAGCAATCGGTTACTCCGATGCTGCTTTCCCATGTTCCCAGCCGTCTGCTCGTGGACCTGCTTAAGGTGCTCGAAGAGGTTTCTGGCGAAGCTGCCCCGGTTTACCTCTCTGAGCTGAACCTCCATGAGCACCGGGGCTAGTACATGGGTGGGGGTCCGCATAACACAGCCAGTCATCAGCTCGTACGGTGAGTACCCTGTGCTTTTTGACTGGCTGGCCCGGATCCCCATCAGAACCAATGGTAGGATCTCGGCCCATTTACGGGGCAAGTCCACCGTCTCCTTCCTCAACCTTTCCTTTAGGGTCCTATTCATTCTTTCCACAATCCCTGATGACTATGGGTGGTGGGCCACGTGCCATTTCCCCTCAATGCCTAGCAGCATAAGGGTATTCTGCATCACCTGCTCGGTGAAGTGACTCCCTTGGTCGGACTCCACATACTGTGGTAGTCCCCATCGCGAGAACACTTCCCAGACCAGGATCCTGGCAGTACGCAGAGCTGTGGCTGTTCTGCAGGGGAAGGCCTCTACCCATTTGGTGAACACATCCACCAGGACTAGGCAGTACTTATAGCCTCCCTGGGCGGTGGGCAGGGACCTGATGTAGTCGACCTGTATTGACTGCCATGGTCCCTCTACCCTCCTGATGTGTCCCATAGGTACTTTCCTTTTGTGGGGGTCGGGGTTATTAGCAGCGCACACAACACAGCCTGCACAGAACTCGCGGACATCTTCCCTGAGTCCTGGCCACCATCCCACCTGTTCCACATGCTGCCAGGTGGTCTCAGGCCCGGGGTGTTCTGCTCCTGGTGTAAGATCCGCAAAAACGTTTTATAAGTACTTTCACTTTCATCTTTCAAGATATTAAAAGGTAGAAATCTTGCCCGGCAGCAGATTCACAAAGGGACACAGACAGGGCCCTAAAGCCTGGGACTCGATTTAAAATGTTGCCCGGCACCAGATTCACAAAGGGACACAGACAGGGCCCCAAAGCCTGGCACTCGATTTAAACCGCCCGCCCCAAAACAGCCCTGGCAAAGCCGGGCTCCCCCAGCTAGTTATTAATAAAAGGGACCCTGCATGAACATTTTAAAAAGGGTACCCAAAGATGGTGTCCGCACCTCGTAGCCAAAAGCCTGCAAGATTTTAAAAGCTTGGACTCTGTGGCACAAGCAGCTTTTGGGGAAATTGAAACCTAAGCTGCAGTTTCTGTGAAGAAGGACTTTTGTATTTTGAAAAGCAGACAGCAGGACTCTGAATTATGCATTAAGCCAAATCGCAGACAGACCAAAACCAGTTAGGCCTATACTTGAGGCCATCAAGCTGTTTTCATAAATAATCGGAAACAGCTTAAGGAAGCCATCGAAGCTGGGCAGGCCGATTAAGATGCATTAATAACAAAACAACTCGATAATCAGGCCAGTAGGTGTGATCACCGGCCATCTAAAAACAGTTAATTTAGATTGCTACAATTATTTAAACTAGCCCGCCAAGATTGGGACAATGAACTAACCTGATTTGGCACGCAGATAAGGGTTTTCGTAAGGAGTATAACTGAAGGCCCCAGGTAGCAATCTCTCTCTCTTGCTCTTGCTCTTGACTCTGCTCTCTGCTCTCTGCTCTCCGGCCTCGTGGGCTGCCGCTCATACTCGTGCCCTGGCCTCGTGGCGGGTTCTCTCCCCGGAGCAGATTTTCAGTAGCCAGTTACACCATACCAACTGCAAGGAAGAGGAACGAGACCCAAGTCCATAGCCATCCAGGATGCCCAGGCCGCAGAAAGGGGCGAGACGAAGTCGAGCAGGTAGCCCAGGACTTGTATAATAGTTCGGTGAGACGAGACGAGTGGAGACGAAGAGGACGATAATAACTCGATAAGGGCAGAGCAGGGCAGCAAAAAATGTATCGATAATTATACCAAGTGCCTAGTTATAAGCTGGCGCTTGGGAAGACAAGTATCTCGGTGAACACTGCGAAAACGCAGGTGGCCACGCCATGACGAACCTACTCGCATTCTTAAGCTTGGGTAGGAAAATCTAGGCAGTTAAAACAGCCAACTGCCCTGCAGGCACGACAGTGCCGCCGACGACCGCCCGAGGGAGAAGAAGAGGAGAACCCATCACGATGAGACGATGATGGCAGCGGAGGGGAGAAGGTGTGTCGCAGGAGCAGACCCAGCGCCGTGCCCCTGAAGACCACGTGGCGACGGGGCACCTAGAAGGACCAGAAACCAGACTTCAAAACTCGCACTCGTTAACAGTTGGCTTTTATCTTTGGATTGGTGAGCATGAATTCTGGCCCCTCATAGCTTAATCTAGTTAGGTATAAGGGGTGGGATAAGGATAAGGGGATTGTTAAGATAGCTTGTTTTCCCTCAATGTGCCGTGTGTTCCCCATTCCTTGTATAAGTATAGTTATTTGTATTTGCCTGTAATTTTATACCAGTAACATTTCAGAAGATTTTGTTAAATTCTATTCCAATAAAATCTTGGTTTTCTTACATCCAAACCACCTGTCTACTCAAGTCTTTTTCTGTATCGCCGCCTGTACCTAAGTCCGGTGTCTAGAACCCAGGGGCGTGGGAGCGATTCGAACCACTCACAAACAGTCAGGGGCATAACTGACTGGGCGCTCGCGCCAACCCACACCACCCCCTACAGAAATGGCGACCACGGCAGGACACCGGCAACAGGGTTGCGATACAGTAGACAATGGTTCGGATGAGCAAACCATGATGGAGGAAAGGATTTCTGATTATGTGTTTAGCAAGGTGAATATCACTAAGAATTGTATCACCATTCTGTTAAAGGCTGGGCATCCGGTAGATGCAGCAGCTAAGTGGACAGAGGGAAAGGAACACAAGAAGTCCTCAGAGAAGGCAGTTTGGCTGATGTGTTTTAAAAAGCAGGTCCAGGTTTTGGACAGGCTCGTTGCAGCATAGGCAGTCGAGTTAAGGGAGTCAGCCCTGGAGATCCAGGATAAGGCTCTTGCAGGGGAGAAGTTATTAGTAGCTTTGCAGGCCCTGAATCAGGAGAGAGTGCATTTAATGGGAGAACACAAGGCCCAGTTGGAATACCTACGGTGTCAAGTCACCGAGTCCAAGGGAAATGTGTTAAGGTTGCGGGAGAAGAACGCTCGCTTGGCAAGGCAGATTAGGGAACAGGAAGAGAAAGTACAGGACGTAAAGGCAGCGTACAAGCTAGCGAGCGAGCAGGGGTTTGAGGATGCAGACCACGGCCCCTGTAAAGAGAGGATAGAAATTCTGACCCGGGCCCTCCGGAAGGCAAAAGGCATGGTATGCCTCATAAGCCCAAAGGCAGGCCAGGCAGATTTTATGGGGAATGAGGGGAGGACAGTTCCAACATCACTGGTAGTGCCTAGGGTTGAGAGAGAGGAGACCTCACGACCACCACCCATAGCGCCAAGTTTCAGCGAGGTTTGGCAGCAAGGGGGGGTGGTACCAAGAGTGGAGCCAGAGGTGGAGGTGCAGGTAGAGCAACCCCCGCCAGAGAGGTCGGAACCGGGACCGATGTGCCCAGCACGGCATCGGAGGTTCGGCCCACCCGCTAATGGCGACAATGAGGGACCCCTCCAAAACCAGTTTGTATTACCCTTTAACACCCAACAGATTAGGGCCATGGTCAACCATATCCCGAGGCTGTCTGAAAAGGGAGACCCCTCGATCCACTTCAGGGAAGTAGAGCAGGCAGCCAGCGTCAATGACTCAATGATGCTGAGAAGGCCAAGATGCTGCTATTCTCCCTGGAGAGTAGTCTCCTCCAATCCCTCTCTGATGAGTGTAAAAGGGGGCAGAGCAGGTACGAGGAGCTTAGAGATGCAGTTCTGGAGGCCATGGGGATGAATGAGGGAAGTCCTTTCTCCCGTGTGGAGAAGACGATCCAGGTCCCAGGGGAAACCCCGCAGGCTTTTGCAGACTGGCTGTGGCCAGTGTACCGGAGGGCCTGCCCGGGGACGCTGGACCTAGTGTTCCTGAACGGGGTCCTCCTGGCCCATTGGCTCCATTGCCTGGTAGCGAACAGCTTGCCACAGGTCCGGGTCAATGCAGAAATCTGGTGCGACCCCAAAAATCCACAGACCACCGAACTTACAGTAATTAGGCAGCTCACTCTGGCCTACAAAAATGGTGGGGGAGCCGATGCACACCCACCCAAGGGAAAGGTGCATGAGGTGAAACCCAGACCAGGTAGGAAAGAGTGGCACCAGGAAGGGAGTAACCCCCCCAACACAAAGACCAATTGTTACGGGTGCGGGAAGGATGGTCACTGGCGGAAGGAGTGCAAAAACCCTTCGAAAGATAACAAGGGAAAGCATCGCAGCCCCAGCCCAAAAGGCATGGGCAGGGATCCCTTCCGCTGAGGTCGATTCACATTTGGACACCATGAGGTCCTTATTGACTGGCCAGGGGAGAGTAGCAGCCACCACCGGTGCTCTCACCACATCCGCCCCATCCAACCCACAGCCGTGACTAGAGCCAGTGCAGCCTGTTTACCTGTGTTCTCTCCGGTATGATGAGTGGAAAAGACCCCTTTTGGAGATGGAGGTGGAAAAGGTGACGGGGACCTACCTGTTAGACTTGGGGGCCTCATGCACCATGGTCTACTCAGCTAACCCCACCACCTCGCCTCTCTCTAACGGGGTCCCATACAGTCTATCGGGGTTCACGGGTAGGGAACAGGCTGGCTCGTTTTCCATCTCGCTCGCCATTCAGATAGGACCGCTCCACTCCAAGTGGACCTGTGTCCTGATGAAATGGGAAGTGGAGGGTGGAAGAGGGGTCCTGGGGGCCGACTTTATTGTTGGCCACAGGATCCTAGTGGATTTGAGGAATCACTGCTTATGGGGGGCAGGTAAAGTAAAGAATGGAGAGATCGTAGTAATCCCGGGAAAGGAAGGGAAGGGGACCGTCTGCACCATGAAGCCCAAAGAGGATTATAACCTCGGGCTCATAGTCAGCAACACCCCACAGGAGTTCCAGGCATTTGTGCAGGCCCACCTGGCCACATTTGCCACTCACAAACACGACTGCGGAAGGGTCACAGGGTTTGAGGTCAGAGTAGACGGGGACCCCATGGCCCGACCACAGAAACAATATAACTTCCCCAGGGAAGCAGAGCCGGACATGGAAGCAGCCATGTCCTCGTTAGTACGGCAGGGAGTTCTGAGGCCGATAGCCACCCATGTGAATACTCCGTTGTGGTCGGTTAGAAAACCGGACAATTCCTGGAGGGCCACGGTGGACTATCGGGTGCTCAATAGTAACATTCAAGCCTGTGCACCTGCAGTGGCAGCAGTTGCCGACCTGATAGGAAGCATCCCAGCATCCACGACCACTTTCACGGTGCTGGATATTTCCAATGGGTTTTGGTCCACCACTGTAAGGAGGGAGGATCAGTACAAGTTTGCCTTTACGTTTAAAGGGCAACAGTACACGTGGAACTGCTTGCCTCAGGGCTTCCATAATAGCCCCAGCATCTTCCATCAGTGCATGGCAGACAGTTTGAAGGACTTTAGTCAGCCCGGACAGTTGGTACAATATGTGGAAGACCTGCTCCTGTTCACTGATTCAAAAGAGGAGCATGGCCCACTATTGGCCGAACTGCTGGAGCTGTTAGAACAGAAGGGTTTCAAAGTGAATCCCAAGAAGGCGCAGATCGGCCAGCAGGAGGTGAAATTCCTCGGCCTGACCGTGCGCACTGGAGAAAGGGCCATAGATAGGCCTGGGGAAGGAGAATCCCGGGACCCCTATCGGGCCAGCCCAGAAGCCGCAGTCCAGGACAAGGGAGGTACACGGGGTGTAGCTTTGGCCCCGGACCTGAAGCGGGTCCGGATCCAAGATCCCGTCTGTAAGACCGTCCCGGTGAGAAAAGAGAAAAGACAGCCCCTGGAGGGTCCGCTCGGGGCAGCGGGCGAGCCCTCCACACAGGTTTTAAAACAGGCCGCTGGTTAAATCAACAGTGCAAACTGTTTCAGCCTGAAAGGGGAAAACAGCCAGTTGGGGTAAGGTCTGAGGATAAAGATCCTCAGCCTCCAGCATGAGCGAGTTCACAGACCACACAAGCAGGCGCTGTGGGTTGCTTGAAGGGAGGGGCCATCCAGCCCATCGATTGGGACATGCCCCCACTCTTCTGGGATCCAGACAAGAGGGAGGGACTTGAGGGCAAAAACCCCGCCCCTATAACCCAGGTGTAGAGAAGGGAGGGATCTGAGGTTGAAAACCCCGCCCGGACCCAGCCATGGGACCTGGGGGCGAAGACTCTCAGCTCGCAGCAGCAGGCTGCGAAAAGTTACCTGCCCCCAGCCCAGGTTCGGGAGGGGTCAAGCCTGGGAGAGCAATGGTTCGGGTAAAAGGCGCAGCGGCCAAGAAAGCCCCACCCGCCAAAGCCCCCAGAAAGTCCCCGCGGACGCCCCAGCCGAGAAAGCCATGGTCACCAGCCCTCCAGTTACCAAGGGCCGCCCCTCGAGCCAGGGAGATGTCCAAGGACACAGGTCCTCAGCCAGCAGCCTCGGGCTGCGAGGGACCAACCATGAAGGACGGTGCGGTCATGCCGGGGGTAGCGGCGAGCCGCAGTCCAACCAGTGATTAGTCTGGCCGCCCGGAGACAGGCGGCGGATGTATATAGTAGGTTTAAGTTTAAGTAAGGTGGAATTGTTTAGCTTAAGTTTGGGTGTTTGTAATTTAAGTTAAATAGGGTGATGGGTAGTTTTAAGTTAAGCCGTCTGTTAAGAGTATATTTTTGGGTCGAGGTCGCAGGACCCGACCATGCCTCACCAAGCCAGAGAATCTCTTGGGGACCTGGCTGCATGATTTTTTTAGACCTTTTTGCAGAAATATATTCGGGATGGAATGGATCGCGGTCCTATTCACCTTAATTGGGATGAGTAAGGAGAGGAGGGGCGACATCCAAGACTCCCACATCTATGGGTGTTCGGGAGACAAGGCGCCCCTGGCGATCGATGGGAGCGGCGAACGGGATGCGGTGGAGACCGCTGTCTACTTCCACGAGGGTACTCCAGCCAGACCGGATTCACGTACGGGGAAGCCTCCCTCCTGTGCCCCCGGGTGCGAGTCATTTCCACGAGGGTCAGCGTCACTGTTGTAAAGCGAATATGTTTAACATGCAAAGGACATATTCCACTGGACAGATGGTGGTGGCTCCGAAAGTTGAGCAAGGACATGAGGAACCCTGAAGTCGAATGGGTGCGTTTGGGTAATAACACCCATCGGTCAATTACCGGGACTCATGGAGGACTGTGTGTATGCTGGGACAAGTGGTGGGAACCGGACCAAGAGATTTACATCTGTATGTGGGGGTCAGAGATGGTCTGCCCCGCAGGCATATCCATTATGTTCCACCAGCAGTGGCACGACACCGGGAAGGGGATAAGGTGGGATGCCAGCCGGAAGGTGTGTGCGGTCCCGTATTCCCAGATCCCAGTCAATGCCACTGAGCTGGTAACCCACCCCCATAAGCCCCGCCCACGGCACAGGCGGCGAGGTTATCCAGGGAAGATTGCCCCACCACCACCAAGGGACCAGGGAATGGATTGGTACTAGACCCCACTGATCAGATGCTGTACCAGGGGGTACACTATGCAGTAGCCACAGTGATTTTAAATCTCACGGAGGTACATTTACCAGAGTGGTGCCCCAAAGAAACAGAGCAGTTATGCCAGGCCCTATTAAAAGACATGTTCAAGAAATTTTACGAGTTCGATTTTGCTCACGTGGACAAGACCGAACTCTACACCACATGCCGGGAATTCTTGGGTAACCCAGGGGGACAAAGAAGGGGTGTATGGAATGATGTTTTTTACTGCGTTTAACACTGGGTCCTCTGTCATCAATAGCTTGGATGACATAGAGCTGCAGACCCAGATAAACGGTTTAAAAGCACAGTTAAAAGGGATATTACTGGATGAGAACAAGGTAGTGGGCTCGGAGTTGCATGAGGACCAGGCCATGATGGTCCATTTAAAAGAGATTATAGCCGAGTTGGAAAAGCATGCAAAGATGGTAAATGCTCTCATAAGGGAGGACAGAAAAGATTCTGACCAAGCTGCGCAGAATAAGGTGTGGGTGTTATATGGGGTGTGGTTACAGGGCGAGGGCCGCAGTAGCCTGGGGGATTTAAAACAAGGTTTGGTCCCCTCCTGGATTAGCAACAAGCACCTCGCAGCCCTCCACCCTTTTGAGAACACATTGGGCCCGTGCCAACTCCGGCTAGCCTCCGAAGCCTATCCAGTCCCCATGGATTGTGGGCGGTTCAACCACACAATCATGGGAGTAGTAGTTAGGATGCCGGTCGTGGGTAGGACAGCCCAACCCGCCCCGGTATACAGGGTTGAGAACATTGGACATTGACTTGAATAGAGAACTGGTTGGCGGACAGAAAGCAAAGAGTTGGAATAAACGGGTCATTTTCCGAGTGGCAGGCAGTGACTAATGGGGTACCACAAGGATCAGTCCTAGGACCCCAGCTGTTCACAATATATATTAATGATCTGGACGAGGGAATTGGATGTAACATCTCCAAATTTGCAGACGACACAAAGCTGGGTGGGAGGGTAAGCTGTGAGGAGGATGTCGTGAAACTCCAGTACGATTTGGACAGGTTGGGTGATTGGGCAGAAACATGGCAAATGCACTATAATGTGGATAAATGTGAGGTTATCCACTTTGGTGGCAAAAACAGGAAGGCAGATTATTATTTGAATGGCAATTGTGCTGTCTTTCTTTAGGAATTTATGTTAGTTTTCCAGTTAATTCAGGGGTTTGAGTAATTTGGGTTGATTCCCATTGTGTGCCACCACCTAGTGGATATTTGGTACCTAGCAACTGCAGCAAAGCGCTGTAAAGTGCAGTAAAGCACAGTAAGTGCAGTAAAGTAAACTACTGTATATCACAGACCTACAGCCACACATGGTCTGGGAAGTTATATTGTTGTCACGCTTCAGCCTTGGACACTATTTGTCTGTAAGTACTTGAGAATGTTATAGATGATTAGTGTACACTATATTTTGCAGAAAATGTTTAGTTTGTAACTTTTCTTTGTAAGCAAACTTACACAGCTAGCCGTGAAGTGCTCGCTCTCTGTCTAGCTGGTTAGCTTGTAGCTGTATTTTGATGCACTATGTACAGGGCTAATTTAAAGAGAATGCCTTCCAGTTTGCTAAATGTATATTCACAGTAAGCTGTGTTTCCACGTATTTGGTAAGTTACATGCCAAATGTACTGTGTTGCTCAGGCGTACCTAAATTTGTGTATGCATATCAGTTATGTGCTTGTATACTAATGTGTGCTTCCATTTCTGTATTGTATTTCAGTTTCACAATAAGAATCTTTCAGTAAAGTTTACAAGAAAAGTCAAGCCTTGTGATTTTTATGGGAAGATATCAAGTTGTTAGCTACCTGTCTAGCTCTGCATAGGAACGCGCTGCAAGGGCAGAATAGTGAAAAGACAACAGCACAGCAGGCTCAAGCACAAGAAGATACCACTCAGCTACCACGAGTCTACGCTGAGGAAGATGATATACCATAGAGGACGTCGACCAGCCAACCGAGAAGTATGAGCCTCTTCGAGCAAATGATGCCAAGTCACAGTCCTCTAAAGCATCCTCTAGATCATCTCAGCGGTCCAACAGACCGTCGTCATCGACAGCTTCTGTAGCCGCCAAAGCACATGCCAAGGCAAAAGCTGCCCAGGCTCAATTGTCCTTCGCTGATAAAGAAGCTAGTGTGATGAAGCAGAGAGCCGACCTCGACGCCAGTCTCCACATTCTCCAAAGCCAGAGAGCTGCCGCTGCCGCTGAAGCTGAAGCTGCAGCTTATGAAGAAGGTGAGGAGAATGAAGGTGGGGAGCACAGTCATGAACCATATGTTCTAGAACAGCCCCTCAGTCCAGTGCAACGTACAAGTGAGTATGTCCAACAACACTCCAAATTGTTCTTCAAGGAAACATCCAGGTATCTCGACGCAGAACCAGCTACTCACCAGAGTAACAAACAGCCTGTTTCGGAGACACTGAGTTTAAAAGAGAAGAAACAAGTAAGACTTACCTGCAGAGACCTCCACAGCACTCGGCCAATCCAGCCAAGCAGTCCTCACCCGAGCCACAAGGTGCACAAGACCTCGCTAGGTACCTCATCCGCCGAGAATTGTTAAGTTCAGGTCTTCTAGAATTTGATGACCGTCCTGAAAATTATTGGTCATGGAAAGCGTCCTTCCTGAGTACCACCAAGGACTTGAATCTGTCAGCCAGAGAAGAACTAGATTTGATGACAAAGTGGCTCGGAGCTGAGTCGTCAGAACAGGCAAAGAGAATTCACTCAGCGCACGTCCGCAATCCCACAGCAGGCCTCAACCTGGTTTGGCAACGTCTCGAAGACTGTTATGGGACACCAGAAGTCATTGAACACGCACTGCTTAAGAAGATTGAGGACTTTCCGAAGCTAACCAACAAAGATAATGTCGTGTTTCGAGAACTGGGAGACATTCTCCTCGAACTGGAGTGTGCTAAGGGAGAAGGTTACCTGACAGGCCTCTCGTATTTGGATACAGCTCGTGGGGTAAACCCAATAGTGGAAAAGCTCCCCTACAAGCTTCAAGAGAAATGGATAGATAAGGGATCCAAGTACAAGGAGGACAACGGAGTAGCATTTCCTCCCTTCTCTCTCTTCTCCAGGTTCGTCCAACAACAGGTAAAGGTGAGGAATGATCCAAGTTTCACTTTTTCCAACTCCAGCAGTCACGCTCCTTCGAGAACAGAGAAACCCACAAATACAGCAACAAAGCCTCTGTGAGTGCGCACAAAACCCCGACAGCCGAACCCCCAGTCAACTAATCCAGTTCTGCTGGGAATAAAGTGGATGACCCAGATCGTCAGTGTCCAATACACAAGAAGCCCCACCCACTCAAAAAGTGTCGAAGCTTTAGAGGCAAGCCTATTGATGAGCGCAAATCATACCTGAAAGAGAATCGCATCTGCTTCAGGTGTTGTGGGTCGACTATGCACATAGCAAAAGACTGCAAGGTGACAATCAAGTGCTTTGAGTGCAACAGTGAAAAACACATCGCAGCCCTGCATCCAGGTCCTCCTCCTTCGAACACCGAGAGTGCTGCGGTTGACAAAGAGGATAGCGGGGAGCAAAGCGAAAGCGCATCTTCTTCAGTCACCTCCAAGTGTACAGAGGTTTGTGGAAATGCAAGCAGCCCACGCTCATGCTCCAAAATCTGCTTGGTTAAAGCATATCCTGCAGGGGGAAAGGAGAAGGCAATCAAGATGTATGCAGTGCTTAATGAGCAAAGTAACAAGTCTCTAGTGAAGACAGAATTCTTCAATCTCTTTGAAGTCAAGGCCAGCGCAGCTCCGTACACGCTAAAAACCTATTCAGGGACAACAGAGACTATGGGTAGGAGAGTTGGCAACTTCATGATCGAGTCCATGGATGGGAAACTACAGCTTCCCCTCCCCACCTTAATTGAGTGTGACATGATGCCAGATGATAGGATGGAAATTCCCTTCCCAGAGGTCGCACGCCACCAGCCCCACCTACAGCCAGTTGCCAACAAGATTCCAGCTGTGGACCCGGATGCGCCAACCCTCCTACCCTTGGGAAGAGACATCTTAAGGGTGCACAAGGTGTGTGAGCAAATCAACGGGCCCCACAATGCTCCTCATGCACAGCGGCTTGACCTGGGATGGGTCCTCGTGGGTGGAGTTTGCCTGGGAACAGTCCACAAACCAGGGGATGTCAGCATCTATAAAGCAAACGTGTTGCACAACGGTCGCACATCCTGTCTCAGCCTATGCCCAAACAGGATCCAGGTAAAGGAAGGCTACGATGGCATGACGCAGCATCATAGGTCAACCTCCTCTGCCTGTGAGGAAGAGGCAGGACTCACTGTGAGTACAGTCAGCCTAGGATGCTCATTGTTTGAAAGGTCCAAGGATGATGACAAGCCAGCACTATCCATGGACGACAAAGCTTTCCTAACCATCAGTGCCCTGAGGAGGTTTTTCTCAATCCGTGGTCCAGCCAAACTTCTCCGCTCTGACAGAGGGGCTAACTTCGTGGGTGCCTGTAAGGAGTTGGACATCCACACGGATGATGCAGCGGTAGGAAGCTACCTCCAAAAGAAAGAATGCACGTGGGTGTTTAACCCCCCGCATTCATCCCACATGGGTGGTTCATGGGAGAGGCTCATCGGTGTTGCCAGGCGTATTCTGGATGCTATGCTGCTTCGGATGGGACCTGCTCGTCTCACACACGATGTCTTGAGCACTCTCGTGGCTGAAGTAATGGCGATCATGAATGCAAGACCCCTGGTGCCGGTGTCCACCAACCCAGACATGCCTGCAGTCCTCACCCCAGCGATGCACCTGACTCAAAAGATGAGTGCTATTTCAGCCCCCTCTGGAAACTTTGACATGGCTGAGATGCACAGGAAGCAGTGGAAGCAAGTCCAGTGTCTTGCAGACACTTTTTGGAAGAGATGGAGAGGAGAGTATTTGTCCACCCTACAGAGCCATAGGAAATGGACAGAAGACAAGCCAAATGTCAAAGTGGGAGATGTTGTCTTGCTGAAAGACAGCCAAGCACACAGAAATGGATGGCCAGTGGGACTGGTTGTCAAAACTCTGCCGAGCAGGGACAAGAGGGTCCGCAATGTGGAGGTGAAGATTGTCAAGGAGGGTACTGTCAAAGTGTTTCTGAGGCCAGTCTCAGAGATCGTAGTCCTCCTTTCTGAAGAAACCTAGAGAAAGGATTCTGAGTATGTGGAGGAAGGGTGGCTAAAGTAAATGTTGGTCCCTTAGAGGATGAGACCAGGAAATTAATGGTGGGAAACATGGAGATGGCAAAAACACTGAACAATTATTTTGTATCAGTCTTTACAGTAGAGGACACTAAGAATATCCCAACACTGGACAAACAGGGGGCTCTAGGGGGGGAGGAACTAAATACGATTAAAATCACTAAGGAAGTGGTACTTGGTAAAATAATGGGACTCAAGGCGGATAAATCCCCTGGACCTGATGGCTTGCATCCTAGGGTCTTGAGGGAAGTAGCGGTAGGGATTGTGGATGCATTGGTAATAATTTTCCAAAACTCACTGGACTCAGCAAAGGTCCCGGCAGATTGGAAAACTGCTAATGTAACACCCTTATTTAAAAAGGGTAGTAGGCAGAAGGCTGGAAACTATAGACCTGTTAGCCTAACATCTGTGGTTGGTAAAATGTTAGAGTCCATTATTAAGGAGACAGTAACGGGACATTTGGATAAACATAATTTAATAGGACAAACTCAGCATGGTTTCATGAAGGGGAAGTCATGTTTGACAAATTTGCTGGAGTTTTCTGAGGAAGTAACATACAGGGTGGATAAAGGGGAACCAGTGGACGTAGTGTATTTAGACTTCCAAAAGGCATTTGACAAGGTGCCACACAAAAGATTATTGCTCAAGATAAAAAATCATGGGATTGGGGGTAAAATTCTGGCGTGGGTGGAGGGTTGGCTCTCTAACAGAAAGCAGAGAGTTGGGATAAATGGTTCGTTCTCAGATTGGCAACCAGTAACTAGTGGTGTTCCGCAGGGGTCAGTGCTGGGTCCCCAACTCTTTACAACCTATATTAACGATTTGGAGGAGGGGACCGAGTGTAACATATCAAAGTTTGCAGATGATACAAAGATGGGAGGGAAAGTAGTGAGTGAGGAGGACATAAAAAACCTGCAAAGGGACATAGACAGGCTAAGTAAGTGGGCAGAGATTTGGCAGATGGAATACAATACTGGAAAGTGTGAGGTTATGCACTTTGGCAGGAAAAATCATAGAGCAAGTTATTATCTTAATGGCAAGAAACTGGAAAGTACTGTTGTACAAAGGGATCTGGGGGTCCTGGTGCACAAAACTCAAAAAGTTAGTATGCAGGTGCAGCAAGTGATCAAGAAGGCCAATGGAATGTTGGCTTTTATTGCCGGGGGATGGAATATAAAAACAGGGAGGTATTGCTGCAGTTGTACAAGGTATTGGTGAGACCGCACCTGGAATACTGCATACAGTTTTGGTGTCCATACTTAAGAAAAGACATACTTGCTCTCGAGTCAGTACAAAGAAGGTTCACTCGGTTAATCCCGGGGATGAGGGGGTGGTCATATGAGGACTCTACTCATTGGAGTTCAGAAGAATGAGAGGCGATCTTATTGAAACATATAAGATTGTGAAGGGGCTTGATCGGGTGGACGCGGTGAGGATGTTCCCAATGATGGGTGAAACTAGAACTAGGGGGCATAATCTTAAAATAAGGGGCTGCTCTTTCAAAACTGAGATGAGGAGAAACTTCTTCACTCAAAGGGTGGTAGGTTTGTGGAATTTGCTGCCCCAGAAAGCTGTGGAAGCTACATCATTAAATAAATTTAAAACAGAAATAGATAGTTTCCTAGAAGTAAAGGGAATTAAGGGTTACGGGGAGCGGGCAGGAAATTGGACATGAGTCTAGGTTCAGAATGGTCATTGCCCTGTGGGTAGTGGAGTGGGCCCAGGGGCCGTGTAGCCTGGTTCTGCTCCTACTGTGTTCTAATTCTGTGTTAGATTTCAGGAGATGGTTTTATTCCTGTTCCTGGCTGGGGTGGAGATCGCCTTTACAGAAGGTAAGTACTGTAGAAAATATAGGGACAGAGTGATCTCCTGGAAGAATTTCAATCACGTAGATGGGTCGGAGAGGAATTTCCCAAATTGGCCATTGGGTCTTTATCTGGTTTTTCGCCTCTCCCGGGAGATCACATGGGTTTGGGTGGATGCAGAGTGATAGAAGATTTGAGGTTAGGATCAGATCAGCCATGATCTTATTGAATGGTGGAGCAGGCTCGAGGGGCCGATTGGCCTACTCCTGCTCCTATTTCTTATGTTCTTATGTTTTTATGCTTGCAGCCAAAAGACGTTTTCTTTAGGTTTATTTTGTATCTGTAGTGGTACAATGGACCAAGCGGGGAGTGTGCTGCCTTTCTTTAGGAATTTATGTTAGTTTTCCAGTTAATAGAGGGGTTTGAGTAATTTGGGTCGATTCCCATTGTGTGCCGCCACCTAGTGGATATTTGGTACCTAGCAACTGCAGCAAAGCGCTGTAAAGTGCAGTAAAGCACAGTAAGTGCAGTAAAGTAAACTACTGTATATCACAGACCTACAGCCACACATGGTCTGGGAAGTTATATTGTTGTCACGCTTCAGCCTTGGACACTATTTGTCTGTAAGTACTTGAGAATGTTATAGATGATTAGTGTACACTATATTTTGCAGAAAATGTTTAGTTTGTAACTTTTCTTTGTAAGCAAACTTACACAGCTAGCCATGAAGTGCTCGCTCTCTGTCTAGCTGGTTAACTTGTAGCTGTATTTTGATGCACTATGTACAGGGCTAATTTAAAGAGAATGCCTTCCAGTTTGCTAAATGTATATTCACGGTAAGCTGTGTTTCCACGTGTTTGGTAAGTTACATGCCAAATGTACTGTGTTGCTCAGGCATACCTAAATTTGTGTATGCATATCAGTTATGTGCTTGTGTACTAATGTGTGCTTCCATTTCTGTATTGTATTTCAGTTTCACAATAAGAATCTTTCAGTAAAGTTTACAAGAAAAGTCAAGCCTTGTGATTTTTATGGGAAGATATCAAGTTGTTAGCTACTTGTCTAGCTCTGCATAGGAATGGGCTGCAAGGGCAGAATATCAATAGATTGGGAGAAGGGGAAGTGCAAAGAGACCTGGGTGTTCTTGTGCACCAGTCGCTGAAGGTAAGCATGCAGGTGCAGCAGGCAGTTAAGAAGGCAAATGGTATGTTGGCCTTCGTAGCAAGAGGGTTCGAGTACAGGAACAAGGATGTCTTGCTACAGTTGTACAGGGCCTTGGTGAGACCACACCTTGAGTATTGTGTGCAGTTTTGGTCGCCTTACCTGAGGAAGGACGTTCTTGCCATGGAAGGAGTGCAGCGAAGATTAAACAAGCCTGATACCTGGGATGGCAGGAATGATGTATGAGGAGAGATTGTGTCGATTGGGCTTATACTCACTGGAGTTTAGAAGATTGAGAGGGGATCTCATCAAAACCTATAAAATTCTGTCAGGCCTGGACAGACTGGATGCAGGCAGGATGTTTCTGATGGCCGGGGAGTCCAGAACCAGGGGTCATAGTCTAAGGATAAGGGGTAAGCCATTTAGGACTGAAATGAGGAGGAATTTCTTCACCCAGAGAGTGGTGAACCTGTGGAATTCTCTGCCACAGAGGGCGGTGGAGGCCAGTTCATTAAATATATTCAAGAAAGAGTCGGATATATTTCTTAAGGCTAAAGGGATCAAGGGATATGGGGAGAAGGCAGGGACAGGGTGCTGAATTTGGATGATCAGCCATGATCTCATTGAATGGCGGAGCAGGCTCGAAGGGCCAAATGGCCTACTCCTGCTCCTATCTTCTATGTTTCTATGTTTCTATGTTTCAGGGGGGTGCACACATTTGGTTCACAGCAGTCCCGCCTTACGTCATTAAGTGGGAGCACGCTATGACAGGTACTTACCTCTGAGGGTGCCGGAGCCGGGGAGCACACATAATTCTGTTGTAGGATTCGCAAAAATCCAGGAAAATACAGTCTACATTGTAAAACCCCTGAAATGGCCACATTTTATGAACACAAGATGGAGTTGGCAGATCACATGACTCATTTCAGAAGTACATACCACTGCAGTATCTTACAGAAACCGGAGTCACCACCGATTAGAAGATTCCAGAACTGACTGCAATTGATATGGTAAAATGGTTACAGTAGTAACGAAGTCAAAACAAAAGTATTTACACCTCAAGGTGTGTTAATTGCTAGCAAAACGCAAATCCATCTCTGAAATCGCAGAGCACAGACAAAACCTATTATCTGTACCAAACTCAGAGGGACACAGGACAGATCCCATTAGTTTCATTTACAAGACATTAAAATAAAGTACTATAGTGGTTCGTGTAAATCGCCACTATATAAAAGAGTTTAACTTCAACGAACTATAAATAAGTTGTTTATTTACCAGAACAGGATAATACAGCAGGTAAGGTAGCAGGTAAGATGGCTGACTACAGGAGCACCATATTGTAGATCACAGGATAATTACAGCAGGTAAGGTAACAAGTAGGGTGGCTGACTGCAGAAACACCATGTTGTAGGTCTTACAGTAGGTAAAATAGCAGGTAAGATGGCTGACTGCAGGAGCACCATGTTGTAGACCTTGTCCCAGCGGGGACTCCACAAGGACTGCGTTCCCAGTCCCGTGGGGAGCGTGTGGGGAGCCTCATGACCTCCTCACACTCGGCTCTATATTCCCGACGTCACGTGACCGCGTCATGACGTCAGCACGTTTACGTGCGCTTAGGCGGTCACGTGACCTGCGCCGTTATCGGTAAATCTCCGCAGTACTGAGGCTGGCCTTTAAGGCCGAGGATACTAGGCCGGGCTGTGCCAGTACTTGCCGCGGGAACGGAGAATCACTTCGCTCCCGCTTGCCGGCTGATACAGCCGAAGTCGCGATAGGCCGGGCTATGCCGGCGGCCGTTTTGGAAGCCCGAATCGGGCCGGCGGCCAGTGCGCATGCGTCGTATGACGTCAGCGCATTAGGTCGGCGGCCGACGCGCATGCGTCACGTGATGCCTGACGTCAGCGCGTTAGGTCACCTCTTAAAGGGGCAATGGCCCAACAGGTAAGTTAAAGAGGCAACAGCCCTAACTGGTAAGTTATACAAATAAGTAAATTAAATACATACAGTTAGGTAAGTTATACATACATAAATAAGTTAAGTTAAAGGGAATTATGTATATATCTCAATATAAAAGACAACCGTTGGGACCGCCACAGTACCCGCTTTTGTCAAAGCAGCCTGCCCATTACTTTAACAAAAGAAAACCCCTGATTTGGCACCAAGATAAGGGCAAGAAAACAGTATAACTGTTGGGGGAAAAGAGACATTAAAAAAAAACACAGTTTCACACAGACACGAGGTAAAAAGGCAGAGCGAGTGGAGAGGTTCGATTACGGTTCGAGGAGCAGGGAGGGCCTACAAGTTCGAGCAGGAGAGCAGGTTCAGGAGCCAGTCCCATAAGGAAGATTGGAGATCCCGGATGATACAGGATCACCAAGGTCAAGGACAGTTTTAAAAACCCTGGTGAGCATAGAGGCCCAACTCCACCTAGCTGATCTAGTTGAGGTATACTGTAGAGACGGGAGGGTTTTTAATATTAAGGGCTTTGTAATTCGGGAGTGTTATTCATCCTTCGTTGTGCCGTGCGCTTTCTCCACCCTCGTTTTATTATATCGCTGATCTAGAATTGATGTATTATGATAGTCAAAGTAACTCTTGTGTGTTAAATTTTAGTTCCAATTGAGAGGCGTGTTCATGATTTTTGTCTGCATTGTTTCTTCATTCTCTATGTTTTATTCTCCTTAAAAATAAAGATTCCTTTGATTTAAAACTTACCTTGTCTCACCTGATCCATTTGTCTTCCGAGTCACAAGTTGGGCCAACACATCAAGGTGGTCTGGCAATAAGCCCAGTGTCTAGAACCGGTGAGGGGGGAGCGCTTCAGAACCGCTCATGAGCAGTGTGAAATCAAAAACCGATCTCGCACACCACAAGCTCGTTAAAATGACCCCTTACAGAATGGCGACCCAGATGGGACACTGGCTACAGAACCCTTGTGTGGTGGACAAAGGCTCGGGTGAGACAGATGTTATGGAGGACAGGTTATCCTCCTACATGTGTGGCAAAGTAAATGTAGCAAAAAAATGGGTATATGACCTGTTAGGAGCCGAGCGTCCCCTAAAGGCAGCCGCCCAGTGGACGGCTAGTAAAGAGCACCGCAAGGGCATTGAAAAAGCAGTGTGGCTTATGTGCTATAAAAAGCAGGTTCTGGTACTGGACCACGCGGTGGCCAGTAAGGAAACCAAAATTAAGCATTTGTCCCGGGACTGCAGGAAAAGGTTGCAGCGGAAGGGAAGGTGCTAGTGGCTCTGGAGGCCATAAGCCAAGAGAGGGCAGCGATGGTCCGGGACCATCGGGGGAAGGTAGAAAGGCTGGAGGGCAAGATAGCTGAGCTGGAGGGGAGCGCTAGGTTCAGGGTAGAACACGTAGAGTATCAGGCAAGAGAATCCAGGGAGAAAGAGAGGAGATTAAAAACAGAGATTAGCCGCCTTACAGGGGAACTGAAGGCACAGGAGGAAAAGGTAGGCGAAGTAAAAGCAGCCTATAAGCTGGCCTGCGCTCAAGGGTTTGAGGAGGCAGACCACGGCCCCTGTAGGCAGGAAATAGAAAGCCTGAATCTGGCATTGGCCAGGGCAAAGGGGATGATATGCCTCATTAGCCCCAAGGTCAGCCAGGCTGAGTTCAACGGTAACCCAAGCAGGGAAGTCCTGCAGGCAGCCCCCAGAACAAAACGGGTTAGGGAGCCCGAGATTTCACAGCCACCACCCCTAGCCCCTAGTTTTCCAGAGGTCTGGGATCAGGAGGGGGTGGAGGATGAAGAATCCAAGGTAGACCAGGGTAGCCCGAGAGAGAATCAGGGTCCGGGACCAGTGTACCCCATGACACAATGGAGGTACGGACCACCCGGTGACAACGGGGAACCTGGGGACCTCCAGAACCAATTCCTGGTGCCACACGGTGTGCAACAATTGCGCTCCATGGTGAGCTACATCCCCAAGCTCACCATGAAGGGGGACCCTTCTCTTCACTTTAGGGAGATAGAGCAGGCGGCCTGTGTTAACGACTGCGATGAGGCAGAGAAGGCCAAGATGATGTTGTTCTCCCTGGGTAGCGATCTCCTCCAGACGCTACCTGATGGGTGTAAGAGGGGTCAGGAAAATTATGGCAGGCTGAAGGACGAGATCCTGGAGGCCATGGGGATGAACGAGGGGAGTCCGTTCACCCGGGTGGAGAAAACAGTCCAGCTCCCCGGGGAATTCCCGCAGGCGTTCGCGGACAGGCTGTGGCCAGTCTACCAGGGTGCGTGCCCGGGAATGCCGGCGCGAGTGATCCTGGACGGGGACCAGTTAGTCCACTGGCTCAGGTGCCTGATGAATAACTCCCTGCCCCGCATTCGAACGCAGGCAATGGCCTGGTTTGACCCCCGAAACCCTCTGACCACGGAGGCGATGGTGATCCACCAACTCACCGTCACCTTTAGAAACGGGAGGGATAGTGAGACACCCCAGCAAAACGGGAAGGTTTGTGAGGTCAGGCCTGGTGACCAGCCCCGTAAAGAGTGGCGCCAGGAAGGGAGCCGTCCCAACCAAAGCCGAGAAACGCGCTACGGCTGCGGGAAGGAGGGGCATTGGCGCAGGGACTGTAAGAATCCCTGGAAGGACACAAGGGAAAAGGTCCCCACAGCCCCAGCCCAAGCCCCGGCCGCACCCCCGACCTCTGCCCCAGAGAGAGAGAGACGGAGCCAACTGTCCCTCAAGAGCTGCTGGATGTGCGGCTGGCTTCAGTGAGGTCATTGGTCCTCAGTAAGGGAAAGATAGCAGCCACCACCGGTCCAGCGGTTCCCCCAACCCCTTCCCAAAGTGGCCCGCAATGACTGGAGCCTGCGCAGCCCATCTATCTATGTACGCTTCAGTACGACGGATGGAAGAGACCACTCGTGCAGATGGAGGTAGAGAAGGAAACGGTGACTTATCTGTTGGATACGGGAGCTTCATGCACCGTGATCCATACGGAGAATCCCACCACCTCACCTCTGTCTAACAGGGTTCCATATGTCCTATCGGGGTTCACAGGGGCGGAGCAGACGGGTGCGTTTTCCAGGCCGCTCTCGATCCGCCTGGGCACACTCCAGACAAAGTGGACATGTGTCCTGGCGAGATGGGATGCGGAGGGAGGGAAGGGGATCCTAGGGGCCGACTTCATCGTGGGCCATGGGATCCTCGTGGACCTCAGGAACCATTGCCTTTGGGGGGCCAACACCAGAAAGGAAAGTGGAGTGGTAGTAATCCTGGGAAAGGATGGGAAGGGAACCCTGTGTACCATGAAGCCGAAAGGGAGCTACGACCTCGGTGAAATGATGGAGGGTATCCCAGAAGTATTTAGAGCTGAGGTGCAGGCTCAGTTAGGTGCATTCACCACGCACAAACACGACTGTGGGAGGGTTGCTGGCTTTGAGGTTAGGGTAGATGGGGATCCCATGGCCCAGCCCCAAAAGCAGTACAACTTCCCAAAGGAAGCAGAGGCTGATATGGAGGTGGCCATATCAGCGCTGGTACAGCAGGGGGTGCTGAGGCCTATAGCCTCCCATGTGAACTCTCCGCTTTGGCCGGTTAAGAAACCGGACAATTCCTGGAGAGCCACGGTGGACTATCGGGTGTTGAACAGCAACATCCCCGCATGTGCCCCCATAGTGGTAGCAGTGGCCGACCTCATTGGGAGTATCCCCGCATCCGCGACCACGTTCACGGTGCTGGATATTTCCAATGGGTTCTGGTCGATCCCTGTGCGGAGGGAGGACCAGTATAAATTTGCCTTTACTTTCAGAGAGCAACAGTATACCTGGAATTGCTTGCCACAAGGCTTCCACAATAGTCCCAACATTTTCCACCAATGCATGGTGGACAGCCTGAAGGAGTTCAGTCAGCCCCTTCAGTTAGTACAGTACGTGGACGACCTGCTCCTGTTTACCGACACGGTCGGGGAGCACGGCCCACTGCTGGCTGAACTGTTGGAACTACTGACCAGAAGGGGGTTCAAAGTCAACCCAAAGAAAGCGCAGATCGGTCAAAAGGAAGTCAAGTTCCTGGGGCTGATCATCCGCGCCGGAGAAAGGGCCATCGATAGGGCTAGGAGGGAGGCGGTACAGGAGTTACCAGTCCCCGTCACCATAAAGGGTGTGAGGTCATTTCTAGGGCTAACCGAGTACTGCCGAGACTTCATGGAGGACTATGCGGCCATGGCAGCCCCACTACTCCGACTCCTGCACAAGGGAGTGGAGTGGTCATGGGATGAAGGATGCCAGGCCACGTTCGAGCTCTTAAAAAGGAAGCTGCAGACCGCACCGGCCCTGGGAGCGATAGATGGGGGAAGGGAGTTCTTCCTGGAGGTGGCGGCCAGCGGGGACAGTCTGAGTGCTGTGTTGCTCCAGGAGCGACATGGCAAGCTGAGACCAATGGTTTACTCCTCCAGGGTGCTCACCGACGTGGAGAGGAGCTATTCGGTCTGCGAGCGGCACCTCTTGGCCACACACTGGGCTGTGAAAAGATCCGCCATCTTCACAGGCACCTCCCCCATCACCCTCCTCACACACCACACGCCCACCAAGATGCTTTTGGATGGGAGGATTAAGGATGGGACAGTAAGCAGTGCCCGCATTGCGCACTGGACCCTACTCCTCTCACAAATGGATCTGCGGGTACGAGGCCTGTGCGAGCCCAGATTAGCCGCCAACCTGGCTTACCCTGGGACAGCCCATCAATGTTCCGTTGAAGGGGAATGGGAGGTCGACGTTGGTCTCCGGGCTGGGATACATCCCACCGGCCGTGAGATTTACGTGGATGATTCCAGCACAGTATCCACTGGAAAGTGGCTCACGGGGTTCGGAGTGCATGACCCAACGGCTGACATTGCATTGGTGATTAAACTCCCCAGTACCATGAGCGCCCAGCAGGCAGAACTGTCTGCTGTGGCGTATGTGGTTACCCATCCCGAAGTTTTCCCTACCCCGTACACGATTTGCTCAGACAGCATGTTTACATGCAATTCGTGTACCGAATACCTGGCCATCTGGTCCCGTCGTGGATTCACTTCCGCAGATGGGAGACCCTTGGTGGTAAAGCCCCTGCTGGAGAAGATCCTGGCAGCCGTGGGGGAGAAGGGTGAGGTCTTCATCCACAAGGTGAAGGCTCACTCCTCCACAGAACCTCGCGGTCAGGGGAACCAGCGAGCTGACGCACTGGCGAGAGAGGGTGCCCAGACCGGCATTTTCTGGGACCCCTACGGGTCCAGACCAGTGGCAGCTGTAAAAGGCAGGGATGGGATCTAGAAGAGTGTAGGGGTAGCGCTAGCCCCGGACCTCAAATCGGTCCAATCTCAGGACCCTGCCCTGAGAGGGGTATTTAACGCGGTTAGCGAGGGGAAGAAAATGGAAGGCCAGAATGGTGCAGCATCCCTGTCCATAAGAGAGGGAATGCTGTTTAAAGAAGAGCAGTGGGTGGTGCCTCAGCAGCACCGGAGGGAATTCCTTCAACTGGCCCATGAGGGACCAGGAGCAGGGCACCCCGGGCCTGAGGTCACCTGGCAGCGGGTGGAACAAGCAGGATGGTGGCCAGGACTCCGGGAGGACGTCCGGGAGTTTTGCGCGAACTGTCTTGTGTGCGCGGCAAATAACCCCGATCCTCACAGGAGGAAGGTGCCGATGGGACACGTTAGGAGGGTAGAGGGACCATGTCAGTCAATCCAAATTGACTATATCAGACCCTTACCCACCACCCAGGGAGGCTATAAGTGCTGCCTCATTCTGGTGGACGTGTTCTCTAAATGGGTTGAAGCCTTCCCCTGCCGAACAGCCACAGCATTAGGGACTGCGAGAATCTTGGTGCGGGAGGTGTTCTTGAGATGGGGACTGCCCCAGTTCATGGAATGCGATCAGGGAAGCCAGTTTACTGGCCAAGTAATGCAGAACACCCTGATGCTGCTGGGCATTCAGGGGAAATGGCACGTAGCCTACAATCCACAGTCATTGGGGATTGTGGAGCGGATGAACCGCACCTTAAAAGAAAAAATGAGGAAAGAGATAATGGGTCCGCCCCAAAGGTGGGCAGAAGCCCTGCCTCTTGTCCTCATGGGGATCCGCTCCAGCCAGTCGAAGAGTACGGGGTACTCTCCGCATGAGCTCATGACCGGGAGGGTCATGAGAACCCCCACCCATGTCCTGGCCCCAGTCCTAATGGAGGGGCAGCTAAGGGAGGTGAATCGGGACAAATTCGCCCGCACGCTCCTTGAACGCCTCCAAAGGGTCTGTGAGGGGGCCGCAGGTAACATGGGGGCCGCAGGTAACATGGGGAGGCAGCACCAGGGAAATAGGATGCTGCTCGAGCCCAGTAAAACCCATCGCTGGGAGGTAGGGGATCTAGTGATGGTAAGGAACTTCGCCCGTGTGGGGAGTTTTGAGCCACTTTACATGGGTCCCTACAGCATCGTAGATCAGGCCAGCCCCATGGTGTATGCTGTGAAACTGCCCCGGCGCACAAAATGGTTTCACATCAATCAATGTAAGCTGTTTAAGCCGGAGGCAGGGAAGCAGGCAGCGGGGGCTGAAAAAGGCAGCAAAGAATTAAAAACTGCAGGGGAGCTGCAGCCGCAGGTCACACAGGCTGGACGAGCAGCCTGCTTGAGGGGAGGAGTTGTCCCGTCCACACGGGAGACTCCCCCATTGTTCTGGGACCCAGAAGGGGAGGAGCCGGAGGTCCTAGGTCCTGTCCCTGGTCACCCAGAAGGGGAGGAGCCGGAGGTCCTAGGTCCTGTCCCTGGTCACAAGGAAGCCGAGTCGGAGGACGAAGGTCCCGCCCCCGACTGCGGTGAAGGGGAGGAGCCGGAGGTCTTAGGTCTTGCCCCTGAGTGCAGCATTAGAGAGGTGGCGTCTGGGGGCGGAGACTCTCAACCTGGAGTCCCAGGTAGCGGGGAGGTGCCTGCCGCTGACCCAGAGCCTAGGGAGGCGGAGCCTGCGGGAGGAAGCCCACAGCCAGCAGTCGTGGGGAAGCCACGGACTGCAGCCAGGGCCAAAACTCCAGCCAAGGGTCCGACCTACGAGGAAGCCCCATATGTGGTGACCCTTAGACGGTCAAATACCTTAGACGGTCAAATAGAAAACTGCAACCGAAGAAGGTTTGGTCGCCGGTTTTCACAAGCGGGTCCCCCCGGAAGAAAGCTGTGAGAAATTTAAACGGTCCACAGCCAGCAGCCACGGGCTGCCAGGGACCAGCAGCTGAGACTGATGTGGGAACGCAGCAGGGGGAGGCCTGCGACGGTCCCTGCAGATTATAAGCTGGCTGCCCGGAGACGGGCGGCAGATGTATATATTTATATAGTTTTGGGTAATAAGGTTTAGTTTATTGTAATTTTAGAAAATAAGTAATGTGGTCTTCTGGAAGTATGGTAGCACTTTGGAGCGGTAGAATGTGGCAAGTTTTAAGTGAACTAGGGTCACGGGACCCACTCACCCCGCACCCAAGCCGAGGAGCCCAGGGAGCCCAGCTCGAAACCTTTTTTTATCTCTCCGCCAGATCATAACAAGATAATGCCAGTCGGAGGCATCATCCTCGCGGCCCTGGTGGGCCTTAACGTCGCCTGGAGAGGAGAAACAGAGGATCACCATATCTTTGGATGCTCCGGGGAAACTGCGCCTCTGGCCCACGACGGACAGGGCCTGCGCGAAGCAGAGGAAATCGCTGGGTACACCCACGAGGGCAACTGGCCCGGATGGCTGGGCTCGAACGCCACGAAATATTCAAGTGAAACTGGCTTCACATACGGGGAGGTCTCTTTGTCGTGTCCTCGGATCAAGATCCAGGCCACGCGGATCAGTGTGACTGTGGGGAAACATATTTGCCTAACCTGCAGGGGGTACGTCCCCCTGGATAGGTGGTGGTGGCTTAGGAAACTGAGCAGGGACATGGGGAACCCCAGAGGAAAGTGGGAAAGGTTAGGGAACAACACTCACCGGATATCACAGGGACTCAGGGAGGGTTGACAGTGTGCTGGGATAAATGGTGGTAACCCAATCAGGGGATTTATGTGTGTATGTGGGGTTCAGAGAAAGTCTGCCCCACAAGTGTTTCCATCATTTTCCACAGCCAGTGGCAAGATAACGGGAGGGGGATAGACTGGGAATCGCGCTTGGACGCATGCGCGGTCCCCTACTCCCCAATCACGGTTAATGCCACTGAGCTAGTGACCCACCCCCGACAGCCCCTGCCCAAAACCCAGACGCCACGGATGGTAGCAGAGGGATGCCCCACCACCACCAAGGGACCAGGGAACGGGTTAGTATTAGTTCCCACTGACCAAATGGCCTATCAGGGGGTCCATTACGCAGTGGCCTCGGTCATCCTCAACCTGACCGAGGTGCACCTGCCGGAATGGTGCCCCGTAGAGATGGCAAGGCTGTATCAGGCCCTGCTGAAAGAGACCCTGCAGAAGTTTTACGAGTTTGACTTCGCGGGGGTCAATAGAACCGAACTCTACACCGAGGGCCACAAGGAATGGGAGCAATTGGGGAGACAAAGAAGGGGCGCTGTGAACGACTGGTTCACAGGGTTTAACACTGGGTCGTCCATCATAAATAGTATGGACGACATCGAATTGCAACGGTAGGTTAACGGGTTAAAGACCCAGTTGAGGGGGATCCTCACGGACGAAAATCGGGTGGTGGGTTCGGAGCTCCATGAGAACCAGGCTATGACTCTCCATTTAAAAGAAATCATAGCAGAGCTGGAGAAGCAGGCTCGGATGGTCAACGCTCTCATTAGGGAGGACAGGAACGCCTCAGATCAGGCTGCCCAGAATGAGGTGTGCGTACTATACGGAGCATGGTTGCTGGGCGAGGGCCGCAGCAATCTGGAGGACTTAAAACAGGGTTTGGTCCCCTCCTGGATCAGTAACAAACACCTCGCAGCCCTCCACCCCTTTGAGAACGCGTTGAGTCTGTGCCAGCTCCGACTCGCTTCTGAGGCCTACCCAGTCCCGGTGGACTGTGGTCGCTCCAACCACACCATCATGGGGGTCGTCGTGCGGATCCCAGTAATGAGTAGGGCGGCCCGACCTGCGCTGGTGTATAGGGTGGTGAACATTGGAGTCATTTGGGGGGGAGCACACGTCCGTTTCGCAGAGGTCCCACCCTACGTCATTAAGTGGGAGCATGCTATGACGGGGACTGACCTCTCGGGGTGCCGTAGCCGGGGAGCACACATAATCCTGTGTCCCCAGCACTTTAATGCCTATTCAACACCACAGTGCGGGTTCAGTTCTGCTGACGCTAAGCCTATCAATTGCACCATGGAAGCCATGGCACAGGACCATGTTCCCCCACAGGTGGCATACATAGGAGGTGGGACATATTGTGTCACCACCGCAGCGTCTCACTACCGGCACAGACAGCGCGGCTGGTGCGCGGTCAGTGAAAGCAGCTTCTGTTTCAAACCCGAGGCAGTAGTTCAAGTGGCACAGCTGTGGATTATCCCGATCCCTGAACCATCCACTGTTCACCTCACTGTCAAGGAGAACTTCATCGATCTCCAGAAGTACGTGGCCCACTTTGGTTTCACAATTCCCCCTCTCCCAGAACATTTAACCGAACTGCTGAAAGCAGTTACTGTCTCTCAGAAGCACTTCTTTACTTTAGAGCAGAAAACCACCGACATAGGGGCAAAAATCCAAGACATAGTGGTTCCACCATGGTGGGACCTTTTTGATAATATAGAGATCCCATCATGGGTCAGACTGGCTTCCCACGTCTTAGTGGTGTGCCAGGTAGGGATCATTCGGTACCTGGTCTGTGTCCAGTGTAGGAGGAAGGGACACGACAGGGAGTTCCCTAGTCAGCGGAATTGGCGGGGCCACTATGTCAGCATAAACGGGGACTCGCCCGTGTAGCTAAATGTTTTTATTCCATCTGTTTTTGGTGTATTATAACAAAGATTGTGTTGCGTCGGGTTATGACTCTAAGGTGAGTCTGTACATAGCATAAATGTTTCTCCGGTAGGGGATATCTACTCAACTCCGTTTTCGGGATGAGGAAAGTGCGTGTGCGAGGTACACTCCATAGTCAGGTAAACTACGGGGAAGGTCAGTTGTGGGGGGGGGAACGGATTTATGCTCAGCCTAAAACATTCATGATACAAAAGACGATTTGAGATGTCCATTGTATCACAGGGCGGACTGTAGGATTCGCAAAAATCCAGGAAAATACAGTCAATATTGTAAAACCCCTGAAATGGCCACATTTTATGAACACAAGATGGAGTTGGCAGATCACATGACTCATTTCAGAAGGACATACCACTGCAGTATCTTACAGAAACCTGAGTCACCACCGATTAGAAGATTCCAGAACTGACTGCAATTGATATGGTAAAATGGTTACAGTAGTAACGAAGTCAAAACAAAAGTATTTACACCTCAAGGTGTGTTAATTGCTAGCAAAACGCAAACCCATCTCTGAAATCGCAGAGCACAGACAAAACCTATTATCTGTACCAAACTCAGAGGGACACAAGACAGATCCCATTAGTTTCATTTACAAGACATTAAAATAAAGTACCCGCTTTTGTCAAAGCAGCCTGCCCATTACTTTAACAAAGGAAAACCCCTGATTTGGCACCAAGATAAGGGCAAGAAAACAGTATAACTGTTGGGGGAAAAGAGACATTAAAAAAAAACACCGTTTCACACAGACACGAGGTAAAAAGGCAGAGCGAGTGGAGAGGTTCGATTATGGTTCAAGGAGCACAGAGGGCATACAAGTTCGAGCAGGAGAGCAGGTTCAGGAGCCGGTCCCATAAGGAAGATTGGAGATCCCAGACGATACAGGAGCACCAAGGTCAAGGACAGTTTTAAAAACCCTGGTGAGCATAGAGGCCCAACTCCACCTAGCTGATCTAGTTGAGGTATACTGTAGAGATGGGAGGGTTTTTAATATTAAGGACTTTGTAATTCGGGAGTGTTATTCATCCTTTGTTGTGCCGTGCGCTTTCTCCACCCCCGTTTTATTATATCGCTGATCTAGAATTGATGTATTATGATAGTCAAAGTAACTCTTGTGTGTTAAATTTTAGTTCCCATTGAGAGGCGTGTTCATGATTTTTGTCTGCATTGTTTCTTCATTCTCTATGTTTTATTCTCCTTAAAAATAAAGATACCTTTGATTTAAAACTTACCTTGTCTCACCTGATCCATTTGTCTTCCGAGTCACAAGTTGGGCCAACACATCAAGGTGGTCTGGCAATAAGCCCAGTGTCTAGAACCGGTGAGGGGGGAGCGCTTCGGAACCGCTCACGAGCAGTGTGAAATCAAAAACTGATCTCGCACACCACAAGCTCGTTAAAACGACCCCTTACACTGTGCCCCCAGCAATTGAATGCCTTCTCAAGACCGCAGTGTGGGTTCAGAGCTGCTGACGCGAAGTCTATAAATTGCACCATGGAGGCAATCGCACAAGGCCATGTGCCCCCGCAGGTAGCGTATATAGGGAGTGGGACATATTGTGTCACCACCGGCGCATCCCACTACCAGCATGGACAGCACAGCTGGTGCCCGGTTAGTGACTGCAGTTTCTGTTTTAAACCCAAGGCAGAAGTTCGAGTGGCCCTGGAGCGAATTGTCCCCATCCCTAAACCCTCCACTGTTCACCTCACTGTGAAGGAGAATTTTATGAACTTGCAGAAGTACATAGTGCACTTTGGCTATGAAATTCCCCCTCTCCCTGAACATTTGATCAACATTCTAAAAGCCGTTACAATTTCACAGAAACATTTCTACACTCTCGAGCAGAAAACAGTAGAGATAGGGACTAAGATATTGGATATTGTGACTCCACCCTGGTGGAACCTTTTTAATAATATAGACATCCCTTCGTGGATCAGGCTGGCTTTCCCACATTCTCATGGTTTGCCAGTTAGGAATAGTGCTGTATTTAGTTTGCATCCAGTGTAAGGGAAAAGGTCGGTGGTCAGAATTCTGAAACCAGAGCTTTTGGAAAGAACATTATGTAAAGGTGGAGGAAGTTCGAGTGGCCCTGGAGCAAATTGTCCCCATCCCTGAACCCTCCACTGTTCACCTCACTGTGAAGGAGAATTTTATGAACTTGCAGTTAAGGCGGGACCACTGTGAACCGAATGTGTGCACCCCCCTGAAACATAGAAACATAGAAACATAGAAGATAGGAGCAGGAGTAGGCCATTCGGCCCTTCGAGCCTGCTTCTCCCTGTTTTCGATTGAAAAATTGTTGTTTCTTTGTGTTTGTTATTTTCAATTAAAGTTTTTTTTTTCTTTTGTTCTTTTCTTTTGTGACGCTGTTTAATAAAGATATGTGTACCAAGTGGTGCAGGGGTGTAAGACCCCCTCCGTGCTTGGATGTGTGTGTAAAGCCTGTGATTTTACTCTTTGTATGCTGATGTACACTACATTTTCGCAGAATGGGAAGTGCATGTGCCGTGGGCATATTAGATAGATAATTACAGGGGAAGGCTGACTATGGAGGGTCAGAAAAATTTTGCTCACCTTGAAAAGTATGATACTTCAAGCAAGTTTTAGTATCACAGGGGGAATGTATGATTTGCAAAATTTGTGCATCTCCCCGAAGGTTATTATCGATAAAAGGGGCCCTGCGTGGACATTTTGAAAATAAAAAGGGTACCCAAGATGGTGTCCGTGCCTCGTGGCAGAAAGCCTACGGGTCTGCAAAATGGATTCTGCAGCACAGACAGTTTGGGGAAATCGAAACTAAGGCTGCAGGTTTCCTGTGAAAAGAAATTTGTGTTTTGGGACCCAGACAAAACTGTGAATTATATATTAGGCCAAATTGGAGGCAGATCTGAATTCAATGAGGCCTACAGTTAAAGCCATCAATCAGTCTGCATACATAATCAGAAACAGATTAAACACATCCATCGAGGCTGGACCAGCCTATCAAGGACTTTCAGGACAATACGAGTCAATTATCGGGCCAATAGATGCAATTACTGGCCATCTAAAAACCGTCAGTATAGATTGCTACCATTATTTTAACTAGCCCACCAAAATTAAAACAAAGAACTAACCTGGTTTGGTGCGCAGATAAGGGTTTTTCCACGAAGGTATAACTGAAGGCCCCCAGGTAGCAATCAGAGGAAGAAGAAAGAACTCCTGCTCTGCTCTCCTGCTGCTCTGCTGCTGTCGGTACTGCCGCTCCCCGGCTCTTCGGCCCCTTACCCTCGTGGCTGCTGCTCTTCCCCCATCCCGCGCTTACCCCCTGGCCTTTGCCCATGCCCCACTGCATCCGGACGCGCCCCGACACCGGGTCGGGCGAACACAGACAATTCAGGCCAGGCGAAGCGGGACGTGACGAGGGGAGGAGGAGGGAAGACCACCCGGGGAAGGCCAACTGAAGGTAGGCTTCGAATCATCAGGCCTTCAGCCTCAGCCGGCCTGTGAGTATCTTCATGCAAACTCAAGCTGTCGGCGAAGAACCATCCCTGCAAGGTAAAGTACCCAAGCAGAGACTGTAACTTTGGGGTACTCGAACCTGGACAACGCCCTTGCAGCACCCGGAGCCCACATGATGACGGCAGGCTCCAGAGAGCACGAAGAGCGAACCCCAAACCCAACCGCTGTTTTGTGTCTAACAAACCCTTTTGATTGGTGAGCATGAATTCTGACCCCTCATAGCTTAACCTAGTTAGGTATAGGGGGTGGGATAAGGATAAGGGGACTGTTAAGATAATTGTTTTCCCTCAATGTGCTGTGTGTTCCCCATTCCCTGTATATAAGTATATATTATTATGACTCTCGTAATTTTTGCCTGTAGAAGTGTACACTAATAATTTTCCATAAGATTGTATCGAGTTTTCCTCTTCAATAAAATCTTGGTTTTGTTTGCATCCAACCACCTGTTTACTCGAGTCTTCTCTGTATCGCTGCCTGTATCTAAGTCCGGTGTCCAGAACCCAGGGGGCGAGCGATTCGAATCGCTCAAGGTAGGTAGTCAGAGGCAAAGCTGACGGACCCGAACACGCCTGTGCAAAACCCCCTACAAAAGCCTAAATGATTAACATGTAAAGGACACGTTTCTCTGGATAGGTGGTGGTGGCTCAGAAAGCTGAGCAAAGATATGAGGAACCCCGAAGTCGAGTGGGAACGGTTGGGGAACAACACCCACTGGACGATTACAGGGACTCATGGAGGATTAAGTGTGTGTTAGGACAAGTGGTGGGAACTGGACCAAGGGATTTATATCTGTATGTGGGGGTCAGAGGAGGTCTGCCCTGCAGGCATATCCATCGTTTTCCACCGGCAGTGGCGAGACACCGGGGAGGGGATGAAGTGGGATACCAGCCTGAAGGCGTGCACGGTCCCATTCTCCCTGATCCCAATCAACGCCACTGAGCTTGTTACCCGCCCCCCGTAAGCCACTGCCCACAGCGCAGGCGGTGAGGATACACAGGGAAGGTTGCCCCACCACCACCAAGGGACCAGGGAATGTTGGTACTAGTCCCTACCGATCAAGTGCTGTACCAGGTGGTACAATGCGCATTAGCCTCCGTGATTTTAAATCTCACCGAGGTACATTTGTCGGAGTGGTATCCCAAAGAAACAGAGCAGCTATACCAGGCCCTATTAAAGGACATGTTCAGGAAATTTTATGAGTTCGATTTCATCCACGTGGACAAAACCAAATTGTAAACCACAAACCGAGAGTTTTTGGGTAATGCAAGGAGGCAAAGAAGGGGAGTATGGAATGGTGTTTTTACTGTGTTTAATACTGGGTCCTCTGTCATCAACAGTTTAGATGACATAGAGCTGCAGACCCAGATAAATGGTTTAAAAACACAGATAAAGAAGATATTACTGGATGAGAACAAAGTAGTGGGCTCGGAGTTGCATGAGGACCAGGCCATGATGGTACATTTAAAAGAAATCATAGCTGAGTTGGAAAAGCACGCAAAGACGGTAAATGCTCTCATAAGGGAGGACAGAAATGCTTCTGACCAGGCTGCGCAGAATGAGGTGTGCGTGCTATACGGGGCGTGGTTACTGGGTGAAGGCCGCAGTAATCTGGAGGATTTAAAACAGGGTTTATTCCCCTCCTGGTTTAGCAACAAGCACCTCGCAGCCCTCCACCTGTTTGAGAATGCATTAAGCCCATGCCAACTCTGGCTAGCTTCCGAAGCCTACCCAGTCCCCATGGATTGTGGACGGTCCAACCACATGATCATGGGAGTAGTAGTTAGGATGCCGGTCATGGGTAGGACAGCCCGACCCGCACCGGTATAAAGGGTTGAGAAGATTGGAGTCATTCAAGTGGGTGCACACATTAATTTCACAGCGGTCCCGCCTTACATCATTAAGTGGGAGCACGCTATGACAGGTACTGACCTCTCAGGGTGCCAGAGCCGGGGAGCACACATAATCCTGTGTCCCCAGCACTTGAATGCCTTTAAAAAACCGCAGTGCGGGTTCAGAGCTGCTGGCGTGAAACCTATAATTGTACCATGGAACAATGGCACAAGGCCATGTTCCCCCGCAGGTAGCATATATAGGAGGTGGGACATATTGTGTCACCACAGGAGCGTCCCACTACCAGCATGGACAGCATAGCTGGTGTCCGGTTAGTGACAGCAGCTTCTGTTTTAAACCTGAGGCAGAAGTTCAAGTGGCCCAAGAGTGAATTGTCCCCATTCCTGAACCCTCCACTGTTCACCTCACTGTGAAGGAGAATTTTACGAATTTGCAAAAGTACGTAGCACCCTTCGGCTATGAAATTCCCCCTCTCCCTGAACACCTTACCAAAATAGTCAAGCCGTTATAGTTTTGCAGAAACATTTTTACGCTCTAGAGCAGAAAACAGTAAAGATAGGGACTAAGATATTGAATGTTGTGATTCCACCCTGGTGGGACATTTTCAGTAACATAGAGGTCCCTTCGTGGATCAGACTGGCTTCCCACATTCTTGTGGTTTGCCAGTTAGGGATAGTGCTGCATCTAGTTTGCATTCAGTGTAAGGGAAAAGGTTAGTTGTTAGAATTCCGAAACCAGATCTGAAAGGAACATTATGTGAAGGTGGAGGGAGATACGCCTGTTTAAGTCTTTTCCCTTTATTTTTGACTAAAAGATTTTTGTTTTTTTGTGTTTGTTATTTTCAATAAAGGTTTTTCTGTTGTTTTTAGTGACGCATTTAATAAAGATGTATGTGTACCAAGTGGTGCAGGGGTATTGGACCCCCTCCATGCTTGTATGTGTGTAAAAGTCTGTAATTTATCCTATGTATGCTGATGTACACTACATTTTCGCAGAATGGGAAGTGCATGTGTCATGGGTGTATTAGATAGGTAATTACAGGGGAAGGTTGATTACGGAGGGTCAGAAAAATTTTTGCTCACCTTGTAAGGATGGTACTTCAAGCAAGTTTTCATATCACAGGGGGGAGTGTAAGATTTGTAAAATTTCTACAGTTCCCCAAAGGTTATTATTAATAAAAGGGACCCTGCATGAACATTTTAAAAAGGGTACCAAAAGAGGGCATCTGCACCTCGTGGCCAAAATCCTGCAAGATTTTAAAAGCTTAGACTCTGTGACAGAAGCACCTTTTGGGGAAATTGAAACCTAAGCTGCAGTTTCTGTGAAGGACTTTTGTATTTTGAAAAGCAGACAGCAGGACTCTGAATTATGCATCAAGCCAAATCGCAGACGGACCAAAACCAGTTTGGCCTATACTTGAGGCCATCAAGCTGTTTTCATAAATAATCGGAAACAGCTTAAGGGAGCCATCGAGGCTGGGCAGACCGATTAAGATGCATTAATAACAAAACAACTCGATAATCAGGCCAGTAGGTGTGATCACAGGCCATCTAAAAACAGTTAGTTTAGATTGCTACAATTATTTAAACTAGCCCGCCAAGATTGGGACAATGAACTAACCTGATTTGGCACACAGATAAGGGTTTTCGTAAGGAGTATAACTGAAGGCCCCAGGTAGCAATCTCTCTCTCTTGCTCTTGCTCTTGACTCTGCTCTCTGCTCTTGTGGCTCCGGCCTTGTGGGCTGCCGCTCATACCCGTGCCCTGGCCTTGTGGCGGGTTCTCTCCCTGGTGCAGATTTTCAGTAGCCAGTTACACCATACCAACTGCAAGGAAGGGGAACAAGACCCACGTCCATAGCCATCCAGGATGCCCAGGCTGCAGAAAGGGGCGAGACGAAGTCAAGCAGGTAACCCAGGACTTGTATAATAGTCCGGCAAGACGAGATGACTGGAGACGAAGAAGACGATAACAACTCGATAAGGGCAGAGCAGGGCAGGGAAAAACGTATCGATAAGTAAACCAAGTGCCTAGTTATAAGCTGGCGCTTGGGAAGACAAGTATCTCATTGAACACTGCAAAAACGCAGGTGGCCACTCCACGACGAATAGACTGGCGTTCTTAAGCTTGGGTAGGAAAATCTAGGCAGTTAAAACTGCCAACTGCCCTGCAGGCATGACGGTGCCGCCGCCGACCGCCCAAGGGAGAAGAAGAGGAGAACCCATCATGACAAGACGATGACGGCAGCAGAGGGAGAAGGTGTATCGCAGTAGCAGACCCAGCACCGCACCCCTGAAGACCACGTGGCAACGGGATACCTAGAAGGACCAGAAACCAGACTTCAAAACTCGCACTCGTTAACAGTTGGCTTTTATCTTTGGATTGGTGAGCATTAATTCTGTCCCCTCATAGCTTAATCTAGTTAGGTATAAGGGGTGGGATAAGGATAAGGGGATTGTTAAGATAGTTTGTTTTCCCTCGATATGCCGTGTGTTCCCCATTCCTTGTATAAGTATACTAGCTGGAGTACCTGGCGTTGCTGAGGGAAATGAAGAAACCTCTGCAACTCCAAGTGTGGTTAGGAGAGAGAGAGAGAGAGAGAGGGAGGGGGGAATGAGAGAGAGGGGGAAGGAGAGAGAGAGAGAGACAGGGGGAAGGAGAGAGAGAGAGCGAGAGAGAGGGGGAAGGAGAGAGAGGGGGAAGGAGAGAGAGAGAGAGGGGGAAGGAGAGAGGGGGGAAGGAGAGAGAGAGAGATTGGGAAGGAGAGAGAGAGAGAGAGGGGGAAGGAGAGAGAGGGGGAAGGAGAGAGAGAGTGAGGGGGAAGGAGAGAGAGAGAGGGGGGAAGGAGAGAGAGAGAGGGAAGGAGAGAGAGAGAGAGGGAAGGAGAGAGAGAGAGGGGGAAGGAGAGAGAGAGAGAGGGAAGAGGAGAGAGAGAGAGGGAAGGAGAGAGTGTGGGAAGGAGATAGAGAAGAGAGGAAGACACCGCGGGGAAGGGGAAGGACTCAGCCCGGCCTTGGCGACCTGGAGCCCCCGTGTGCAGGGGCTCCCGCTCCGGACCACTCCCCTGCTCACTGTCGCTCGGGCTCTCGGGACGCGCGGTTGTATCTGTCTCTGTCGGTGTATGCTCGATGTCTCTCGGGGTCCCGGGCTGCGTGGTTGCCTCAGCCTCTGAATGTGTATCAGTTTTCCCACTGCTGCACTAACAGCAGGCTGTAGGATTAGGCCCCACCCACACACGCCATGAAACGCCCCCCGTGATGCTCCGCGCTTCCCCCTTTGCTGGGCAGATTTGAGATGCCACTCCCTGTTGCTGGGCAGATTTGAGATGCCACTCCCTGTTGCTGGGCAGATTTTAGATGCCGTTGCTGGGCAGATTTGAGATGCCTGTCCCTGTTGCTGGGCTGATTTGAGATGCCACTCCCTGTTGCTGGGCAGACGGCAGGCAGCAGGATTAGGCCCCACCCACACATGCCATGAAACGTCCCCCATGATGCACCGCACTTCCCCCATAGGATTGGTCCACCATCACGTCACTCAACGCTAATAAGTGGATTTTCACCGTTTCTTCAACGTTTTTTGTATACTGTCTGAACAATTTTTGTCTGACCAGAAAGGCAATATGCCTATGACTCTCCCCTAATGATAAGCTTTCTTTTGATATAACATATGTGTAAGCACGCTTTATAATTTATGAGTTTATCGTGGACATTCACACAGACGGATTTTGTCCGTTTTTTGAAATTTTCTATACTGTCTGAGCAATTTTTGTCTGACCAAAAAGTAAATATGCCTATGACACTCCCCTAAGCATAAGCTTTCTTTTGATATAACATATGTGTAGGTACGCTCTATAACTTTTGATTTAACCACGGACATAAACACACAGACAGACAGAATTTGTCCGAATTTTGAACGTTTTCTGTATACTGTCCGAGCAATTTTTGTCTGACCAAAAAGTAAAAACGCCTATGACACTAGAGAAGGAGGGGGGGAAGGAGAGAGAGTGGGAAGGAGAGGGAGAGAGATGGGGAAGGAGAGAGAGAACCCTCTGCCATGTTTGCAGATTTGAGATGCCACTCCATGTTGCTGGGCAGATTTGAGATGCCACTCTCTGTTGCTGGGCAGATTTGAGATGCCACTCTCTGTTGCTGGGCAGATTTGAGATGCCACTCCCTGTTGCTGGGCAGACGGCAGGCGGCAGGATCAGGCCCCGCCCAGACATGCCATGAAATGCCCCCCCATGATACACCACACTTCCCCTGTAGGACTGGTCAACCATTACGTCACTCAACGCTAATGAGCGGAATTTGTCCATTTTTTGAAAGTTTTCTCTATACTGTCCGAGCAATTTTTGTCTGACCAAAAAGTAAAAAAGCCTATGACAGTCCCCTAATCATAAGCTTTCTTTCGATATAATATATGTGTAGGTACGCACTAACACTGTTGAGTTTACCACGGACATACACACAGACAGACAGACAGACAGAAATTGTCAGTTTTTTTTAAGTTTTCTGTTTACTGCCCGAGCAATTCTTGTCTGACCAAAAAGTAAAAATGCCTATGACACTCCCCTAATCATAAGCTTTCTTTTGATATAACATATGTGTAGGTACGCTCTATAACTTTTGAGTTTACCGCGGACAAACTCACTCAATGCTAATGAGCAGAATACCATTTTTTGAAAGTTTTCTGTATACTGTTTGAGCAATTTTTGTCTGACCAAAAAGTAGATATATCTATGACACTCCCCTAATCATACGCTTTCTTTTGATATAACATATGTGTAGCTATGTTCTATTACTGTTGAGTTTACCGCGGACATACACACAGACAGACAGACAGAAATTGTCCGTTTTTTGAAAGTTTTCTGTATACTGCCCGAGCAATTCTTGTCTGACCAAAATGTAAAAATGCCTATGACACTCCCCTAATCATAAGCTTTCTTTTGATATAATATATGTGTAGGTACGCTCTATAACTTTTGAGTTCACCGCGGACAAACTCACTCAACGCTAAGGAGCGAAATTCCTTTTTTGAAAGTTTTCTGTATAGTGTCCGAGCAATTTTTGCCTGACCAAAATGTAAATATGCCTATGACACTCCCCTAATCATAAGCTTTCTTTTGATATAACATATGTGTAGGTACGCTCTATAACTTTTGAGTTTACCGCGGACAAACTCACTCAACGCTAATGAGCGGAATTCCATTTTTAAAAAAGTTTTCTGAATACTGTCCGAGCAATTTTTGTCTGACCAAAACGTAAATACACCTATGACACTCCCCTAAGCATAAGCTTTCTTTTGATATAACATATGTGTAGGTACGCTCTATAACTTTTGATTTAAGCACGGACATAAACACAGACAGACAGACAGAATTTGTCTCAATTTTGAACGTTTTCTGTACACTGTCCGAGCAATTTTTGCCTGACCAAAAAGTAAAAATGCCTATGACACTAGAGAAGGAGGGGGGGAAGGAGAGAGAGGGGGAAGGAGAGAGACAGAGGGGGAGGGGGAGAGAGAGAGAGAGAACCCTCTGCCATGTTTGCAGATTTGAGATGCCACTCTCTGTTGCTGGGCAGATTTGAGATGCCACTCTCTGTTGCTGGGTAGATTTGAGATGCCACTCCCCATTGCTGGGCAGACAGCAGGTGGCAGGATTAGGCCCCACCCAGACGTGACATGAAACACCCCCAGTGATGCACTGCACTTCCCCTGTAGGACTGGTCAACCATCATGTCACTCAACGCTAATGAGCGGAATTTGTCCATTTTTTGAAAGTTTTCCGTATACTGTCCGAACAATTCTTGTCTGACCTGAAAGTAAAAATGCCTATGATACTCCCCTAATCATAACCGTTCTTTTGATATAACATATGTGTAGGTACGCTCTGTAACGTTTGAGTTTACCACGGACATACACACAGACAGACAGACAGAAATTGTCCGTTCTTTGAAAGTTTTCTGTATATTGTCAGAGCAATTCTTCTCTGACCAAAAAGTAAAAATGCCTATGACACTCCCCTAATCATAAGCTTTCTTTTGATATATCATATGTGTAGGTACGCTCTATAACTTTTGAGTTTACCGCGGACAAACTCACTCAACGCTAATGAGCGGAATTCTGTTTTTTGAAGGTTTTCTGTATACTGTCCGAACAATTTTTGTCTGACAAAAAAGTAAATACACCTATGACACTCCCCTAATCATAAGCTTTCTTTTGATATAACATATGTGTAGGTACGCTCTAGAGCTTTTGAGTTTACCGCAGACAAACTCACTCAATGCTAATGAGCGGAATTCCATTTTTTGAAAGTTTTCTGTATACTGTTTGAGCAATTTTTGTCTGACCAAAAAGTAAATATACCTATGACACTCCCCTAATCATACGCTTTCTTTTGATATAACATATGTGTAGCTACGCTCTATCACTGTTGAGTTTACCGCGGACATACACACAGACAGACAGACAGAAATTGTCCATTTTTTGAAAGTTTTCTGTATACTGCCCGAGCAAGTTTTGTCTGACCAAAAAGTAAAAATGCCTATGACGCTCCCCTAATCATAAGCTTTCTTTTGATATAATATATGTGTAGGTACGCTCTATAACTTTTGAGTTTACCGCGGACAAACTCACTCAACGCTAATGAGCGGAATTCCGTTTTTTGAAAGTTTTCTGTATACAGTTCGAGCAATTTTTGTCTGACCAAAAAGTAAATGTGCCTATGACACTCCCCTAATCATAAGCTTTCTTTTGATATAACACATGTTTAGGTACACTTTATAACTTTTGAGTTTACCGCGGACAAACTCACTCAATGCTAATGAGCGGAATTCTGTTTTTTGAAGGTTTTCTGTATACTGTCCAAACAATTTTTGTCTGAACAAAAAGTAAATACACCTATGACACTCCCCTAATCATAAGCTTTCTTTTGATATAACTTATGTGTAGGTTCGCTCTATAACGTGTGAGTTTACCACGGATAAACTCACTCAATGCTAATGAGCAGAATTCAATTTTTTGACATTTTTCTGTCCTGTCTGAGCAATTTTTGTCTGACCAAAAAGTATATATGCCTATGACACTCCCCCGATCATAAGCTTTCTTTTGATATAACATATGTGTAGGTACGCTCTATAACTTTTGAGTTTACCGCGGACAAACTCACTCAACGCTAATGAGCGGAATTCCATTTTTAAAAAAGTTTTCTGAATACTGTCCGAGCAATTTTTGTCTGACCAAAAAGTAAATACACCTATGACACTCCCCTAAGCATAAGCTTTCTTTTGATATAACATATGTGTAGGTATGCTCTATAACTTTTGATTTAAGCACGGACATAAACACAGACAGACAGAATTTGTCCGAATTTTTAACGTTTTCTGTACACTGTCCGAGCAATTTTTGCCTGACCAAAAAGTAAAAACGCCTATGACACTAGAGAAGGAGGGGGGGAAGGAGAGAGAGGGGGAAGGAGAGAGAGAGAGAGGGGGGAAGGAGAGAGAGAGAGAGAGAGAACCCTCAGCCATGTTTGCAGATTTGAGATGCCACTTTCCGTTGCTGGGCAGATTTGAGATGCCACTCTCTGTTGCTGGGTAGATTTGAGATGCCACTCCCCATTGCTGGGCAGACGGCAGGCGGCAGGATTAGGCCCCACCCAGACATGACATGAAACACCCCCCGTGATGCACTGCACTTCCCCTGTAGGACTGGTCAACCATCACGTCACTCAACGCTAATGAGCGGAATTTGTCCATTTCTTGAAAGTTTTCTGTATACTGTCCGAGCAATTCTTGTCTGACCTGAAAGTACAAATGCCTATGATACTCCCCTAATCATAAGCTTTCTTTTGATATAACATATGTGTAGGTACACTCTGTAACTTTTGAGTTTACCACGGACATACACA